>NC_136513.1:3455000-4065000 GCF_053919585.1 Euprymna scolopes
GACAAAGACTGATTAAGCCGAGCGAAGTAACAAATGCGGACGAATTTCAAAATAAACAAACCGGGAAAAATGGATCACGATAAATAAAAATTAACGAAAACCTACCATAAATTTACTTAATATATATATATATATATATATATATATATATATATATATATATATATGGGGGTGTAAAGAAAATCTGATTATTTAATAATTTTTCTTTTACAATTTTTTTTTATTTCACAAACGTTTTTTTTAAGGAAAATGAATGTTTCTTTTAAACGGTAAATTGTTAAATTTCAAGGAACAAATTTTAAAAAGAATATTTGCAGTAAACTTTTTTTGTTGTCAACATAATTTGCTTTTATAAAAAAGATGAATGATTTATATGAAAATGAAATCGTTAATTGCAAGTACACAAATGATTTTAAAGAAATATTTCAACTTTTTTATTGCGGTTACGTTGATAACAGTTTCTTATCCTGGCAATAAGAGAAGAATCTAAATTTCGAATTATAGTTTTAGCATTACATTACAGAACATCAAACAGAAAAACTCGGACGCTTAAACTGTGCACAAGTGAAGAGCGATTAAAAAAGTAGAAATAATGGCCGGTTTTGTTTCAATGATATTCATTTCCAATTAAAAATATATTTATAGAAATAAAAGAAATTGAACTTATTCTTAGTCTATTATTTATTTTAATAAAGCATGACACGTGTACTTTAAAGGTACAAATAATAAATTATTAAATATTTCACAATCATATTTACATTACAATTTTAACTATTCTTTTTCATGGCAAAGGAAACAACTTTGTTTTAAAACCAAATGTCTTTCCTTACCGTGACACACGTACATGGGTGTGTTAAAGGTATTAGGGTATTATTATTATTATTATTATTATTATTATTATTATTATTGTTGTTGTTGTTGTTGTTGCTGCTGCTGTTATTATTATTGTTGTTGTTGTTTTTATATACACATTTGTTTTTGTTGATGTTGTTGTTTTTTCTTTGTGTTTTTCTTCATCATTTCCTGTTTTATACCTGTTTATTTCATATGTGCAGTAGCAACTTTTTCCTCTCTATCACTTTCCTTAATGTGTAAGGTGTGAGTACTGTTACGGCCATTTTACTTCAAGGAAAGGCATTTTTCAATCAAAACCTAGAGACAACGCACTCTTAAAAGCTTTTCAAGTACGATGTATACAGCGCTGAAGGAAAGGATGGCAATCCATTGTTTTCAAGCACTTGTTCCTTCTTCTATCAATACCTATCTCTCTAGCGTTCTGTTTTACGGTTGATGCATATTAACTTATATTTTAAAGTGTGCATTTCCATCTGAACAATGGACATACAATTTAATATGTCAAATAACATTTTACTTTGATTGATAAATTGAATCAAGAAATGGGCCTTGCAAATAACGATTCAAGGTGGGAGTGTCATGTTTGGCCGAAATGTTCAGTTTTCCTAACTAGTCGAAAACAGCTTTTTTATTTGTTTCCTCTTTACCCCTGAATGTGAAATAAAAGACTTACATCAGACACGTTGCCAAAATGCTGAAAAAATGGTGAATATCAGAAAGCAAATAACAAGGATAGAAAAAGAACAAAATTATAAAATGTGTTTAAAACGCATCTGAAACTTTTCTGATCAAAGTTGTTCGTAAAGGTATCACTGTTTACTCACACACATGTAAAATATTGATGCAAATGCTTATGTGAGGTTTGTTCGATTCAGCTTACACAAAAGTAGTTTGATAACAATGGATGTTAGCCTCATGTAAAAATAAAAGTTAAAATTATTTCCAACAAAAATAAAATGCTATTAATACAGAACAGTTTAAGTTACGTCCTCATAGATTATCACAAGTGGCGTCCTGTTAGCTTGATAATTATTACACTCCCATGTTTCTACTTCCTCTGCTATGATGAGGCATGCTTTGTCAACTCACCAGCTGTTGTTATGCGATACATATTACTAGTATTATATCTTACGAAATATATTGATCCTATATCTCACATCTGTATTGTTGTCCAATCGACGATATAAAATCATTTATTAATCTCTTGTGAAAACATTGTGAAAATACTAATTTTAAAGTAAATATATATATATATATATATACATATCATTTGTTTTCTATCACATTATTTACATCTATACCTCTGCCATACTCTCTATTATTTTATTATTTTAACACTTAATATCTGTAACCTTACGTTCAAACCTCTCAACCCTACACGTTGTCTGATATGTCGTCGCAAAGGAACAAAGAAATAAAAAAGGAAAGAGATAAAAGTCCACCTCGGCATTTTTAAGTTCAAATGAAATGCGTTTATTCGTGTTTTTTTCCGAAACAACGCATTCATTATATTTCTCATGCCTTTTCGCACAAAAATGTGTTTTTTTTAAGTCTCTGTCACCGGCACAGCACTCTGGCGCTTGCCAGCGTTTTCTCGCCTTCGTCTTTACATGTACATGATCCCCGGATCGTAACTTGCTTCTCCCCTCGATCAGGCGCTGTATTTTCTCTCTTTTTTCCTGTGACGGAAGCTAATTTGCATATGTGCTTTAATAGCCAGAGGAAAAAAAAACAACAACAACCAACTGTGGTTCGGCCCAGAATGTGCCGGTACCATTACGCACAGAAATCATCATTTCCAACATAATAGATATTATGCAGCCAAAGCCATATTTAGGACTGCCAGAAATCGGTATAAAGAAGTAATAAAACCTGCAAGAGATTCATATCCTTGACGATGTGGGTCGCCTACCATATATATGGCATAAAATATGCATACGTAGTGTTGGAAAGTTTATCAACAGCCTTGAAACTAGTGGAACAACTGGCGCGACGGCATTCCAGTCATAGTGCTGAAAACGTTTCAACCAGGACTTACTCTCATACTTACAAAGCTGTTTAAACGTTGCCTTAAAGAGAAATGCGTCTCAACACACAAAATTCCGGAGATCAGTCATTCCCCTCTCAGTACAGACAGATCAGTTACCTGTGCAGCATGAGTAAGTTGCTGGAATCTGTGATAAACAAATAGGTGGTCAAACATCTTAGTAAATAAAACATGCTACGTGACATGCAAATATGGTTTCTGTTTTTCCAGATCTACAACTGATGTGATAACTGTTATATTACAAAGGATTAGTGAATCTCTCGACAGGGGTTTCGTTTCTAGAGCAATAGCTCTTGAAATATCAGATACTTTTGATAGAGTATTGCATAAACGTCTTTTTCACAATATTGCAATCTATGGAATAGCAGAAAATCTACTCTCAATTCTTAATCTCCTTTTCTACAATAGGTTTATAAGAGTAGTCGCTGATGAGCAGGATTTAGAAGCTCATAGTATTAACGCTGTTATCGCTCACGGATCCAATTCTACGCCCAACACTATTCCTGATCATCATCGATGATCTCCCAAATCCCATTCTTAGATCATTTGCGGCATTCATGCAGGCGACATCAGAATCTAAGGCAAACAATGACCACGATTTTTCTGATTCTCACTCTCCTCTGATTTTGAGGTGGTGCAATGGGGAAGAAGTAAGCTGGTTAATTTTAATGCATCGAAAACTACGCTTCTCTCCTTCCATCATAATCGCTCTGACCGCCATCACGTATCAATTGATATGAATTGCTCTCGTTTTGGGGAAGCTCAATGTTTTGACAATCCTCTGGGATTGACCTTCACTCCTGATCTGAAATGAAACACATACATCAAATCCGTTGCCAAGATCGCTGGAAGAATGGTTGGATCAATCTAGCACTCTAGTAGGTATCTCACCGCCGATGCAATTTTTATTTCTATAAGAGACATGCACATCCTAAAATACAAGTACTGTTGCAACAATGGGCAGAAGCTATCGCCTCGCCATATCCAGCCTTGATAGAGTTCAAAACCGAATTCAAAAACTAGTAGGTTATGCACTTTTCTCTTCTCTGCAATCTCTTTTCCACAGAAGAGACGTAGAGAGCCTGTCTCTGGTCTATTGTTATTTTCATGGTAAGTGCTTGACATAAATCTATGGTGATTCGTTTCCAAACTTCAAAAAAAAACTAGACTGCCTACAACTACATTATATACTATTTCTCATACTTTCTATATGTGCCTAAATATAAACGCAGATCCCATGAACAAAGCGTCTTTCTCAGAACTCCCCGCATGTTAAACTGATCAACTTGACTGCTTCCCGGTTGAATACAGCATGGTAGATTTGAAATCCAATGAAACCAAGTTCCTGTTGAGCTGTCTTCATAAATAATCAAGTTCTTCCTAATTTACACATTTAACGATTACTACGCTACTACCTATCTTACGTTAATTAACACTACCTTATTTGGGCATTGACAAGTTGTGACTCCCAAGTAAAAAAACCGACTGCTGCTGATAATATTTTCGCTTGCCAACTATTGTCTGCTGCTGATTGTCTCACACGAAGCCATACGCGCTCTGTTATATTTTATGTAGTTACTCGATTCATTTCCTATATCCTTTGTCCTTTATACATGTCATTCTTCAAACTTTCTATATTTATAAAAAAAATTTATAAATTTTTATATTTTAAATTCTTGTATTAATAACTTTATGAATTTCTTTATAACTTCTAATCGTTACGTAATTTTCAGATTATTGTTTGTTTTATTAAATGTTGATAAAAGTAAAAATATTTAAAATACATTACATATATTTTAAACATAATTTTTCGGGTAAAAATGACAATGGGGATTTTTCATTTTCAAGTAGAAAAACGTCGCATGATTTAGAAATTATATAAAACATAATTCGAACTCTTCAACAATGTTTCTTCATATCCTGGTCACGCCAACAAATTAATATAGTATTTTATATATTTCTTTTTTATGTCTGCTAGTATGGCCTTATTTAGTATATGCGCTCCATATTGTCATCCGTCTAAATATTAGGAGGCTGAATTAATCTGGACGTATAAAAACGAACAATAGGAAAACAAATAATATAAATCAGCCGTTGTAAAACAAAGAAAAACAATGAATCGTCATGTATTTATAAAATGTGTTTATAAATTTGTATATTTTAAATTTCTATATTAATAACTTTCTATATTTATAACTTTCTAAATTTCTTTATGACTTCTAATCGCTACATAATTTTCAGATTATTGTTTATGTATTTGAAAGTTGATAAAAATAAACGCATTTAAATACATTACTAATAATTTTAAATAATTAAATTGCGAAATAAATGCAATCGCAAACAATGAAATCATTTTTATATAATACCAAGTGTACAATAAAATTTGACTGTTTTTCATAAATTTAGTCGCACCAGTTTATTAAGTGTTAGTCATTGATAAATGTATTACTGGATTATAGGTTGGGTATTCATTCAAATTCACAAAAACCTTTCAAAAATCCTGGATGAATAGTAAATAGTAGATAACTGTAAATAAGTAGTTTGCAATGAACTCCCAAATAATGTGATTATTAAATAATTGTCATGTAATTCTACTGGTTTTGTATGTATTATTTATCTAGATCCGTATTCATTACACATTTTGTAGGTTTTACCTATTTAAATGCGGAATTTTGCTTCATTTTTTGATAAGTGTTTTTGTTTTTTTGTTTTTATTTTTTATATATATTCAGGTCCGCGGACGTGTTTGGGTGAACCTTTGGCACGAATGGAGCTGTTTCTATTTTTTACAAATCTAATCCAAGATTTTGAATTCCTGAAGCCGGACAGCCAGCCCGTGTCTCTAGAAGGAATCCAAACGGGCGTAACATTTCAACCGTGCAACTCAACAATATGTGCACGCGCTTTAAACTAATGATTAAAAACAAAGAATAAAAGATCAACACAAATTTGTATGCAACTTATTAAGTTTCTAAAGAATTTGTTAATTCTGATCTGATTTAACTAACGTTCCGTGGATAATATGATTTTTATGAATGTATGATTTTGAACATCTAGTGTTTGTGTTTGTATGTTATTATTGAACAAAACACTAGAGAAATGTGTATAAAATATAGTATATTTTTATGGTGCGATGGAAAACATCTAGAGAGAGAGAGAGAGAGAGAGAGAGAGAGAGGGGGGGGGAAATAAAGCGAGAGATGGAGGCGTATGTTGAGTAAAAAAAAAAGAAAAAAGGGGGTCAATTTTTTTAATTTTGACCCCTATTTTGACCCCTTAACATTTATTGATTTGGGCTCAAATCAATTTATTAAGTTAGACTCGAGTCCAACGAACCTATATCTAAAATTTCAAGTGTGTAGACCCAAAAGTGTCGGAGGAGTTTGGTAGAGTTCTCAAAGGTCAAATCATTGAACTTTGACGCCTTAATCGCCAAATTTCTGGCCGAAATCTGGTCACATCGATTTTCTCAAATCTCAGTACCCAGTATATAAAATGTCGAGTCTGTAGACTAAATATTGACAGAGTTATTGCGTATGGAAATGTACACAGACACACATACAGACAGACACTTTCACTTTTATAGATATACTAGCATGGGTGTCCGGTGTTTGGTGAGTAAAAACAAACAAACAAACAAAAAAGGTCAATTCTTTTAACTTTGACCCCTATTATGACCCCTTAAAAGTTATTGTTTTGAGCTCACATCAAATTATTAAGTTGGATCCATGTCTAAGGAACATATATCTAAAATTTCAAGTGTTTAGACCCAAAAGTG
Organism: Euprymna scolopes; assembly: GCF_053919585.1. Classification (NCBI taxonomy): domain Eukaryota; kingdom Metazoa; phylum Mollusca; class Cephalopoda; order Sepiida; family Sepiolidae; genus Euprymna; species Euprymna scolopes. Next base: position 3,461,681 of record NC_136513.1, read on the forward strand.
TCGGAGGAGTTTGGTAGAGTTCTCAAAGGTCAAATCGTTGACCTTTGACTCCTTAACAGCGAAATTTCTGGCCGAAAACCGATCACATAGATTTTCCCAAATCTCAGTACCCTGTATATCAACTGTGTATCGATGTGTATGTTGAGCAAAAAAAGAAGTGGTAGTAGGAAGGCAGCCTTGAAACCGTACCGTAAAGGAGGAAAAGAACGGGGTAAAACTTAACGTTTATGCTGTTTCGACCACCGCCAAACCGGAAGCGATATTTTTTTAAAATTAAGGCTAGAAAATCTAAAGGAGAGAATAACTTTCAAAAATATCTGCGAAAAAAAGTGACCCCAACCCTGTAGAAAAATGTCTAGTTGAAGGTGAAGATATGAATGTTTTTAGCCAATTTTTCGATATTTGTCGTATGAAAGGTTGAACTTCAAAACGATACTGATCTTGGTAAAATCTGTTGCCTCTATTGAAAGTTTCAGACAGACATGCAAACAGACATACATAAATACATTTATATATTGGTAACTAAAAATTTTCGACCCAAACTGATGAAAATGATTGCCCTATCTCTGAATACCCTTTATGTAAAATTTCAAATATTTAGACCAGAAATAGTCTGAGTAATTTGGAAGCGACCGCAGAGGTCAATTTTTTCAACTTTGACCCTTATTATGACCCCTTAACATTTATTGTTTTGGGCTCAAATCAATTTATTAAGTTAGATCGATGTCCCAAATATCTAAAATGTCAAGTGCGTAGACCCAAAATTGTCGGAGGAGTTTGGTAGAGTTCTCAAAGGGCGAATCGTTGAACTTTGCCCCCTTAATCACCAAATTTCTGGCCAAAACCCGATCACATCGATTTTCCCAAATCTCAGTACCCTGTATATCAAATTTCGAGTCTGTAGACTAAAAATTGACAGAGTTATTGCGGAGGGAAATGTACACAGACACACACACAGATACACAAACACGTTCACTTTTATAGATACATAGATAGATAGATAGATATAGATAGATTGGACGCAATACGTAGTAATGATTGAAAAATTTAAAAACAAAAAAAAGACTCGTGTGCCACCACCGAAAATCAACACCAAAACGTTTAGTTAACGATTTATTTTTGCCTCTATCTCTGAAGACATTTATAATGCGGGGCTAAAAATTAAAACATGAACCAATAGCCACTATATTATGCACTCGTAATGCCGGCATTCGACTTCCACCTGGCAATTTTTTTTTTTTTTTTTAAATTTTCACACTTTTGCACCGATTTTTCCCGGGTAAAATCCAAATATAAAGTTTCACGTGGATTCAAATAGCTTATATATGAAGTTTCCTGTCTGTAGACCAAAAACTCTAGGAGGAGGAGTTTGGTAAGCAAATTTTTTTACCAAAAATATATACGTACTAGCATTTCAGCCAGGCTTTACCCGGGTGTTTGGAGATGTATGTTGAGTAAAAAAAAAAAAAAAAAAAAGCGGTCAATTTTCTTAACTTTGACTCCTATTATGACCCCTTAAGATTTATGGTTTTGGGCTCAACTCAAGATATTACGTTAGATCGATGTCCAAGGAACTTATATTTAAAGTTTCAAGTGTTTCGACGCAAAAGTGTCAGTAGAGTTCTCAAAGGTAAAATCGTTGAACATTGACCTCTTAAGAGAAATAATTCTGTCCGAAAACGGATCGCAGAGATTTTCCCAAATGTCAGTACTCTGTATATTAAAGTTCGAGTTTGTAGACTTAAAATTGACAGAGTTATTACTAGGGCTGTGACAAGCATATTCTTTTACAAAAGAATATTCTTTGCATATATTTCGTTAGAGAATATTCTTTTAACAAAAAGCATATTCTTTTTGTTAAAGAATATTCCTTTAACAAAAAGCCTATTCTCTTAAAAAAAGAATATGCAAAATATTTATGGAATAAGTTGTGCCGAAAATATGTTGAAATAAATATTTGCATACGAGTCTTAATTTTACGAAGTTTTCTTTTTTATATAAATTAAATTAAACATGGTAAAAACGTAGTTGTGAATTTACAATAACCTTTGGTTCCTAATGAGAGCCATTCTATTAGAGGATTATATTAGGGACGAAATATCCGCGTATCCTTTTTGCTCTAGTCTCCAGGGCCGATATATCGGCCCCGTAGTGTCCAAAGGATTGTAACTACAATTTGTATCGAAAAAAATAGCCAGGTTTAAATATGGTCCAGTAATCTCCTACGATTGGAACGAGTTTTTTTTTTCATTATAAGGCTATTCTAGCAGACAACCAAAGAAGCTTTAATTTTGATAATTTAAAGACTAATTTAATTATAAAATGCAATAAATAAAATAGTTAAGTTCCATAGAGTGTTCAATTGTTCACAGTATATAAACAGTATATACATTAATGAGTAGGGCAATGTAAAGAATATTCTTTAATAAAAAACAATTCTTTACATATATTGGGTTAGAGAATATTCTTTTGATAAAAAGCATATTCCTTAAAAAAAGAATATGCTTTTTAAAAAAAGAATATGCACAATATTTATGGAATAAGTTTTGTTTTGCCAAAAATATGCTGAAAGAAAATAGTTGGATAAGAGTTTTTAATTTATTCATTTTTTTAGATGAATTAAACGTGGTATAACCCTAACAGATGTGAATTTACATAAAAAAGGGTCTAAAATTTGGTCTGTTGAAAAAGAGTGATATTATAGGCATATATATAAATATGTACAGACATCTCGTCCTTGTAGATACTCAAAGCGTGTTAGTACCCAGGACGAATTTACAAGATCTAAAAAAAACAAAACAAAAAATGCCGAAAATAATTAGCACTCCTGCTGAACGGATGGCAAGATATGCCGATGAATTTGAAGATTACCAGTTAACTGGCAATTGCTTAACCTGCAAATACTGCAATATCCAGGTAGGAACAAACTTAAATGCATAAAATTTGCAATATAGTTGACTAATAGATTGGCGTTGTTATAGTAGTTTTGTTTTTGAAATTCTATAACGGTAAATCTAGCTGTATTAAACTTTGATTGAACGTTGAAATTTACAATTTATTTTATCTACTTTTTACGTTAATTAATAAATGTTAATCGGCTTCAAATAACTTTTTCCACCCTTCCTTTAAATGTATATATTACCATTAAATAATTGATTTTTATTTTTACAGATCAAAAATTGTAAAAAATCTCTAAAGCAGCATTTAAAAACCAACGCACATCTGGCAAAAAAGACCTACACGGCAACGTTAGGCCAAGTTCCTACTGCAGCAACTGATTTAGGAGCCAGTACGAATAATTTGTTCAACGCTGACTTATGCAAAGCGTTGATTGCAGCGGATATTCCGTTTCATAAACTGAGCAATAATGTGTTCAAAGACTTTCTTCATAGGTACACACATAGAAATATTCCAAATCAGACTACACTATAAGAAAATATTACGTTAGTGAAGTGTACGAAGCAAAAGTGAAGTCACTCAGAAAAAGCTGCTGGAATGAAACTGTGGGTCTCGATTGATGAAACCACTGATGTAGCGCAGCGTTTTATTGCTTGCTTTGTGTTTGGCATTCTTGGGGTAGAAGAGGAACGCAGCAAGTGCTATTTGGGAAATATTGCATGTCTGCCAAAAGTTAATCATTCTACAATTGCTGCTTTTCTTAACGATTCGTTGCAGTTTTTGTGGCCGCAGCAAGTCCTTTATAATAATGTGCTCCTTGTAACCACTGATGCAGCTGCATATATGTCCAAAGCTATGAATGCTCTTCAGGTTTTATACCCGAAAATGGTGAACGTTACTTGTTTGGCCCATAGCTTGCACAGGGTTGCGGAATTAGTCAGGCAGGCGCACCCAAAAGTAAATAAACTTATTTCAACTGTAAAAAGTATATTTTTAAAAGCACCCAATCGGATCGAAAAGTTCAGGGAACTAGCCCCAGGAGTGCCCCTTCCACCGAGTCCCATTGTAACAAGATGGGGTACGTGGTTAGATGCAGCGCATTATTACACCAAACATTTGCCCGAAATTACTCCTGTCATAATGTCTCTAGATTCAACAGAGGCCCAAAGTATATTGGAGTCCAAAAAACTGTTGGATGAGGAATCACTGCCATTTGATCTCGGCTTTATCGCCAACAGTTTTTCCATTTTAACAAAAATATTGCAAAGTTGGAGACTAAAGGGCTGAGTCTTTCAAAATTTATTGAATTAGAGAGGTCGAAATGACACTTGAGGAGATGGATGACTCCTAATTTCGTAAAAAGCTGAAGAATGTCATTTCAAAGAACAAAGGTTTTGCTACTTTAAAACGTCTCGATGCACTTATTAGTGGGACGGCTTTTGAAAATGAAGGAAATTTGGATGACATAGATCATTTAAAAGTTTTAAGTGCCGAAGAAATGGCCAGCTTGAAATATGCCCCAGTAGTCTCATGCGACGTGGAACGAGTTTTTTCCCAGTATAAGACCGTTTTAGCAGACAACCGCAGAAGTTTCAATTTTGAGAACTTAAAAACGCATTTAATTGTAAAATGCAATGAATAAAATATTTGTTTAAGCTTGATAGTGTTTAATTGTTAGAAGTATTTATAGCATAAAAATAAACGTTTTTTCTATATATTTTCTTGCGTTTTCGGCATTAACTGAAGATTTTACAAAATCATCAATAGAATTTATAAAAAAACAAATAAGTAACCCTTTCGACCCTAACATTGCAAAATTACCAACTACTCAACTATACCCGTTCTATTAAAATACTATAGTAAGGCCGAAATATCTGTAGGTCTTCTTTTACCTTAAATCCCCATGGCCGATATATCGGCCCATTGGAATCGAAAGGGTTAATATTGTTGCAAACGTAAATCTAAGGTACCTAGCATAAATATATTCGCTTGAAGTACAGTGAAAATATGCGATTTATAAAAATAAATATACGGTAGCCAAAGAGAATATTCCGTCTCAAAGCAGCATATTCTTTTTAAAAAGAATATTCCTATGCAAAAAAGCATATTCTTTTTAAAAAAGAACATTCCCGTGTAAAAAAGCATAATCTCGAGCATATTCTTAAAGAATATTCCCGGCATATAAAAAGAATATAGAGCATATTTGAAAGAGAATATTGTCACAGCCCTAGTTATTACGTAGGGAAATGTATACAGACACACACACAGACACAGACACAGACACGTTCACTTTATATATATATATATATATATATATATATATATATATATATATATATATATATATATATATATATATACTAGCATTTCAGCCCGGCGTTGCCCGACTGTTTGGAGGTGCATGTTGAGCAAAAAAAAAAGCGGATTTTTTTTAACTTTCACCCCTATTATGACCCCTTAACATTTATTGTTCTGGGCTCAAATCAAGATATTAAGTTAGATTCATGTCTACGGAACCTATATCTAAAGTTTCAATGATTAGACCTAAAATTGTCGGATTTCCCAAAGGACAAATCGTTGAACTTTAACCCCTTAACAGACACATTTTTGGCCGAAAACCGATCACAGATTTTCACAAATTTCAGTACACTGTATATCAAATTTCGAGTCTGTAGACGTAACATTGACAGTTATTGCGTAGGGAAATGTACACACACAGCCACACACACAGACACACACACAGACATGTTTACTTTTATATATATATAATATATATATATATATATATATATATATATACTAGTAGTTCCGACCGGCTTTGCTCGGGCTCTATGTACTGTTCATAAGGTTATGTGCATATGTATATATTAAAATGTGAATATAAGTAATGCCTTTCTGTATAATGGAAGACTACCAGAGAGAAAAGACAGACATACATTTTCAGTTTCATATATATATATATATATATATATATATATGAACAAATGATTAATAAAACATGTGAAAAGACATCTTGAAAAGAGTTTAAAACATATTTAATTTTAAAAAAGGAAGCACAAGATAAGTGGATAGTCCTTAATCCGCGGAGTTTCGAAGAAATACTCTCCTTCTCATCAGAGGGCAGGAATCAGCAAAATGCGGGATCGGATTTTGCATATAAAAGTATTTAATGAAACTACAAGTAAGTCACAGATCTTACTTGGTTAAAAAAAAAGGGTGAGGTAAGGGGAATAGGAGGTAAAAGAAAAATGATAAAAAGATTTCACATGAATGGATATATATATATATATATATATATATATATAATATATATATTAAAATCATTACTATATATTGAATCAAATCTCTCTCTCTCTCTCTATATATATATATATATATATATATATATATATATATTATATATATATAAGAGAGAGAGATTTGATTCAATATATAGTAATGATTTTAAAATATAAAGAAAGACTCATGCGCCACCAGCGAGAATCGAAACTGAAACGCTCACCTCACGGTTTATTTTTCCTTAGCGTCAATTACTGGGCTATGAAATCATGGTTACTGCAAGGCTAAAAATTAAAACATGAATCAATAGCTACTATGTTATGCATTCATAATGCCGGCGTTCGACCTTCACCTTGCAAATTTCATTTTTTTAAATTTTCACACTTTTGCACTGATTTTTCCGGGCTAAAACACAAATATAAAGTTGTGCATGGATTCAAATACCTTATATATGAAGTTTCGTGTTTGTAGATCAAAAGCTCTAGAAGGAGTTTGGTAGGCAAAAATTTAAAAAAAAAATATATACGTATACATAAATATATATGGAAACAATTTTGTGCTTACTATAAACTTTTTACGCAAATATTATGCAAGTATAAATCATATAGAATATCTGCATTTATATAATTACACGTAATAGTTAACTAAAGATGATTATAAATTAGAAAACGGATGCAACTAATAGGGAATTAATTAAAATGAATGTTTTAAAGAATATGCAAATTAGCTAGATCTTTTGCTAGTGAATGCTATTCCACAACCCATAAAGTTGTATTCTATTTTTAAATAAATAGAAAAGAGGCTTGCCTCTTTTCTGTTGTTCTTGGCCTTCGGGTCAGGATCAAAGTGTAGTATCTGTTCCGGCAGATACTGCACTTAAGATAATTTGTACCAGTCAATGGAGGGGAAACCCTCTATACTGGGACAATTATTATTTTTGGTAACCAGAGTGACCCCTTTTAGGGGAGCTGGTTTTTACCTCACATTAAAAACGGCCTTGTGCCTAATTTGCTCAGTGGGGGAGCAAATAAATACCATCTGTTCCGGCAGATACTGCAAGCTATGACTAGCTATGACTAGCAAAGACCAGATGTGGGGGCAACCCCACATGCCTGACCATTAACCAGCTCCCATTTCCCACCTCTCGGGAGCTGGTCCCCTTTTTCCCTTCCCCCTCCCTTCACTCCTCACATTAAAAATCGGCCTTGTGCCTTATTTGCTCGGTGGGGGAGCAAATAAATTCCATCTATTCCGGCAGATGCTGCAAGCTATGACTAGCAAAGACCAGCTATGGGGGCAACCCCACATGCCTGACCTTTAACCAGCTCCCATTTCCCACCTCTTGAGAGCTGGTCCCCTTTTTCCCTTCCCCCTCCCTTCACTCCTCACATTAAAAATCGGCCTTGTGCCTAATTTGCTCGGTGGGGGAGCAAATAAATACCATCTGTTCTGCAGATGCTGCACTTAAGATAATTTGTACCAGTCAATGGAGGGAAAACCCTCTATACTGGGACAATTATTATTTTTGGTAACCAGAGTGCCCCCTTTTTGCCTACTTTTAGTGGAGCTGGTTTTTACCCCCACATTAAAAACGGCCTTGTGCCTAATTTGCTTTGGTGGGGAAGCAAATAAATACATTAGAAAAGAGGCTTGCCTTTTTTCTGTTGTTCTTGGCCTTCGGTTGGCCATGTGCCTAAGTTTTTTGTTCATCGTTGATTTTGACTGTATTTTTAACATGAATAAAGGATTTAATATCTCAAAGTGTAGTATCTGTTCCGGCAGATACTGCAAGCAAAGACCATATCTGGGGGAAATCCCACATATAAGACCTTGGTCAATGTAGGGGCAACCCTTCATACCAATTGTCACTATCCAGCTCCCCCACTCCCCGGGGAGTTGGTCCCCATTTCCCCTTCACTTCTCACATTAAAAATCGGCCTTGTCCTTAATTTGCTCGGTGGGGGAGCAAATAAATACCCTGTCGTTCTTGTCCTTCGGGCCGGGATCAAAGTAGTATCTGTTCCGGCAGATACTGCTAGCAAATACCATATATGGGGGTAACCCCACATATAAGTTATTGGTCAATATAGTGGAAAACCTTCATACCAATTGTCACTATCCAGCTCCCCTACTCCCTGGGGAGCTAGTCCCCATTTCCCATTCAATCTCCCCATTACAAAACGACCTTGTGCCTAATTTGCTCAGTGGGGAAGCAAATAAATACACACTGTTGTTCTTGCCTTCGGGCCGGGATCAAAGTGTAGTATCTGTTCTGCAGATGCTGCGTTTAAGGTAATATATCATGGTCATTGGCTGGAAATCTTATATACTGAGACAATTACTATTTTGGACCCAACCAGAATGTCCCATTTGCCTTTTTTTCGGAGAGCTAATTTAACCCCACATTAAAAACGACCTCGTGTCACATTTTGATTTTGTGGGAAAGCAAATAAACACTAATAGAAAAGAGGGTTTTTAATACGAATATCAATACGCACAAAAGAAAAACGAATTCATAGGAGTATATATATATATCATTCAACCACGGTAGTGGTTGAATATATGCTTAAGTCCGAAATTGAATGAATTGAGACATATTCAACCCCTCACCACTAATTCCGTTCGCAACCAAATGTCAAACAGGTTATATAGTTGGATAGAACACCTCATTAGCTACATTTTGAAAGAAAAAATTCGAAAATTTGTTCAGTAGAAAAAAAGTTACAACAAAATATGTGGGTTCACAAACAGGAGAGTAAGTACATAAGTGACTAACGCTTTTTTTTTTTATTTTGCATAACTTTTTTTGTATATCAATATTTTTTACTGCGATTTTGCCAATGACATGTTAGCGTAACGGTTAGAGTCCCGGGGGTTGGTGGAAAGATTTTAGGTTCAATCCTGTGTATCGTTTTTTTTTTTATAATTAAAAAACCGAACTTTTTTTTAATAACTAATTTTTTTAACTCTCCTTATGATATTATAGCAAAAAATGGTGAATTTACCGATTGATAATATTAGTGAATTCTATGATATACATATTCTTTGAATGAACTCAAATTTTTCGTTATCATATTTGATGAAAAATGTAGTCCCATTTTGGCAATGCGTCTGACCAATGATGTTTTTGAACCCGCAACCAGCACTACGATGTCATCAGCAGCAGCCTGGGCATAAATATTCCTATTTTTAAACTCCTTTAAAAGAGGATTCAGCATACAGTTCCATAGTAAAGGTGATAAAATCCCACTTTGGGGGTTTCATTTAACTACTTCCCTTTTAACAGTTGCCCTCAGTAGTTCTACTTGAACTGTTCTGTGCCTCACCATATACTCAATCCATCGGATGAGTACTGGTGGCACATTGAGTTCTCGTAGCGACTTGAACATGCTACTGAAGGGTATGTTGTCAAAAGCTCCAACGATATCTAAAAAGACACCGAGTGCCATCTTTTTTGTTAGTTTACGCTCTATACAGATCACGAATTCATGAACCGCAGTCTCGGTAGAGACCCTGGCTCGGAACTACTGTGATTGAATGATAAATATTGCATAAATGTGTGTTTGAGAGCTAATTTTTTTGACAATCATTAATAAATATTATAAATTTATATATTAATACAATAGCAATGCCTGGAAAAATCATGGATTATATGGAAAAATGCGCGCATGAAAAGTAATATTCGTAAGATTTTATTAAACCTGGAAAAGTAAAGGACAAGAAATTCAACCTGGAAAAGTAAAGAACAAGATATTCTAGTAAAGTAAAAAATAAGAATTTTTTAGACTTAAAATATTGCAGCTAAAAATAAAATTTGAATATTGATAAATATTGTATTTATTATTTGCATATGTTGTTGTTTATTGTTGAGTTAGAAAGAATTAAATGATCCTAATTATGATATAATAAAATTATTAATTTTTATGTAAATTATAAAATTATTAATTCCATCTACTAACTAACTAATGAATTAATTTTATTCAAACAATTTTCACTACATAAATATATGCAAATAATAGGGGGGAAATAAGTTCAATCCAGCGACTGACACCCTTTCTTACTCAACAATAAACAACAACATATGCAAATAATAAATAAAATATTTATCAATATTCAAATTTTATTTTTAGCTGTAATATTTTAAGTCTAAAAAAATTTTTTTTTTACTTTACTAGAATATCTTATTCTTTACTTTTCCAGGTTGAATTTCTTGTCCTTTACTTTTCCAGGTTTAATAAAATCTTAAGAATATTACTTTTCATGCGCGCATTTTTCCATATAATATATATATATATATATATATATATATATATATATATATATACTTCCTATGAAGAAAAACGAATTCATAGGAGTATATATATATAACGAATTCATAGGAGTATATATATATATAACGAATTCATAGGAGTATATATATATATATATATATATATATATATATACTCCTATGAAATCGTTTTTCTTTTGTGCGTATTGATATTCGTATTAAAAACCCTCTTTTCTATTAGTGTTTATTTGCTTTCCCACAAAATCAAAATGTGACACGAGGTCGTTTTTAATGTGGGGTTAAATTAGCTCTACGAAAAAAAGGCAAATAGGACACTCTGGTTGGGTCCAAATATATATATGTGTGTATATATATATGTGTATATATATGTGTGTATATATATGTGTGTATATATATGTGTGTATATATGTGTATATATATGTGTATATATATATGTGTGTATGTATATATGTGTATGTATGTATATATGTATATGTGTATATGTGTATGTATATATATATATGTATATTCATATATGTGTGTATTCCAAAAGTAATGCCCCCTATTTTTTATTCCACCCAAATGGATCAAAGGGAAATATATATATATTCATATGTATATATTCTATTTCCCTACTTTTAATTTTTAGTCGCTATCCTTTTTCCTTTTCTCCTCGTTTTTTTTAATATAAAATGAATTCCGAAGGAATACGTCTTCCCTTTATGATTGCCTTAATAAAGTTGTGTACCCCCAAGAAAATCATTAAATATATATATATATATATATATATATATATATATATGAATATACTTCTGTATCAGTAAGGCAGTCTTGCAAATATCTCTGCAAAAATTCATGGGTTGGACGTATGCTTCAATCAGTTGCGTGTTATTTGTTCTAACAACGTTTTATGTCTACTATCCAAATCTGTATATCCAACATATCATTTGGTATGCATGTATTAGTTCACAAGCTTGCTACATTCACTTATCGTTGAAGATAAATGTTCTTGAGTGTTGATGAATGTGCTTCAAACCAATGATACGTTTTTATTTAACATAAATTTACATATCGAGTCATAATCGTCCTTTTCCTTTCAACTAAATTTTCTCTCTGCAATTTTTTTGTTTCAGAATTTTTTAGGGGATAATTGATAATTTATATTATTTGCACTATTCGAACAATTACTAGCATTTTACATATTATTTTTATCAAACTTTTTACTGATGGAATATCCAACATTTTTCTAGTGGGTCTTATTGAACTGGAAATATTTCCAAGTTCGAAAATATACACCTTTAAGATGTCTGGTGATTACATCGTTAGAAACATAATAACATCGCAGATGCGAACAGTATTTCGACTCATCCAAATAATATAGACGATTTCCTTCTGGTTTGGTTTTGATAGAAGATACCAGTGCATGATGATGGATTACTAATTGTGGCTTTGTTTTTCGTAAATTTATATTCGTCTGGAATTTTCTAATTAACATATTTTTTTTAATTAAAGAAAATGTTTGTAAGTGAAGTTGTAATATTAATAAAAATAAGTCTGTTCTTACAGCACGCAATATAACTCGATTAATCAGAACATTCTTTGGCATTTCGAAGATGTTTTGACTTTCTCCAACAAAAATAGTTCCGGCTATGTCTCGACGTGTTATAACTGGATATTGAACAAATATTGATATATCACGACTAAAAAAAAAGATACAAACTGACGCGTCATGGAAATGCAGACACGAGAAAACAAAGTCCGTTTATATTGATGATGAGAGGCTAACATATTGAAAATACGATGTCTTAAATAAGTTTCCAGTCTTTTTTCGTATGGGCACTGTGAGTGTGTCAATGACCCTCGTCACGGCTTCTTTGAACTCTATTTTCTCATAACGCCAGACTCTAAGGTTTTCCTTGAAATAAAAGAATAACCCAAATTCAAAGGGAGCAAGGTAAGGTGGGATGAGGAACTGTCTTGATACCCATGTTGGTCAAATAGTCTGTGACAAGGATGGAGTTGTGGACTGGTGCTTTGTTCTGGTGGAAATGCCACTGACCTGATTTGAAGAGTGCTGGCCTTTTCCGACAGAATTTCCTCACGAACCCTTTAAAACCTCGAGATAATATTCATTATTGACTGTCTGTCCAGTGGGAAGTCATTGCATGTAGACCATGCCTTGCTGTCAAAAAAGGGGATTATCATATTTTCTTGGTGTATTTGGATCTGGGAAGGTCAGTAGGCTTCCACTGGGGACTCTGTCTTTTGATCATAGTAGATCCAGCTTTCATCTCAGGTCACCAGGGCATCAAGTACTGCGGGATCTTATTTGATCATCTCGACAATTTTCCTGCTGTCATGACAACCTTTTTTTCTGCTCTTCTCTGAGCAAACTTGGAACAAAATTCGCGTAAATCTACATGCCTTCTTTTAATATCTTATGTAGAATTTTATTGAAAGCGCCTTGTAACTGTTGATTAGTATTACTTCTTGTAATTCGGTATTTTAGATCTAATTTTTGATTAAATATATCATGAGAAAAATTCTTTTTTAATAACAGAATATAGTAACAAAACATGTATAAAAGAAAAATTCATATTTAAAGTGTAAATAATATTGATAGAGATAGAACATCAAAGATTGACCAATAAAGATATTAAATTGTGAGTAATGGTTTTAGCTCTATAACTAATGTTTTACAGTTTGTTCGAGAAGATACTTAAATAAAAACGGTGTTAATTATATAATTAAAAAATAGTGCTCTTTAAGTGAAATAGCATATTTCTCTCCAGTATTCTCCAATGTTTATTAGTATGCGTTTGTCTGCTGTGTCAAATTTGCATTCAACGAGATTAGCTACTGAGATAGTAAAATAATGTTAAAATGTTTATCTCGTTTGGTGGGTGACGGGAAAAGAAAATTGGTGATATTAAAGGTGATCTGAATTTGAAAGTAAATATTTATGACAGAAAATATGTGTTATTAATGCTCACGACTGTGATATTTATCGAATTGAGATTGTCTGAAATAGTAGCTAAAACATGGGGAATATTAAAGGATACCAGAAATATATACATATCGAAAGACTATATTTGCCCAGGGAAGAAAGAGGAGTGGGGTCCTCAGAGATCAATCATCAACATAGGGCAACTTCTGTGAGCACAGCCCAGTATCTGAGAAGATCACAGAACCACACCCTCTCAATAGTATACGAAAATTAAGAGACAGGAACCAGCAGAACAACATCAGTCAATCAGCTGGCCAAGCATTTTGGTCAGGGCTGGCTCACAGATGAGGATGAAGCACCAAACAAGCCACAGAAATAGCAAGAAAGAGCCGGCAGAAATATACAAAGACCTTCCAAAGTATCAAACTTAAAGAATGGGACCAACATCAGCGGGCAAAGTATTATTGGGGGAACTTGGGCTGGCTCAAAAGGTGAGCTCTACACTACAATCAGGAAAGGGTTTTAATGGCTGCTCAAGACCAAGAATTGATGACCAATTCATTCAAGATGATGGCCGGTGTCAGTAATGACAACAATTGCAGGTTCTGCCCTAAAGAATTGGAAAGTGTTTGTCATCTGATATCAAGTTGCAAGGTTCTTTTGTGGAACGGCTACTATACAGCAAGACATGATGGAGTATGTAAGTACCTCAAGTGAACCATTTGTAAAAAAATTTAACATCCAGTGTGGCAGTAAGTCCTGGGAACCTCAACCTGAAAGAACAGTTGGAAATGACTTATATACCATACATTACGACCATGTAATCCCTATAGTCACCTACCTTGAAAATGCTGCAGTCAAACCTGACATAGTTATATGGAATAAGTCAGAAAAACTGGCCACCTGGGTTGAGGTGAGTGTCCCTAATGATGGAGGTCTGAACAGAGCTGAAAGAGACCAAATATCAAGGTCTTATGTATGATATGGAGAGATCTGGAATCTTAGGGTGATATCAATCATACCAGTTATTAAAGGTGCTACAAGGTTTAAAAAGAAGAACCCAAAGTCCTAACTAACTAATATTCCTGGTGAACCAAGTGCAAAAGAGATCCAGACAATTTCTCTTAAGGGAACAACGAGGATACTAAAACGGTTGGTTTCAATAAAAATCAGGGCAATGTAGGCAGTTGTTTTGGCTGCCCCATACCCAGCATTACGATCTTCAAAGAGAAAAAATGGGAAAACAGTGCTTAAGAAAAGTTTGAAGATATAGTAGATCCTATGAATTATAATATTTGCTGATTTTTCACCAATTTTAACATTTTTTCTGATTCTTGGAACGAATTCTGCATAAGATTACAGGTATTCAACAGCAAAAGGCTATATAAACCGGAAGGAGAGAGTGGGCATTATTATTTTTGGACGGAGTCTCTCTTAAAACCTATCGAAAATCAAGCAATTTTCCAATCAATACGAAATGTTTACTGATTAATACGTGAACAATGAACTTCATAATAGTATTTTTTTTCATAATCGATATTTATATATATTTTGTCTACACAACACCATTTCTTTATTTGTGTGTACAAATATGCTTGAAATAATCAACCAGAACTGAACAATATATATTGTACGGCGGGGGTAAGTGCGGTTTGTAAATAATATAACAAAACAATTGCACACGTATCAAACTTTAATGTTGAAAATCAGAATTATGAATGTTTTTAAATTTTTCCATCTTTTGTGTTTTGAAATGTTAAATTCGTTGAATATGTTAATAATAATTATCTTTCAGATTAGCAAAAAAATTATATATGCTAATTTTTTTCACGAAAAAAAAGAAACTACTTCTAAATCTGTGAAAAATAAATTAATAATTTTCAGTGAGCCAATTATTGCTAATATACCATTAAATAAGAAAATGTTTTGAAGAAACGATACCAAACAACTGAAAAATCGATAAATAACTGCGCATTTTGCTAAAATATACGATAATTTCTTTCGGTAATTTCTTGTTACTTAATGTCAATCCACCTATGGCCGCCTATCTGCGATAAAATAGTAGCTCTGTATTTACAAAGGGTTGTTTTCATCCCCCTTTTCCAAAATGACGAATTATGTCTTGAAAAGCCTTCCGCAGTTCCTTAAAAAAGGAACGTATAATTTCGGTATTTGTAATTGGGATTTCTACATATTGAGATAAAAGATGAAATTATTTGAAATTAAGATACTTATGTTATAATATTGTTGCATATTCTCACAGCAAATTATCCTAAATTTTATTTAGACAAAAACATTAATTGATTCAAAAAGCTTTTTTTAAAATATCTAATTGTTTTATCTCTCGGTACAAAAAATCGCGGTAATTGGTGTTTTTTTTTTATTTTTTAGAAAATCTATAATGTTAAATTTTATTAGAAATAAAAGAAAACGTTTTATATTATTCTGTTTTTCATAAAAACAAATGTATGGAAAAAGAAGTTGTTCAAGAATAATGGATTTAATAGATTTAAATTCTCTTTCATTTTTACAAGCAGTTTATTTAGAATAATATTAGACATTTTATCATGCGACTTAAAGTTTTTAATTTAACGTCTGTCTTTTCTTTACTTTCTTTGTTTGATATAAACAACTTGAAGGCAAACAATTTTTGTCTAACGAGATAGTGGTTTTAAGGTTTACCGATCGAAATATCAACACGACAGTGCCGTTTTTGTATATGTTTTTTGAATAAACTTATTAACATAATCATTTCATTGAGCAGTACGATATATATCAAATTGAAAATCTCATGATCTTTTACCATATGATATAAAGCAAATGTGTATAAAAAATCATTTATTAAAGTCCCAAGTACTCGGCATCTACAGACAACCAGATTACGATTGTTTCCGAAACGATACAATTTTTCTATTTGCAAAAAGTCACATAATTATGAGTAATGGGAGCAGATATATACCGTTAAATGTATGCTCAACATCAAAGTGATAATGCCAAAATGTTATACAGCCAATCAGTTAGATGCTAAAAAGATAAAACAATTTACTTCGAAAAATGCTTCTAAAAGATGTATTTGGCAAGTAGATATATTATTTCAACAAAAGGGTTGCAATAAATTTTAAATACTTTTTTCATTCAACGTACTAAATAAAAAACTATAAACATGATAGCAAATTGCCGATGAGAAATTATGAAAAACATGAAAATAGTTGCAAAAAGCGAATAAAAATACAGAAATATCGATTATAATACTATGAAACGACAATAAAAATAGTAAAATATTTTATAAAGATTTCTAATCATCTACAATAATAATAACACAAATAACATAAGTAATAATAATGACAGTTAAATAATAATTAAATAATACAAATGATGCTGTAAGAATAAACAATACAATTAAAATGAATGGTTAATACAACATATAGGCGTAATGTTTGAATGATGCGCAAGTTTATATTCAATAATTGTTATGGCTCGCAAATAGCCACAAGAAGAATAGAACAACGGATCACAGTGTAAAACATGTATTACATGAAAACAACGGAAAGTGTTGGTAATTTACTGCGAGGGTCGCTCTGGAATTAAATCCCTTCCCCGGATTGCCATGAGTCAAGGTTTATGTGGCAAGTAGATATATAATTTAAACAAACGTCTTAGAATAAAATTTAAATACTTCTGACATTCAACTATTCAGAAAATAATGTTAGAAACATGATAAAAATTGCCGATTAGAAATTTAAAAAAA
This sequence comes from Euprymna scolopes, assembly GCF_053919585.1. NCBI lineage: Eukaryota > Metazoa > Mollusca > Cephalopoda > Sepiida > Sepiolidae > Euprymna > Euprymna scolopes. The sequence goes on from NC_136513.1 coordinate 3,478,823, forward strand.
CATTAAATTAATTTCAAATGAAAAAAATTGAGAAAAAAATAAGGAAAATATAGAAATATAGATGATAATATGAAACCGATAATAAAAAATAACATATTTTATAAAGATTTCTCATCTAAAAATAACAAAAAAAAACATATACCGTTAGTAATAATAATAGCAATTAAATAAGAATTGAATAATGAAAATGATGCAGTAATAATAAAATAACAATAAAATGAAGCTTACTGTTTGAATGCTTCCCAATTTGTATTCAATAATAAAAAATAAACCCGGAAAAAATAAACTGACAAAGGAATGAAATCAAAGCTATAATATAATGAAATATTTACACACACACACTTACACACACACACACACGCACGTACAAACACACACATATATATATTTATATATATACATATATATACGTACATCTGTATACGCGTATGTGTGCGTATATATATATGTGTGGGTGTATAAAACACGCACAGACAAATATGTATGTGTATATTTATACTTTTTTAATTCATACAAACATGTACAAACACGATAATGCTATCGCCATACCACTACGATCATAAACGGCAACTAAATTGTATTGTTTCCTTTGTGTATTCATGTTAAAATGTGTTAAGATAAATCATTACATTATAATAGTTTACATAAGGTATCTTGTTCTCCAAGCATTGATGTGACCTTTCAATCTCTATCGCAAGATAAGCTAAAATTACGTCTATGCTACCTAGTGAGAAGTAAATAGTTATTATTAATGTAAATAGTCTGCAAATGCGGGTTAGTTGATATGATAATTGAATAAAATCTATATCATCATGTCATCAAAAATGTTTGAACATAAGTGACTTAGCGTTTTCGCAACATCTGGCCAAGATATGACACCAGTTTCATTTTACTGAGATCCGCAAGATAAATATATGAATATTTATTCGCTGAATTCTTTAGGACTTAACTATATTATTAAATAGATATGCATTTTTTCTATTTGTTATGTGAGACCTTGACATATAGGATTAAAATTGAATCGATAAAACACCCTATTTTGTAGTATAAACGCCTCGTGTGACCGTTGCGGTGGCAATAGCTAGGAAATGATTTTCCACCACAGATTCTGTGGTGGAAAACCGAATGTTGATGTTTTACTTCCTAATTTAATATATAAAAATACTATTTTACTGAAAAAAATAAAAATAAAGGTGATAAGTTCTTATTTACTCTGAATATTTACATACCTCATATGAAAGAAGAATAATAGTTAAAAAACAACCAAGTGTTCGAAATGATCCATAGATTTCTGTCAGCAGGTAAAAGGTATATAATAATAATAATAATAATAATAATAATAATAATAATAATAATAATAATAATAATAATTCTGATTTCGTTTATCAACGTCTCCTTCTCTCTCACATTCCTGTCCCAGGGTACTGAGAATTCTACAATCTACCAGTATTTTGAGACTTTGTCAATGACGACCAAATCCGGATGATTATGCTTCAATTGCTTGGTCGTTATGACACTTTTGTTCCACCATACCTCTATCTTGCCATCCTCATTTGTTTCTCACTTCATCAGGCACCTTCTCAAACCCTTTTCTAGCACCCTTCACCCCAACTTTCTTACACAACTCCCAATACATTCGAAGTCCTATGCGATCGTGTCTTTTGCGGTATTCTCTCTGAGCCAGTCCACTACACCCCGCTGCAAGTTGTGCAATTGACTCTGAGGTTTTAAGACAATTTCGGCATTCTGCAGCAACTTCCTCTCCTAAAACCACATTGTTGAACAATCGTGTTCCTAATGCCCGCTCTTGTGCTACACAAACAAAAGATTCAGTACTTTTAGCCAAATACCCAGCTCTTAGCCATTGCCATGATCTTTCATCAGCCACTTCTGCTATATCCTGGAAGAACCTTCCATGCATTTTCTTCCAAGCAAGTTTCTCTGCTTTTTCTCTATCCATACCTTTCACATAATCAGCCTTGGTCCCACATGCCTCCACTTCATTGTCAGGAAGTTAAGAATCCACTCCTAACTTCTAACCACATGCTCCTTCAACGAAATCTCCTCGTTTCTAACACAATCTTTTACACTTTTCAATCCTCTCCCACCGTCTTTCCTCTTTTGATACAGTCTTGTCACAGTACTTCGAATGTGAAATATAACAAACATTGCTGAAACTTTTCTTGTTTTGATATCCATGGCATGCAACTCCTTGTCAGACAATTCTAAAATTCCCGCACCGTATCTCAAAACACTGACTGCCCATTCATTCACTGCTTTCATTAGGTTTCCTCCATACAATTTCGACTTGGCAATTAGTTTCACTCTTCTAAGATACTCCTTCCTGACTTTTTCCTTTATTTCTTTGTTCATGATGCCACACCCTCAAACACTCCCAAATACTTATACCTTGTATCTTCCATTTTTTTCATGATTTCTCCATTTGACAGCACTATTCCATTCGAATGAACCTGACTCCTCTTTTCATTACCAGCACCGCACATTTACCAATCCCAACTCCATCCCAATGTCTTCTGAGTATGTCCTCACAAGTTATACCAATCCCTCCATTTCCTTTTCATTTCTACCGATCATCTTCACATCATCCATAAACAGTAGATTGTTGAGGCGTCTGCCACCAGATCCAAAGTTATACCCCAGTTTTCCTCTCTTCAGTGGCATCATTATCATTACAAAAAAGAAGTGGAGATAACGAATCTCCTTGGAATATTCCACTTTTAATGCCAACCTACCCCATCACCTCTCTGTTTAGTGTCAGCACCGTTTTCCATTGAGCCATACTTGCCTCCAAAAGCCCTACCACATTCTCAGCAACCGTCATCATCAATAGTGTTTCACGTATCCATGAATGAGGAACCATGCCAGAAGCCTTTCTGTAATCGATCCATGCTACACTCAGATTCCTCTTCTTCTTCCTTGCATTCTGCATTAATGCTTTATCAATCAGTAGTTGCTCCTTGGTAACTCTCGAGCCTTTCCGACACCCTTTCTGTTCATCGGGGAAAACACCATTACTCACAAGATGTTCATAAATTTTTTCTGCAAAGATTCCAGTTAACAGTTTCCACATTAATGGTAAACATGTAATTGGTCTATAATTATTGGAATTTGTTCCCTTTGCAAGATCTTTCCTAATCAGTGGTGTTCTTCCATTTACAAGCCAATCAGAGACATCTCCCGACTTTAAGACCCTTTGCTTGGTAGCAGTTATAGGTGGATAAAGGCATTCGAACTTTTTAAACCAGAAACCCATCACTCCATCCTGCGTATGCCAGCCTTCACGTCATCAATGATTATCACAACGTTCTTTATCTGCTGCATTTCTCTGACCTCTCTCAACCAACTAGCCTTCTTATTTCATCGCCCTTCTACAGACCTAACCTCACTCCAGAACTTCCTGGAATCTTTTGCATTTGGAGTGTTGTTATTTTCCGCCTCTTTACTACCATTTAATTTTTTATACAGCTGAGACTGATTGATCCGGAAAAGGTTGTTCTGCCGAAACGCAACACTTTTTTCAACAAAATTCCGAATTTTCATATCACCAGTGTGGATCTTCTCTTTCAACAGTGTTAGAATGTTCATCGTTCCCTTTTTCAGCAAACTATACCTACTTTCAAGTTCGTCCTTGGATGTCTGTCCTAGTTGAACTCTTTTTCTTATTTCTTCAATTCTACCAACGTATTTGCGCCACCGTTTAATACTTTCTTCAAGCAGCCTCTGTCAGTATGGCTTTCTATCCTTCATTTCTCTCTTCGTTTTCTTCTGTATTAAGCCATGACGATCTGCAATAACGTATGACGCTGCACACAGAAGCCTGCTAAATTCCGTAAACGATGTGCTCTTTCTTATGATGTTGTGAATTACTCCTTGAACTATTTTTACCTTGCTTTTCACCTTCCGCCTATTACTACTCTTCATGCTTAGAATAAGTATGATCTCGTCTCTAAGAAGAACCCCTCTTAACTTCTGAAGTACTTCTTTTTCTACAAAAGTCAAAGTTCAAACTTCATCACCACTTCTCCATACATCTGTTCCTTCCACTGATTCCATTGTGTCAGAGTCAATGATCTCATCTGCCTTAGATCCTTCAAACTCCTTCTCATTACTTCCCCTAACTATAGGAGTGCATTGCTGCTCAGTTGCCCGCCTCTCATCATCGCTTACATTTCCCTTCTGCACTTCCACTCTCAGTTCTTTCATCAGAGCTAGTTTCATCAATTTTATTTTCAATAATAATAAATAATAATTAATAATTTATTGATAATTTAATAATAATAATAATAATAATAATAAAGAAGCACAAAATGTGTTCTGTTAAAATTACAAATATTTTAATTTTTATTATATTTAATATAGTTATCTTATTTTTATTTGCTTATTATTTGTAAGAATCAAAGAATCATCTAGCAATTTGACTTGAATATAAAAAAATACAGCTAGTGCCTTCCAACTCCCACGCCCCTATCCATACCTTTCCTTTGTGTCATATTGGGCATGTGACCCAGGATAAATACGTTCAAAGCTCCAGGAAACTGAACAAGGTGACTTGCTCGAATATAAAAGGAATCCCATATATATAATAGGAGAACTACTAACAATCCCAAAAAAACTTTGAAAATGAATGGAGGATATAGAAATCAGATTGATGGCAGAGAAGATACAACAAATAATAATGAAAACGGATGAAATAGTAAGGCCAACACTTGTAAGAAACCACATATAATGAAAATTGTTACTATATAATTGAAAGTTACCATCACCAGATGTCGTTCTCAACGAATTCCCTTTGTGAATAACCTGTGTGAAAACTCATATTGAATAATAATAATAATAATAATAATCTATATATTAATAGGATATCATGTGTCTCCCTACTAAGAAGCATAAGCCATCAGCACCGACAATACCGAAAGCACACATGTGTCGATGAAATGGAAAGCATTCAATGTGTTCGAGGTGTCTCTTGGATAAGAAAAAAAGATTAATACGTTTAAACGGCTATCCAGTAACGTATTCAATTTTCATCTCATTCATAAATATGGGAGATGAATTTATCTTCGAATATCTCTAAATTCAAATTAGAACTACGGACTTATACTAAGTAAATATTAATAAGTCCTTTACATACCTTTTTTTAATGGAGAGTAGACAAGTCATTGTGGATGCGTTATCTGCAGCTCTCGTTACTCTCGCTTCTCCTTATTTGTCCCTCAGTTCTCATTTCCAATGAGTGATTTTTCTGACAAAGTGTGAAGAAAAAGCTGCTTTCCAGGTCGGCAGTACTTCGTTAATAGTAGCCTGAGATGTCGGAAATTCTGTTTCTATGTCTATCTCTGTTGCCATGTCACTGGTAAGGGTGCTGGAGGTAAACGTTTCATCTGGCTGCCGTTATCCGCCTGATAGTCAGGGAACCGAACCTTGGATTAACCACTAAGGAGGCTGTCCTATTAGCAGGTGCAAAGTACTGGGGCTGTTGCATTGCCATTTGGTGAATGGATTCTGGACCATGAAGTAGTTTCTGGTGGAACCACTCGATGCCATACTAGTGGGTAATTGTTACGGCTTTACCTTATCATGTGCAACATAAAAAATTCTGTCTTTTTCTCTCTTACCTTCCGTCTCTGTTCTGTTCTAACTAAGTCTATCGACCTGTTCCACGAATCCCAAAAACCTCAACATGAAATATCTAAAAAAAATGCGAATAAGCCTAGAACCCCATCCTCCAACGTAGACCCCTACTACAATGTCTCCTTCTCTAATATCAGGGGTCTACTTTCCAACCTTCCAGAGGTGTAAACCCAATTACAGGAGACGAAACCGGACATACTCTTCCTAAGCGACACTGGCATAGGGCTGACCATTTCCCTAGACGAGTTCATAATTAAGGGATACTCTAACTTAACATCGAAATCTGACCCCCAAGATCGCCATGGGCATGGAATATGTACATACATTAAGGATGGCTTTCCGTGTGGTATGGATATCTCCAGGGAAGACCCCAAATTACCTTATATGTGCTTCCGGGTTGAACTTGCTTACACCACCGCATTTATATTTGCCCTCTATCGCCCGAACAACAGCGGAGTCACTATCTTTAAGAGTATATCTGAGAAAATTGACCAAATCCTGTCCGCTTACCCTTCGGCTAATATCTACATTTGTGGTGACTTCAATGTCCACAATGTGGAATGGCTGACCCACTCGAACTAGACAGATGATGAGGGAAGGTTCTCTCATGACTTCGCCATTGACCTCACTCAGATTTTTCAGAAACCCACCCGTGTGCCCGATACGTCCGGTCAATACGCAAGCATTCTAGACCGTTTTCTCACAACTTCCCCTGAGCAAAGTTCATGTTCCATTCTGTCTCCTCTGGCATCTTCCGACAACTCGATTGTATCAATTAAGATAAAAATGAAATGTTATAAGTTTTCAGACGTACCTCACCACCGTACAGAATACCGATACTCTGCGGCTAACTGGGATAGCTTCCATACATTTATATCTAATCTACCTCTGCATTCCATGTTTAAAAAGGGTGTGTCCTCTATAATGTCAGCCTTACCGAATGGTTATTTGTAGGCATAGACCGATTCATACCATCAAAAAATTTCCAACAAAAACCTAACAGCCAGCCATTGTTCTCCCCAAAATGTGCTGCTGCCATCACGCGCAGAAATCATTTTTCCATAGCTACCAACGTAATAGATGCACTGAGATTAAAGCTGCTGTCAGAACTGCCAGTAACCACTGTAAAAGAGTAATGAAAAATGCAAGAGAGCTATATGCTCATTCCGTTAAATCCAAAGTAGCTGAGCAGCGGCTTGGTTCCCATCAGTTTTGGCAAATAACAAATAGGATCCTGAACAGAAGTGTGCATTATATCCCAACCATTATCAATGTCATCTCGTCAGCATCAGACAAGGCCAAACTATTTGCAAAGAACTTTGCAGCTAATTTTACCCTATGCGACGAAGGCCATCAACTCCACATATTTCCTCCTATAACACAAAACACGCTAGGCAATATACAAATATCTGTGCGTGAGGTTGCCAAGCTAATCAAGAACCTTGATTCCAGTAAAGCAACTGGCCCTGACGGCATTCCAATTATAGTGTTGAAAAAGCTTCGACCAGAACTTGCTCCCATACTTACAAAACTGTTTAAGCGTTGCCTTAAGGCGAGGTGCTACCCAACACCCTGGAAAACCTCATCAGTATGCCCTGTATTTAAGAATTCAGGTGATAAGTCATCTCCTTCCCTGTACAGACCAATAATTCTCCTGTGCATCATGAGCATGTTGCTGGAATCCATACCTATTAAATAAAGAAGTAGTCAACTAGCTACACAGAAATAACCGTCTTAGTGACATGCAATATGGTTTCCGGTCTTTCAGATTTACAGCGGATGTGCTAACGGTTATCTTTCATAGGATTAGTGAATCTCTCAACAAGGGCTTCCTTTCTAGGGCAATTGCTCTTGACATATCAAAGGCCTTCGACAAGGTATGGCATGAGGGCCTACTTCACAAGATTTCCAGCTACGGTATCACTGGAAATGTTTTCTCAATCATTAAATCATTTCTCTCTGATAGGCTCGTAAGAGTAGTGGTTGATGGGCAAAAATCAGAGGCCCTCAGTATTGCTGGAGTCCATCCTGGACCCAACTCTCTTCCTGATCTACATCAAGAATCTCCCAAAACACATACGTAAATCATTCGTTGAAATCTATTCTGATGACACGACCATCTATGGCAACACATCTAAAGCCGTAAATGACAAAGTTCTCTGATCTTGAGCGCACGGTACAATGGAGGAAGAGGTGGCCGGTAACTTTTAATGCATCCAAAACCAAGCTCCCATCTTTACATCATCAACGCTCTGATCCCCATCTGGCATCAGTTGAAATAGATGCCTCTCGTCTAGGGGAGGCCCCATGTTTTGATAAGCTTCTGGGATTATTCCTGACCTGAAATGGAACACGTACATCAAGTCTATTGCTAATGTCGCCGGAAAAATGGTAGGATTCTTCTACCGCTCCAGAAGATACTCACTACTGATGCAGTTCTCTATCTATATAAAAGCCAAGTACTGCTGCCACATCTGGGCAGGAGCTGCTAAAAACAACCTATCCTGCCTTGACAGAGTACAAAATAGACTTCGTGGCTTAGTCGGGATGCCCTTTTCTCTTCCATGCAACCTCTCTCCCATAGAAGAGACGTTGCGAGCCTGTCTTTGTTTTATCGTTATTTCCATGGCAAGTGCTCATCTGAGCTCCAATCCCTGGCCCCTCCTCGCCAATCCTCCACGATAAACACCCGTCTAGCTGAAACTACTGTTAAAACATTTCCCCTCACTCTTTCACTGTGCCAAAACCAAAACGTAGATTTCATGAACAAAGCTTCTTTCTTATAATTGCACGCCAGTGGTACTCTGTTCCGTTTGCCTGTTTCCCACCTGACTACAACTTAGATGTTTTCAAGTCCAACATAAACACATTCCTGATGGACTTAGGTAAGACACTTTATTAAATCTCCAATTCTAACGATTACTACGATACCATCCCATTGATTACTGTACACGTAATAACCGTTATCCCCGAGTGGCTTCTGGGCCTTTAAAAGTAATGACTTCCATGTAAAAAATTGTTTCTTCCCTGGGACCGTAAAAGTTTCGAATTCCCTTCCGGGTGCCTGCTTCCCTGACTGTAATTACATGCAGACGTTCAAGTGAAATGTAAACAGACGTCTTGCTACTCAACTTACTAATTGTAACCATTACAAATTATGTACCAGATAGTAGCTCACTATATTAAAGTGGCACTGTTCAAAGCTTTGAATGAAAATGCAGTAGTTTCTTTTAATGGCTTAATCCGATTGATGCGTGAACTTTTTCCCCCAATTCTGCAAAATGTTTGCCTGGTAACGGCGTAAGTGTGAAGATACAGCCGGTTAAATTAATTGACTAAATATTGCAAAAAAAAAAAAAATTAAACTAAAACTATCTAAAAGTTAAGACCATGATACAATGATAAGCAGAATTATTTATTCCAAACATTTATATATTCATTGTTTTACGGTCCATGAAACCCAAACAAATTATTTAAAATTCAACAATTTGTGATACGAGAAAATGTGCACGGGGTCATGTAAAAATTAACAAATGTACATTAATGTGTTATTTAAATGCTTTGTTCTTATACATTTATACCTGACAAAATGATTATGTTTATACAAAAACTATGTACGAAACAATACTTTCTGGTTCGTAATAAGTTTTAATAGTTAATTTGGCAATAGTCAAACGAAGTATACGGCAGAAATTACAGATAGAACACCTTAATACCCGTTTCTCATGAAACTAACCGGAATATTGATTTTTTTTTTTTTTTTTGTTAAAAAAAAACGCTGAGTATATTTTGTTTATTCTAAATATGTCTCCGCAGGAATTTCAGGTTTCTACGTAATTTATGACTGAAAAATTAATTTTTATGAAGCGTTTATCTCTTCCTAGTTGTTTAATCGATTATCTGTCGTTTAATGCCTATGTTGTTATTGAACGCACGATATAATTTAAAAAAAACTGTTATACAAAGATGTATCTCGCATTCTTTTATGGTACATTTGTTTGAATGATAATCACTTAGTATTCTGAGGGCTTTTTATCATACTTTGTCACTAAAAATATTAAAGAAAAAAGAGAAGCATGTTTATCAGAGTAAGTATAAAAACATATGTGAACGTAAATGAAACTAAGAGTTAATGCAATTTAAAAGTATCAATATTTGGCTAAGGTTGCTTTATTAAAACTGTTTTTATTCGTCAGTTTTGATTATAAAGAATTATCAAAATAGAGTCAAATCACGCTTTACATATTTATAGGATCACAGATGAATATGCGCTAGCATATATTTGATCATTACGATTATATCAATATAAGTTCTACTCGAATCGTAAGAGTAAAGCAACTTTACTTTAGTCAATATTTACATTATGGTCCGTTGGTAATACATGATTTGGAAGTTCGAAATTGTAATCAGCTGTAAAATACACTCCTTTACTAATCTTGGCTGATGTATTAACCCATAGAAGTACAGAGTAGAGTGAAAGATTTTAAATCTTTTGCGTGACAACTGTTCAGTAATATCATAAAAAAGTACTGTAGTACACAGGCGACAAAAAGAAAGTCCGCACTTGTATTTTTTTCAAAAACTGCAAATCTAAGCTTTTTCTTTTTTTACAAGGAGGTCATCCCATATCAAGACCCGGAAGCCAATCAGGGATAAGGGTTATTGCATGTACAGTAGGTTGTACGTTAGTGTTGAGATTTTATAAAGTGTCTACTTAAGGGGGCGGTTCATCAGGAATTTGTTTACGTTGGGTTTGAAGACATCCAAGTTGTAGTCAGGTGGGAAACAGGCAGACGGAACAGAGTTCCATTGGCGTGCTGTTCTAAGAAAGAAGCTATGTTCATGAAATCTACGTTTTGATTTAGGCACAGATAAAGAGTGCGGAAAATTGACAGTGGCTTCAGCTAGACGGGTGTTTTTCGTAAAAGATTGGCGAGGGTGGACCAGAGATTGGAGCTCAGACGAGCACTTGCCATGGAAATAACGGTAAAACAAAGACAGGCTCGCAACATCTCTTCTATGGGAGAGAGCTTGCAGGGAAGAGAAAAGGGCATCCCCACTAAGCCATGAAGTCTATTTTGTACTCTGTCAAGGCAGGATAGACTGTTTTTAGCAGCTCCTGCCCAGATATGGCAGCAGTATTCCATCCTTTGACGTACTTGGCTTTTATATAGGTAGAGAATTGCATCAGTAGTGAGATATCTTCTGGAGCGGTAGCAGGAACCCACCATCTTTCCAGCGACCCTGGCAGCAGACTTGATGTATATGTTCCATTTCATATCAGGAGTAAAGGTCAAGCCCAGAAGCTTGTCAAAACATTGAGCTTCTCCTAGACGAGAGCCATCCATTACAATTTATGCCAGATTGGGATCAGAGCGTTGATGGTGTAAAGATAGGAGCTTGGTTTTAGATGCATTAAAGGAAACCAGCCGCGTCTTCCCCCACTGAACTACACGCTCGAGGTCAGAGGAGAGAGAATCAGCCTTTGATGTGTTTCCGTAGATGATCGTGTCATCAGCACAGATGTCAATGAATGATTTAAGTATGTGTTTAGGGAGATCATTGATGTATATCAGGAAGAGAGTTGGGACAAGGATGAACCCCTGAGGGATTCCAGCATTAATACTGCAGGCCTCTGATTTTTGTCCATCGACCATTACTCTTATGAGCCTATTAGAGAGAAATGATTTAATGATTAAGAAAACATTTCCAGTTATACCGTAGTTGGAAATCTTGCGAAGTAGGTCTTTATGCCATACCTTGTCGAAGGCCTTTGATATGTCAAGTGCAATTTCTCTAGAAAGGTAGCCTTTGTCGAGAGATTCGCTAATCCTATGAAATATAACCGTTAGCACATCTGCGGTAGATCTTGCAGAACGGAAACCATATTGCGTGTCACTAAGGAGGTTATTTCTGCTGAGGTGGTTGTCTATTTTTCTATTTAGTATGGATTCCAGCAACTTACTCATGACACACAGGAGACTTATAGGTCTGTACTGAGAGGGAGATGACTTATCACCTGAATTCTTAAATACAGGGCATACTGATGAGGTTTTCCAGGGTGTTGGAAAGCACTTCTCCTTAAGGCAACGCTTAAAAAGTTTTGTAAGTATGGGAGCAAGTTCAGGTTGAAGCTTTTTCAACACTATAATTGGAATGCCGTCAGGGCCAGTTGCTTTACTGGAATAAAGGTTCATGATTATCTTGGCGACCTCACGCACAGATATTTGTATATTGCCTAGCGTGTTTTGTGTTATAGGAGGAAATATGTGGAGTTGATGGCCTTCGTCGCATAGGGTAGAATTAGCTGCAAAGTTCTTTGCAAATAGTTTGGCCTTGTCTGATGCTGACGAGATGACCTCTGGTCCATTGATAATGGTTGGGATATAATGCACACTTCTGTTCAGGATCCTATTTGTTATTTGCCAAAACTGGTGGGAACCAAGTCGCTGATCAGGTACTTTGGATTTAACAGACTAGGCATATAGCTCTCTTGCATTTTTATTACTCTTTTACAGTGGTTGCTGGCGTTTCTGACAGCAGCTTTAGTCTCAGTGCATCTATTACGTGGGTAGTTATGGAAAAAGTGATTCCTGTGCACAATGGCAGCAGCACATTCTGGGGAGAACCATGGCTGGCTGTTAGGTTTTTGTTGGAATTTTTTAGCTGGTATAAATCGGTCTATGCCTACAATTAACCATTCGGTTTGATCTGATATTATAGAGGACACATCCTTTTTAAACATGCAATGCAGCGGTAGATCAGATATAAATGTACGGAAGCTATCCCAGTCAGCCATGGAGTATCGGTATACAGTACGTTGGAGGGGTACGTCTGGGGACTTATTACATTTCATTTTTATCTTAACTGATACAACGGAGTGGTCCGAGGATCCTAGAGGAGAAGGAAGAGTGCATGAACATAGCTCAGGGGAAGTTGAGAGAAAAAGGTCTAGAAGGCTTGCAAACTGACCGGTAGTATCTGGCACTCGGGTCGGCTCGCGAACAATCTGAGTGAGGTCATAGGCGATGGCAAAGTCATGACAGAACCTCCCCTCGACATCTGTCTTATTTGAGTGGGTCAGCCATTCCACGTTATAGACATTGAAGTCACCACAAATGTGAATGTTAGCCGAGGGATGTGCAGACAGGATGTGGTCTATTTTCTCAGATATACTCTTAAAGATAGTAACTCCGCTGTTGTGGGGGCGATAGAGGGCAAATACAAATGCAGTGGTGTAAGCTAGTGCAACCCGGAAGCACATATAAGGTAAATTACGGTCTTCTCTAGAGATATCCCTGCAACACGGGAAGCCATCTTTAATGTAGGCACATATTCCATGCCTATGACGATCTTGAGGGTCAGATTTCGATGTTACGTTAGAGTATCCGTTAATTATGAATTCATCTAGGGAAGTGGTCGGCCCTATTCCAGTTTCGCTTAGAAAGAATATGTCCGGTTTCGTCTCCTGTAATTGGGTTTCAACCTCTGGAAGGTTGGAACGTAGACCCCTGATGTTGGGGAAGGGGACAAGGTAGTAGGGGTGTACGTTGGATGATGGGGTTACAAACTATACCTCATTTGATTGGCCGATTATTCTATAATTTAACCTGTTCATATTTGACTCTTAATTGAAATATTTCACTGGTAACGTCAATTAAAAAAAAAACTTCAAATTGAGGAACCAAAAAGAAAGCCCGCAATATGGAAAATTGTTATTTAAATGTAACTTTAGGACATTAATGCAACACAAATAAAACAGGAACACAATGAACTAGGGAATATTTAGTAGCATAGCCCTTCTGCAATTTGACAGCCAGCGATATTTTGGGAATTCCTTGAATTAGACTGCAATAATACTCCGGGGGTAGGCCATCTAAATGTTCTTTAATTTTTGCCAAAATTTTTCCAAATGTTAAATGTTATCATTGCGTAGCTTTTGTTTGATGTAATGCCATACGTTTTCGCTAGGATCGATATCTGGAGATTGTGCAGACCAACCCGATCATGGAACCTCTTGACATTGCCAGCTGTGTGAATGGGAGCATTATCCTGAATGAAGATGGGATTATCATCCAAATACCGACCAAAGTAGGGTAAAAAATGCTCAGTCAACATATTAATGTACTTGGTCGAATTAATTCGACCTTGCAAGCGAACTATAGACGCTGGATTATTGGTACTAATAATGCCCCACATCAAAACTGACCCTCCACTACCTTGCAGCGTTGAAACTGAGCAACTAGGATTAAATTCTTTCCTCCGACGGACGTACTGCCTACCATCACTGCCTAATCTATTGAACTTGCTTTCCTCGCTAAAAAGCTCTTTTTACCAATATGAAGAGTCATGATATTCATTGCATCTGACGAAGTTCAGACGGCGCTTTCTGTTCTTTACAGAACTCATGCGCTAGCGTTTTGCAACATATCCTCGCAAATTAAATCCCTTTAATCTGTTCCTGACAGTAGAAAGAGAGAACTTTTTAACAAGATTGCATTGTTGTTGGATTTGGGGAGCCGTTTCAAATCTGTTTCTTAGGCTGCGTATCCTGATAGCATTGTCTTCCCTGTTAGAAGCAACTATAGTACGACCAGATTTAAGGGCATCACGAACACTGCCGGGTTTTTTGGTGCATTTGCACAATCTTTCGTACCGTTTCTAATCACATTTCAATCTGCGGCCGATTTCTTGATTACATAAATCAGAAAGGTGGAGATTAATGAGCTCATGACGATCACTAAGAGAAAGTGTTGTATAATCTGGAACAACAACAATTACGATTAGAGATGCTTTGTTGCCTGTTGGTGGATATTCAAAACTGATTTAGGGGCGATAATTTCAGTTGGTTTTAAGTGACTTTGTTGCTGCGGACTTTCTTTTTACCTCCTCAATTTGAAGTTATTTTTTAAATTGACGTGAACACTAGAATATTTCAATCAAAAGTCAAATATGAACACGTGGAATTATGGAAGAATAAAAGGCCAATCAAATGAGGTATAGTTTTTTTAACAGTTACATTAAATTTAGCTTAAATTTGCAGTTTTTGAAACAATTACAAGTGCGGACTTTCTTTTAGCCGGCAGAGTATCTCAGCTGGATCTTATATCCTAAGCAAGAAGTAAATCATCCTCTCACTTTTTATCCAGATTGATTTTATATCGAACAGGCTTGATAACTGAAACAATATCACTTTTATTATTATGAACATCGAAAAGCTCAGCCATCTTTTCAAATATTTTATTCACGTTTCTTCACACAAACAAGTTTTACTGGTACTGAACCGTAAAAAATACATTGCGAAAGGATTCAGATTTATTGGTTAAGCTTGATCGTGTATTAGATAGCAAGATGTTTATTGTTGTTAAATTTAAATTTCTGCATGCTAGTACAGTCGAGTATACAAGCACTTCCTCAAGAATTCCATAAACCAGCAGTTCGACTGTTCTGACATCTAGAGATGATTACAGTTAAGAGCTGAAATTTTACCGTCAATCAGGAATATCAAGGTATTTTATGTCAAGAATGGCAAAAGTGTAGATAGTCCATCGGAATATATTGAGTAAAAGTAATTGTAACACAAGTACACATATTAAAAACAGTAGCCATGCGACAGGAGTTCGGGTTTCGCGGACAGTGTGTAACCTAGAAGATTAAAAAATGTATTTGCACCCTGTATAAGAAAGAAAGGTCATTTATAATCGTTTGTGTTCCAATCGTTGCTTTAAAAAAGACGTCGAAAGGAGCTGACATCCTTTCAATGGTACTTTTAGATGGGATGATGGAAACAACGAATAGTCGTAAAATCTCATTTCTTTATATTGTTTAAAAGAATAAATTAAATTGTTAAAAACTAGAATAGCAATCTTGAGAATAACAAGAGTTTCATTTTCCATTTCTAACACAAAAGACATTTGCCTTTTTACTGAAGTTGCGTAAAAGCAATTACTGTTAGGAACGTCTATATCTTAAATAGAAATTTTGAATGAAAATAACGTTTAAGTGTCTCGTCAATGTCTACAATGATTTTTTCCTCAACGTCTTATTGTTCACGACATTCTGTTTCCCGCCATCTTTAATACGTTATCGACAAAAATACAATAGGATAGAGAAGAGAATATATGAGTGATGCGGACTCGCAGTACAGTAAGAAACTTTCTTTCCTGTCGGTTGGTTCTTTCATTTTTTTTATTTATTCAGATAATCTTTAAAAAAAAACAACGGGCAAGATTTATAAGATTGCCCAGGCGATTAAATAATAATAATAATAATAATAATAATAATAATAATAATAATAATAAAAATAAAAATCCTATAATGATGGTTAAGTAATTCAAAAGAATGTTGTAATAATTCATCGCTCATAAATTTATATTTTACATTTTCCATTGAGTTGGTGATAAAAACAAATAAACAATTCAATGTATAGTGAATGAATTTTCTGTCCTCGAGAGTGAGTCACCGCCTTTACCTATCGTGTTGAGACATACATATAGGAGCACGGTAAAAGTTTATATATAATATATAGATAGGCAGGCGATTTTCGCTATCTATACAATTCTCTTGTGTGGTTTATATAAACCAAGTTCCGTTCTGAGACGCTTGTATATATATATATATATATATATATATATATATATATATATATATATATATATATATATATATATATATATATATATATATATATATAGTGTTATAATGGAATAATTCCAGGAGGAAATCGGGGTATGAGAGCTCAATGTGGTAAACAGAGCAATAACATAATTGTCGATGCAATAATTTATTTCAACCTTATGGTATTTTCAACCATCTAAACTAGACAACTACATTTTGATACTCTTTATGTATATATATATATATATATATATATATATATATATATATATATATATATACTAGCATCTGGTGCCTGGCGTTGTTTGGAGGTGTATGCTGAGCACAAAAAATTAAAACACACAGAAACGGTAATATTTTTTTAATTTGACCCCTATTATGACACTTAACATTTATTGTTTTGGATTCAAATCAAGTTATTAAGTTAGATCCATGTCCAAGGAACCTATATCTAAAATTCCAAGTAGGTAAACCCAAAATTCTGGGTCTAAACATTTGAAATTTTAGATATAGGTTCCTTGGATATGGATCTAACTTAATAACTTGATTAGAGCCAAAAATAATAGATGTTAAAGGGGCATAATAGGGGTAAAAGTTTTAAAAAAATTTGATCGCTGCAGGGTTTACCAACTAACTCACACAATTTTAAGTCTAAACATTTGAAATTTTACATAAAGGATATTCAGAGATAGAGCAAGCTTTATAATCGGTCTGGGTCAAATGTATGTATGTATGTTTGCATGTCTGCCTAATCTTTCGACAGAGGCGACGACTTTTCACAGGGTCAGTATCTTTTTGAGGCTCGACCCTTCAGACGACAAATACCGAAAGATCGGCTAAAAACATTAATTTCTTCACCCTCAACTGATCACTTTTCTACAGAGAGAGGTCGCGTTTTTTCGTCGATATTTTCGAAAGTCCTCCTCACTTTTCGATTTTCCAGCCTTAATTTAAACCTACGTCACTTCCGGTTTGGCAGTAGTCGTAACAGCAAAGACGTCACGTTTTTTTACGTTCTTTTCCTCCTTCGCAGTACGGGTTCCAGCCTGCCTTTCTACTGCCACATTTTTTTTTTTTTTGCTCACGAAACACCTCCAAACACCTGGGCAACGTCGGACACCCATGCTAGTATATATATATATATATATATATATATATATATATATATATATATATATATATATATATATATACAATTATCTGTGCGCGTGTCTGTGTACATTTCTCTACCAAACTACTATATCAATTTTCAGTCTACAGAATCGAGATTTGACATAAAGGGTATTGAAGATTGGAAAAACTTTTTAATCGATTTTCGAGAAGCAATTTGTCTGTCGAGGGGTAACAGTCTAACGATTTGATCTTTGATAACTCTACCAAACTCTTCTACTAATTTTGGGTTTAAACACTTGAAATTTTCGATGTCGGTTACTTTGACATGGATCAAACTTTTAATCTGATTTAAGCCGAAAAAATTATTGTCAAGAGGTCCAAATTGGGGTCAATTTTTTTTTTAAATGTGACGTTTACTGTCTCTACTAAATTACTCGGCCAATTTTTTGTCTAAACATTTGAAATTTTACATAAAGTGTATTCATGCATAAGGCAAATTTATAATCGGGTTTTGGCCGAAAATTTGTTGGGCGAAAATTTATCAGCCAAGAGGTAAAAATTGAAAGAGTTGACCTTTGCAGACTCTACCAAACTCCTCCGCCAATTTTGGGTCTAAACATTTGAAATTTTAGATGTAGGTTACCTGGACATACATCAAATTATATATATATATATATATATATATATATATATAACATAGGCATCGTCACTTATCAAGGTCAAGAGGCCACTGGAGGATAAGGGTTAAAGAGTGTACAGTAGAATTTGGACAATATAGTAATCGTTAGTAGTGGAAATTCGGTAAATTTGTTATCTTATATGGAACGGCTCACCAAAAACTTGGTTATGCTAGACAACCATATTGTAGTCAGCTGGAAAGCAGGAAAACGGAAGACAAGTCCGTAGGTGTGCAGTTCTAAGAAAGAAGCTTTGCTCATGGAATCTACATTTAAGTTTAGGCACAGATAAAGAGTGGGGGTAATTATTGGTAGTTTTTTCTGCTAGACGAGTGTTTCTTGTGAAAGTGTGGCGAAGGGGACCACAGATTGGAGCTCAGCCGAGCATTTTCCATGAAAATAACGATAAAGCAGAAACAAACTTGCAACATCTCTTCTGTGAGAAAGACGTTGCAGGGAAAAGAAATGGACAACCCCTACGAGGCTACAAAGTCTAATTTGAACTTTATCAAGGCCGAATCAGTTCTTTCTAGCAGCTCCTGTCCAAATGTGGCAACAGTACTCCATCCTTGGACGTACCTGGCTCTTATATAGATAGAGAATTGCATCAGCAGTGAGATATCTACTGGATCGATAGGATTCCACCATTTTTCCAGCGACATTGGCAAGGGATTTAATGTATAAGATCAGGAGTAGGGGTCAAGCCCAAAAGCTTGTCAAAACAAGGAGCCTCCCCAAGACGAGAGCCATTCATTTCAATTGATGCCAGACGGGGATCAGAGCGTTGATGATGTAAAGATAAAAGCTTGGCTTTAGATGTATTAAAAGTAACAAGCCACCTCTTTCCGCATTGTACAACTTGCTCAAGATCAGAGGAGACAGAATCAGAGAGAATTTGGTCATTTACGGTCTTAGATGTGCTACCATAAATAGTAGTGTCATCAGCATAAATGTCTACGAATGATGTAAGGATGTGTTTTGGAAGACCATTAATGTAGATCAGGAAGAGAGTTGGCCCCACGATGGACCCCTAAGGGACTCCAGCATTGATACTGAGAGCTTCTGATTTTTGCCCATCAACGACTATTCTTATGAATATATCTATCTATATATCTATAAAAGTGAACGTGTATGTGTGTTTCTCTCTATTTTTTCATTTTTCTTATCATTTTGTTTAAGCCAGGGATGGGGCATCCTACCAGATGCCAAACATACACCTGCTAGTTTAGACACTCCAACCGAGAGATCTTTTTAAGATTCTAACCGTCCCTTTAAGTGCAATTGTTTGAATCTCCTGTGCACTTGGTTTACCTGGTATATTTGTAAGATAGTTTGTAAAATTCTTTTTCATATGTCCGGTTGCTCCCATAATTACTGGAATGATAGAGATCTTAAGGTTCCAGTTTCTTTTCATGTCATACATAAGACCCTGGTATTTGGTAATCTTTTCCCTCTCAGCTCTGTTTAACCCAGCATCATTCGTGACACTAACTTCCACCAAGGTTGCTTCCTTCTCTTTCTTGTCCCATATTACAATGTCGGGTTTTATAGCTCCGTTTTCTAGGTACGTGGCTGTAGGGATTGCATAGTCATAGTGGATGGTATATGACTTGTTTCCGACTGTTCTTTCGGGTATATGTTCCCATGACATCTTGCTGCATTCGATATTTAACTTATTGCAGATCGTCCAGTGGAGATATTTGCATACTTCATTGTGTCGCATTGTATAGTAGCCGTCCCCTAGCAGAACCTTACAGCTAGAAATCAGGTGGCTCACACTCTCTACTTCTGTGTGGCAGAACCTGCATTTGTTGTCTTCGCTGAGACCACTGTGTCTGTGTGTCTGTCTGTGTGACTGTTTACATTCTCTACACAATAACTCTGTCAATTTTTAGTCTACAGACACGAAATTTAATATACGAGTTACTGAAATTTGGCGAAATCGATGTGATTGTGTTTCAGCCAGAAATTTGGCTGTTAAGGGGTCAAAGTTCAACGATTTGACCTTTAAGAAATCTACAAAACTCCTCTAACAATTTTTGGTCTACACACTTGAAATTTTAGATATAGGTTCCTTAAACATGGATCTAACGTAATAACTTGAATTGAGCCCAAAACAATAAATGTTAAGGGGTCATAATAGGAGTCAAATTTAAAAAAATTGACCCTTTTTTTTTGTTGTCTTGTTTGTTTTGTTTTTGGAGGGTTTTTTTTTTTTTGCTCTGCATACACCGCCGAATACCCGAGCAACGTCGGCCACCCATGCTAGTATATCTATAAAAGTGAACGTGTCTGTGTGTCTGTTTGTATGTCTGCCTGTGTGTCTGTGTAAATTTTCCTACGCAATAACTCTGTCAATTTTTAGTATACAGACTCAAAATTTGATACACAGGGTACTGAGATTTGGGAAAATCTTTGTGATTGATTTTCGGGCAGAAATTTGGCCGTTAAAGTGTCAAAGTTCAACGATTTGACCTTTGAGAACTCTATAAAGTTCCTCTGACAATTTTGGGTCTAAACACTTGTAAATTTTAGATATATGTTTCTTTGGACATGGATCTAAGTTTATAACTAGATATGCGCCTCAAACAATTAATTTTAAAGGGTTATAATAGGGGTCAAAGTTTTTAAAAATGACCTTTTTTTGTTTATTTTTTTTGCTCAGTATACACCTCCAAACATCCGGGACACGCCGGGCACCTATGCTAGTATATCTATAAAATGAATGTGTCTATGTATCTGTGTGTCTGTCTGTGTACATTTCCCTACGCAATAACTCTGTCAATTTTTAGTCTACAGACTCGAAATTTGATATACAGTGATATATACTGAGATTTGGGATTTTTTTTAAATTTGACCCCTATTATAACCCCTTAAAATTTATTTTTTAGGGTCCAAATCAAGTTATTAAGCTAGATCTATGTCCAAGGACCCTATATCTAAAATTTCAAGTGTTTAGACTCAAAATTGTTGGAGAAGTTTGGTAGAGTTTTCAAAGGTCAAATCGTTGAACTTTGACCACTTAACAGCCAAATTTCTTGCCGAAAACAGATCACAAAGATTTTCCCAAATCTCAGTACCCTGTATATCAAATTTCGAGTCTGTAAACTTAAACTTGAGAGAATTATTGCGTAGGGAAATGTACACATATACACATACACACAGACACACAAACACCAATGCGAAAAGTATAAAAGCTTATAACTTTTCTTTATTCGTTTTCAATTGGTGACGTGCAGGAATACAAATTATATTATGAACAAATATTAAAAAACTTTTTTTACAGGTACATATTTTTGAGGTACATATTTTTACATGTACATATTTTTCGACTTCAGTCTTCATCGGTGTATATATATATATGAAATATTAATATATATAAGTTTTCGGAATTTTTAAAATGAAAATTGAGTTCTTCAATGTCACTTTTACAACGTTTCAGTTGTATTGTGTCTTGAATATTTATATCGAACTCGAGCACCTGCATATAATTTCGATTGGACACTTTACGGTGGTAGCATCCCCCTTTTGTCAGACATGACTAGGTAGAATCCTTTAATAATTCGTACAATAAAGTGTAATTTTACTGTCGCCCGCACTGAGGATTTTAAAACTCAATTTTTCCAAGTATTCTATATTGTTCATTAAAAAGTTTTTTTTCAACGTCCGAAGAGAGGACGTTCTTGTGAACATTTTCAAGTGATATAAGGTTTGAAATTATCCGAATAGTCGCGAAACAATTCTAACGAACAATGAAAATACAACACTTGTTGCTCTCAATCCAATCTTTATTGTCATGATTTTGTTTTATATATATATATATATATATATATATATATATATGTGTGTGTGTGTGTGTTTGTGTGTGTGTGTTTGTGTGTATGTGTGCGTGTGTGTCCGATTATATATAGTAATAAAAAAGTATATTCAATGATAATTAGTAATATAGTAGATATATAAAACAAAATAGGTTTAACGTTCCTAAAATTTAAACTAGAATTCTCAGCAGACCCATTGGTATTTGATAGAATACTTGGAAAAATTCAGTTGAATTTAGAGCAAATATACTATTTACTAATGGACCGGTTTTCAAGTTTTATAGATCTAAAACTAGTATTTATTAATTTCCCACCTTTATTCCTAAGATTTTATTTCTATAGTGTTGAATTTATATTGCTAATATCTCTAAAGCTTCAGATTTGTTTTATAAATTTGATCCACTTATCACATCTATTTTACTCCATAATGACTCTGGCCTTTCACTTAAAAACGTTATATATATATATATATATATATATATATATATATATATATATATATATATATATATATATATAACTACTTAATTTACTCACATAAAATTAGTATACGAAAGCATAAATTTATGCGTAAAACTTTAAGTATTTACTTAAAAAGTGCTCAATACGTAGGTAGAGCTAGTTAGTAAGTTATGCGCATAAGCCTGAAGAGTCCTAGAGTAGATGAAACGCGGAATATTCAGTGTAGCTTAATCGTCCTTAGTATATTTTATGGATGAAAAAAATATATTTTAGCTATGACTTAGATGTTATAGCAGACATTTATTCCTATAAAGACATCCTTGTATAGCATCCAGCCTTTTGTTTAATATTTCTTCTTTAGAATTCACTATATTGTATGCTTCCAGTAAATACAGATTGCATATTTTTGATTACTGGGTTTATTCTTTCTACCCTATTGACCATTTTAATTCAAACTTGATCATTGTCTGTTTCCCAGCTATATTTATTCTTCTTGTTTTTATACTTTTTATCTTTATTATTGTATTTATCTTTATTCTCCGCTTTATTTCCTGCTCTCATCGCTATGTTGTAAGATAGCGTGCCGTCCATTTTGTTATTCTTAATATTTGCTTTCTTCCTGTATCCTATGTCCCCTTAGTATTTATAGAGCTTCATTGTAATGATCTTTATTTTCGTCAAAAAAAGACGCTTGTTTTCGATAGTTCAGATATTCTGTTAGAAATATGAGGGATGAGTGCATTCTTCATACACTTGAGATGGTTCAATTGATAATCTATGTAGAATAGTTTTTGGTTAGGTTTTTGACAAAAATGATGAAGCTCTATACAGATCGGTATACGATGGGAAAACAGTTCTGCGTGTAATGTTTTTCTTAATTCAGTAGTTAGATCTTTCAATAAAACTCTGAAATATTTGCTGCTGTATTATATTCTTTCTTTATAAAAAGAATTCAACATAGTATTTTCAATTTTCAACAATATGTAAACAGTCGGAAGAAGAAACATGCTTAAAAATCTTAAAAGTATACATAACATAACAACAGAAAACTCATTAATTTTTAATACATGAAATAACAAAAGATGAAGATTTCGAATTTCATTAAAAATTAATGATTTTTGTGTTACATTATGTATACTTTTGAAATTTTAAAGCATGTTTCTTCTTTCGACTGTTTGCATATATATATATATATATATATATATATATATATA
The DNA here is from genome assembly GCF_053919585.1 of Euprymna scolopes. Classification (NCBI taxonomy): domain Eukaryota; kingdom Metazoa; phylum Mollusca; class Cephalopoda; order Sepiida; family Sepiolidae; genus Euprymna; species Euprymna scolopes. Next base: position 3,502,376 of record NC_136513.1, read on the forward strand.
TATATATATATCGATGCAAAGCATGTAGGAAAACTACCAATCTCGGACATATTTCACTAGATGTAAGTATTCCTTGGGAAACTACACCTGGAGACAAAAAAAAAATTTTGGTACAGAGAAAAACGTTGGACATCGCCGCATTCAAAAAGACTTTTTATTTCTAATTTATGCACAGAATAATAGAGTATTAGGACTTGGCTCATAATTTATAATAAAGTATACAACATACCTGACTTCACTGTACACTAACACAATTAAACCATCTAGATCATTTACAATAATAACAATACAATATCACGCCTTTCCTAATAAAGCACGAACGAAATAGTTATTACAATACAAATAAGTAAAACCTAATATATATATATATATATATATATATATATATATATATATATAGTCATCCACATACAGTACTGTTTCGCGGTTCCATAGCTCATCAGTGCGGCTAGAGAAGCAACTACATAAAGCCAGGATATATATATATATATATATATATATATATATATATATATATATATAATCCTTGACTGTCGTACAGACGGTCGGGTTTCAATCCTGGCTTGAGGTAGTTGCTTGTCTAGCCGCAGTGATGAGCTTGAAACAGCAAAACAGTACTGTATGTGGATGACTATAATGCTCCTCATCTTGAGTTGAGCATATTGAGAAGTGATACACGTATTACCATTAGCATAAAAGCGACGCTCTTTGTGTAAACAAATCGAGCGGAGGTATTTCGGACGATGTCAAAAACGTCGTTAGACTCACTACTCGCCCAGCAGCCGCCAATAGCATAATGGTTAGGAGCCTTGACTGTCGTACAGACGGTCGGGTTTCAATCCTGGCTTGAGGTAGTTGTCTGTCTAGCCGCATATATGAGCTGCGAAACAGTACGGTATGTGGATTACTATATATATATATATATATATATATATATATATATATACACACATATATATATATGCAGCAATTATTGATAAACTATTCTTGATGGGTATTATTTATATATATTTTAATTTAATTTGAAATATGACGATAACAATCATCACCAGCCTTATTATTATCTTAATAATTATTGTCATCGTTGTTGAAAGTCTGGTTTATAGGTACTACCCATTCCCACAGCTAAAATAGTTGATGTTTAACTACATATTCTCCTTATCATTTCTTACAATTCTCATATATATTATGCATACGTTTTATTAAATAAACGGTTTCGCATTATAAAGCTTCAGGTATTTTCTATAATACAGTTTCAAGATATTGTATTCATTTTGTGAATCATTTTAGAAAATGTTCATAAAAGATGCACCTACAAAAATGTTTATAAAAGATGCACCTACAAAAATGTTCATAAAAGATGCACCTACAAAAATGTTCATAAAAGATGCACCTACAAAAATGTTTATAAAAGAATGCACCTACAAAAATGTTCATAAAAGATGCACCTACAAAAATGTTTACAAATCGAATGGAATTAAAGTCTGAAAAGAGTCGAAATTTTCTCGACTTTTTTTCGAAATCATTTGGACGGTTTTAAATCCTGACATCAGTCCGCCATTGTTGTGAAATCAGGAAGGTTCATTTAAGCTTGCATATGTGCCGTTATTTTTTTTCATAGCATGTATATCACGTAAGTCATTCATTTTATTCGGATTTAATCCGCTTAGATCAATGCATGGGTAAAACGAATAATGATGGTAACGGGAGAGAAGAAACGAGAAGGAAGGATGGATTTTCTTATGTGATTCTATGCTTCTGAATTTTCATGCTAATATTGATATTTATATTGTCAATGCCGTATTAAGGCGTTTGTATTCACGCGGATTAAACTATATTCTACGATGCGGAACAACAAGTTTTCTAATAATATGTTGAATCTTGAGGCACATTTGTATGTAACGTATATATTCTAATAACAAATAATAATAATAATAATAATAATAATAATAATAATAATAATAATAATAATTACTAGCAGTACCCGTGGAAATTCCACGGTAGTTGAAAACATCAACCCTCATATCAGCAAACACCTAATCACATAAGCAAACAATTAATATGAGGCTGTCCTTCGATAGAATAATCAGTGGAATATTTGTTTGGATCAGAAGGTGATTTTTTTTTAGACAAATACTACTATATTGCAAAACTTGAAATATAGTTCATAAAATAGGTTTTTTTTTAATTTCATTATGCAATTGAATGTCTGAATTTGTTAGGTATTTCCATTATCATTATTGAAGTTATTTAAACCCCTAATCACATCTTTATTGTTATCTTGCAATAGATGTTGATAGTTGGAATTTTTGTTAGATGAGTTTTCATTGTTATCATTATACAAATTATTCTGACTGTACTCTTATTTAGAATTGTAATCTTGAAAATGGATATTGTTGGTCTGATTTGCGGAATTTCTATTCCATAGGATATTGGGGTAGTATTCAAGATGGGCATCACTTTTTAAAAAGTGATATCAACTCTTAATACTGTAATCAACTCTTAATACTATAAAGAATCTGGTTGCAAAGATCTGGTAATTTCACTTTTACAATAAATTACTTCCACACAAACAATGATTAGGAAATGAAAACATTTCCTTTCATTTTGAATAAAAATCAATTCACTTATAAATTGTAGGAGAAAATATTGCTTAATTGTTCCATTTTTCATAAATTATAATCATACCATAGATAAAACATTTTATATTTTTATGAAAAAACTAATGTCTTGATATCTAAAAGAATATTATTTCTTTATATCTTGAAACACAGACAGAGACAGGATTCAATGAAGATGTTCAAATGGAAAATAAAGGTTTTCTGATTATTGAATTAATAAAAATGTTCAAATTGAACAAAGTGCATTGAATTATGAGTTATAAATTCATTCAATTAACATTACAAAATATTGGCAAAACCTTTGGTAAGCATTAAAATACCTAAAATGTTTTTTTTATTCATTGAAAATAATATTTTAATAAAGCTCCTATTAAACCATGTTCATAGAAAGATCAAAATGGAGAAAAGTCTTTATTCAAATACAAGTCTGAAAATATTCAATGAATCATTGAAAAGGTATACGTTATTTTTCAAAGTTCAATCTAAACTCATCAATTGAGTTTTAGAAATATCAACAATTAATATTTGCTTTTAATTTTAATCAGCAATACAAAAATCGTATATTACATTGAAGCAAGGTAATATTTAAATTCAAAACGCTGAATATTTTGGAAAGTTAAAAATTATAAAAGGTTATGTACGTAATAATTACAACACAAAACATTAGACTATATAATAAACAAACAATAGTGGATATAAATTTCAATAGAGTGAAATTTGTGAATACAGTTTTTCTTTAATTATAAGTATCGCTTAAAATGAGGATGTTCGAATAAATGAAAAGGTTTTTATGCAACAAAACTATCTCTTTCATTTTGATTTTTTTAATAAAGATTTGGAACATCAGAGAATATTTTCTTGAAATAGAGTTGAAAAGTTGAAATATTGATATAGATGCCTCACTATCTCTTGATAATATAAACAGAACTTACCTAAAATTTCTATTCAGAAGCATTTTCCTCAATAAATGCTATGTGCTATGTGTTTCAGGACCTTGTGTATTTAATAGTTGTTGTGTAATTCTCATGAAACACATTCAAATCCAGATTCCTTTAATAAGGTGTATGCAATGTTAACAGATTGGAGCTGTTCTGTTTTTTTAATATTCTAATTTTCAAATATAAGGAAATCAAAATGTTATGATTTTATTCAAATATATTTGTCCATCTAACTCCTTTGTAGAGGAATTTATTTGTTTTTATTCAAATGTAAGTTTGAATATATCTAATATTAGAAATATATATTATTAGTAGTAGAAATATTATCAATCGAAGAATCTGATATTTCATTGAAATATAAAAATATAATTTTACTTCTAATCAATGAATAATTATAAAAGTTAAACTAAATATATTTTTCTATATCTATATTAACATGCATGTTAATCATAGTCTAGTATATTGGTATATAAAGTGAAAAAATAATTGAATAACATTTCATGAACATTTTTAAGATGTATGTAATTATATATATTTTTTTAATTCCAGTTACCTCATGAATAAAAGTAAATGTCTTTTTTCAACTATTATTAAGTAAACATTTTCCAATGCAGAATTTTTTTTTCTTTGAATTTCAATTTATCAATTTATAAGTATTTGAAAATGCGAGGGATTTTCCCCCAAACCTCACTAAATTCAGACTTTAAAATATCATAAAAATCTAAAGTTTTTACATTTAAAGACATATTTCAAAATAGGCGAAATAATGTATGTTACTTTACATCAAAAATATTTTAAATGCTAAAGAAATGTGTTTTCTTCAGATTAACGAAAATTCCTAAATTTAAGGGAATATTATTTTAAATTTACATTTCCATTGTATGTGCAAGTTTTGAATTTCTCTTTACAATTATATTCATTAAATACAAACAAATAAAAGAAAAGTGTTTCCTTTCCACGGTGCAAATTTATAAAATATAAAATAAATATTTTTCTTTTCAAGTACTGAGAATTGAAATTATTTATTGATGATTATTGCAAAATGTAGAAGTGTTTTTTAGAAATGTCAAACTACAATGTCTCTACTTTCTTGGGGGGCACCATTATCACCAACAAATATCATAGTATTCCATTGCAAGTGGGGAAATTGTATATCTTTATGTCTTTAACCCTTCTGAAATGCAGCTCACACTTGGGCATTTTCTCTTATATTTTGCTGTTCTTTTTCAATTAAATCCATGTTCTTATATACAAATTTACATAAGGATTTATTTCCTGCATAACTTCATTTATGGTAGACATTGTCTGTGTACAAAATTTTTGTGTTTTGTAAAGTATTTGATCTGTATTGCAGAGCTTTATTTGCGTCTATAATATACAGTTGATCATACTTAGGGTTCCCATGATCAAGATGCAAGGTTGTAGTTTTATTATATGTTTGTCCTTGGATGCGAAAGCAGTATGGACCTCTCCCTGAAATAATAGAATAGTTCACACCAAATGATGTAAAAGAAAATACACAAGTGTAATTTCTAATATTTTTTAAAAATGAAATAGATTCATGATCAGTCCCTTCAAATAAACGTTTTAATTGCTCTGGATATGGTAGCAATGCTGGTAAATGTATCTTACTATTATGACAACAATTTAGATTCTCATTTCTAAATCTTAATGCTCCACAATATACACATAATACATTCATTTGAAGAATATCAAGTGGTTCTACCACAGTGTCAGAATTACTATTCTGCTTTGGCCTAAGTTGTATTTGGCGCATTAGTTGACGTCTCCTATTATCTCTCTCCAATTCACTCATGCTTTCCATTCTGTTTTGAAATCTCCTTCGTTCTTGTTCTAAATATGTATTACGTTGCTGTGCATCCATGGTACTTTTTTTTTACACAGTGATCACCACTTATCAAGGCCCGGAAGCCACTCAGGGATAAGGGTTATTGCAAGTACATTACGTTAGTGTGGAGATTTGATGAAGTGTTTGCTTAAGGGGGCGGTTCATAAGGCATTTGTTAACATTGGACTGGAAGACATCCAAGTTGTAGTCCAGTGGGAAGCAGGCAGACGGAACAGAGTTCCACAGGCGTGCAGTTCTAAGAAAGAAGCTTTGTTCATGGAATCCGCGTTTTGATTTAGGCACAGATATAGAGTGGGAAAATTTTTCACAGTGGATTCAGCTAGACGGGTGTTTTTCGTGAAAGATTGGCGAGGGGGAGACCAGAGATTGGAGTTCAGATGAGTACCTGCCATGGAAATAACGATAAAACAAGGATAGGCTCGCAACGTCTCTTCTGTCGGAGAGAGATTTCAGGGTAGAGAAAAGGGCATCCCCCACTAAGCCACGAAGTCTATTTTGTACTCGGTCAAGGCAGGATAGGCTGTTTTTAGCAGCTCCTGCCCAGATATGGCAACAGTATTCCATCCTTGGACATACTTCTTCTAATTCGACCTCGCTGTCTCTCCCTTTCTCTGACCTGTTGTCTTTGTTCTTCTCTGGTCCTTTGCCGATAAGTTCGCATATTTGCACGGATGTTTTCTATTCTTCGATCCATAATGAAGTTAATAGAAAAGATGTTCTTTTAGAGACTAAGGCGAGTGAATTCCTCAAAATAAATACAATATAATATTCTCTGCAATCTGTATTGTTTTAAAAAAAAATTTTAATACTTACATATGAACAAAAATACAGAAATTCACTGCAATAAATGCATTATGTTTTAAAATTGATAATAATTTAGTGTTTTAAAGTGGAATATATATAGTAAATTTAGCAAAATAATGTGTGATAGAATATGTATAGGGTACCAATGTTTAACTCCTCCAGTTAAATATAAATTTAAAATAATTACTTATAAATCAACAAATATCAGAAAGTAAAAGTAGTATTAATAAATGTGAACAAATTTTGTGAAATAATTCAAACTTTCTAATTTGTTGCATTACATTTTAAGTTTACAATTTTGATTTTAAAAAATCGATTCAAAATAAGATTAAAATACACAATACTCAGAGTCAAATTGATTTGATAGGAAAAAGGGTTTCCTTTTCAGAGAAAATGTTTCAAAAGTCACAAAAACAAACTTACTATTTAGTGTATATATATATATATATATATATATATATATATATATATATATGTTGTATCAATTTAACATTGGCTCAAAATGTTCTGTTGATCGCTTTAAAATTACTCGTTAAAATGACTTTTTATTTTAGTGTCGTCTGCGTTAATGAATTTTAAATTTATAATTTGAACCTATTTACCCATCCCCCTCCATATTTTGTAACTAATATATACATTTTTTGTCTAGTTCATAACGTAAATAGATAAATGAAAATGCAATAAGGTTGTTCTTTTATTGTTTTCAAATAAAATTTATGAATAAAATTTTGAATTATTATTATTAGAAATAATGTTTAAAATGGGTTGGTAGACCTGTATGAGGTATCCCCCCTAAAAATGCGTGTAAGTGAATACCCTGCTTAAAAGTCACTAACTCCTTTATTTATTTATTTTTCTGCTACGCACACACACACACAAACACGCACACAAAATAATAAAAAATAAAAAAACATGGATCGAATAAATGTATAAAATGTAAACAAAAAATACTTATGTTTTAAAAAGAAAGCAAAACGTCGTAAGTATAAAAAATTTATCAAAGTAACCGTTAATACCTTCATATTTTATGCTTCTGTTATTTCAACACGATCGATATGTTGCAAAAATATCAATGTATAAAATTTGTTAGGTAAAAGCAACAGCACTCGAAATCGAGAACCACAAAATCCTATGGGACATGAAAATACAGACGGAAAAACCCATCCAAGCAAGAAGACCAGATGTCGTAATAGTTACAAGAAAAAAATCCTGTCAAATCGTAGACTTTGCTGTCCCAGCTGACCACAGGGTGAATATGAAAGAAAAGGAGAAGCGAAGCAAATACACAGAGCTAGCCAGAGAGTGAAAAGGGATTTGGATGATGAAGAAAATCAAAATAGTACCGATAATAGTGGGAGCACTAGGAACAATTCCGAAAAACTTCGAAAAAAGAATGTCAGAAATTGGAATCAGAGGAATAACTGCAAAAGTACAACGACTAACGATAATTAAAACGACGGAAATATTAAGGAAAACCCTTGAATGCGGAGAATAATGCAAGAAGACAATATAACGAATAAGCGTTACAGGGAATGAAGAACACCGAAGCTGCATATCTACAAGTTCTGCACCCCCATCATGCATCCCCCTATAGTTTCACCATCGCTCCTCCCAATAAAAAAGTGACACCAAAGAGCTGAGAAAGGTCAATAAGGACTGAAAGACAGAGGAGAGAGCGCCAACCAGACCTCGGCTGGACAAGCGCAAAGAGAACTGGGACTTTGGGGAGGTTTAGTGCCACTCAAATTCCAGTGTAAACCAATGCCCACTGTCGGCGAGAAATCAATAGTAAGAGGCTGTTGCGATGATGCAAATTCATTTGCAACTGCTATCGAAGGAGGTGGAGAGAACTGGACTCTGGGGAGATTTGTTGTCACTCAGCCTCCAGAGAACACCACATGTTTCCAATCAGATCGTTTGTTGACTTGTGTGAAAGCTCCATGTGAGCTGCTGCTGCTGCTGTTGCTGCTGCTGCTGCTAATAATAATAATAATAATAATAATAATAATAAAAAAAAAACATAGAGTAAAGATTATCTCTTTTCCGTCGTTTTGCCATCGATAGTTTTCCTAATTGATATTCTTACATATAATAAAAATGGATCATTTTCGCCCATTTTCAAATTACAGTATAGCTTCACATACAGAACGTCCCCACATACATCCAGAACGGATACACTATATGCCAGTATTCGATGCATATTTACTAGTTATTATAATTCGATTTCATCCGCAATCACAAACTGCCACATCATTTCTAGAGAAAACTATTAAAAATAAGTCATAGCGAACCTTACGAGGGAAACATACCTACTTAATATTTTTTGTTGTGACTTCCCTAGTAAGGACCGGAGAAAATATTTCATAGTTTACGTTTACCATGTATCAATTATTTCGCTAAGTGCGCTTACATTTGCGAAGCTTAGAGTTTATTTAAAAATATACCTGTACTGAATTTTACATCGAATCATTGATATACCGCTGTCTACTCTATATTGAATAAATACATTTTATTATCCCTACTATCGTCTTAAATATCCAGTTCAAGCATCAAAATTTAATTTAATTCCAAATATCAATTTAATAATACTTGAATATGTTACCTTTCCCAAACTAGCATATGAACAATATTTTAAACAAATATTAACTCCGTCATCTCAAACAAACCAGATGAAAATTTAGTTGCTTCCACTTTTATTTCAGAATTTCAGGTGAGTTATTCGTTTTCTTTATATACATTAAAGAGTTTCATGTGTATGAGGGTATTGAAAAGATATTTAACCAACCACAAACCGTAGCAAAAGCATCACAAACCCTAACAAAAGTACCACAAATATTTCCCTTAATCCTATCATTCAAACGCTGTGTGGCTAGAAATTGCGTTATTATTTCACATTAGATTAATACGTGAATACAATCCCTAAATCTAATTTCTAAATTAGTTTGTTGCATGCTGTTAAACCTCGGCGAGTTGAACTTCCTTCCCCCGAAGGAGAGAGTGTTAAGGGAATATTAAATATATAGGCAGTCCCAGGGTTGCATGGTTTGCAAGATAAAATTTTAAAAACAATTTGTCCAACAATAATTTTTATTTACAGGTTTTAGTGTTCGTTATTAGAAAAAAAAAGAATTCACAAATTATTTATTTATATCGGAAATTGTCTTTAATTTGGCTTTTGCTACTGCGAATACTACTACTACTGCTAAATCATCACCGTCGTCGTCGTCGTCGCGTCATCATCATCATCATCATCATCATCATCATCATCATCATTGTAAGAATCAAAAGGAATATTAAATTCCCAGATGCACCCAAGTCGTCTGTGAGGTTAACGTGTTATGTATTATTTAGCTTACTATTTTCAACAATAATAACAAAAATTAATCTTGGAATTGGTATTCACGTTATATTTACTATCGTTTTACATAAATTGCTTTAGTTAAAATGTCTATAAGTATAAAAAATTATAATGTAGGATGGTTCAATTTTCACCTGCTGCTTCTTTTTATTCAAATAATTAATCATCCGAATCTTTGAAAAAAATCAGTTAAATTAAAACATAAGTAAAATAATAATATATTCACAAGTTTAAAAATTCGTTAATAGAACAACATTCACATGCATTAAATGGCTTATTTAAATAGGAAATTGCGTCAAGTGTCTGTAATGTGTCTGTTATCATTGCTAGTTTTTCTGCTGCTGCTGCTATTAAGACAATTACTCCTGCTATCACCCTCATCATATCATCATAATCATCATCAGCAGCAGATGCAACAGCAAACTTTTTCCGAGCCTAACATGGCGCACGAACACAGCTTTGCAAGTTTAGCTTCTGGTTCACTCTATAGCAGCATTTTCGTTGCTTTCCTTTTGTTTTGGGGGATGCACATGTTCTTTTACTCATGGTAATTATTTTATTATTAAAGAGGGTCTTACTTCCCCACTTAACGACTACTTCCTAAAAAAACAAAACAAAACAAAATTGCATTAATCTAGAGGAATCCCTGCATTATTAGCATTGTTTCAGGATTAGTTAAAATATTTCTCCATAAACATTTTTATTTAACAGTTTCCTTCATTGGGGGATAATGCGCAAATGTTCAGTTATGCACATTTACTTAACGTTCCTCAACATTTCTTTTCATTGATTGTTACATCAATTCTTCAATCATCGGCCTATTCATAAAATAAAACAAAAATAATTTAGTTGAGTTACGATAATGCGCTGTTGTTGTTATGCTCTTGGTCTTTATCATCAGTTTCTTCTTCATCCTTCGCCCTCTTCTTCTTCTTCTTCATCATCATCATCATCATCATCTTATTGTTGTTGTTATTATTATTATTATTATTATTATTATTATATTATTATTATTATTATTTCTTCCTCTTCTTCTTCATCATCGTCTCCTCTTCTCCTTTTTCTTTTTATTCTTCTCCTTCGTCTTATTATTATTATTATTATTATTATTATTATTATTATTATTATATTATTATGATTATTATTATTATTATTATTATTATTATTATTATTCACAAAAGTGAATTATTAAAAACAAAAATATGCAAATTAACTAGTACTTAAATATTTATTTAAGATTTTATTCTTACTTTAGTATATACACGTAAAATTACAAACAAACGCCACCCTCTCTTTCATAAGAGAAACTGTCAGTTAAACACCAAATTGTCCTCCTTAATGATTCAGATTTTAGGAAAAGATCACTTACCTGTTCCCTGTATCCGTGATGTCACGATTTGAACACGTTGTTTACCTTAAATTCTAACAAGAAAATTCGATTGTACCTATTTTGTAAATATTTACATAGACAATTCCTCATCCTAATTCTATTTTTTTTTATAAACCCACACATTATTCTGCTCCATATTAACAGTTATTTAGTTTTGCTTCAGTGCCCGTACGGAATCTATTCTTTCAACTATCGTTAGTGTACCCGGATTCTCGTAACACAATGAATATGGCCGCCGCGTCTAATAGCAGAAATCTGGATGAAAGATAATAAAACTCGTTTATTTATTATTTTGTTTGTCTGTATTATCAGCTATTCTATTTAATGCTCAGGTAATTGCAATTTGTCTTTATATCATTTCTCCACAGCATTCATAATGGTATTCTTGTCTGTAATGTTTTCTATTTCATTTGATGCAGTTCTAATCGTTATTTCCTCTGTTTTTTTCTGTAATAGCAAAAAGGCTTTTCTGTTTTTCATAATAAAATAGTCGTTTTATAATTAAATATTTCTTCTGGAAATGTTGTCTTTATATTATATCCAGATATATACTACGTATTATATACACATATTTACATTTTATTTGACCGCGTTATACATAGGTTCCTTGTTAGAACGAAAATACACCTGTTTGTTGCTATAATCAAATTAAGAAACTAAAAACGATTCGATTTTATACCAGGACCTCTGTGCCTACCTCTTGTTTGTTACGTCACTACCATGAATACGTTTGCAAAATGCCTAACTGTCATTTTCTATCGGAAAATTTCTTTATATAATCTAATCTCAAGAGGATATTTTTAATTCTTTTAATTTATACCATCTACGTACTCTCTACACAGTCAACCAGAGGAGTTATTTTAGAATCTTACAGCAGCTAAAAACATACATGTTCAAATAAACCTATCTTTTTAATTTAACTAATAAAAATAACTAAAATAATAGTAAAACTAGCCGTTAATTACTTCCCACGATGATCTTGTGTCAAAAAACTTTGGAAGAAGAAAAACATTTGTATATCTTTCTATATAAAGCCAAGTTTTCTGTATGTGTATATGTCTGTATGTATGCCTGTATGTATGTATGTATGTATGTATGTATGTATGTATCTATATAGGTATATATGTACATTTCGACGACACAGAGGATTGGTTGAAGAGATACATTAAGAGCATATTTTATGATCGTTTAACGATGTCAAAACCCATGAAACAACTTTGAAAACACATAATAACAATAGAAACAAATCTTCCTACATTTTAAAGGTTTCCATTTTAAACTGACCAGAAAACATACTGCAGTACTTTTTCACGGCCAGTAAAATAAAATTAAAAAAAAAACAATTAAAATAAATTCAGATTGTTGTTTAGATAAATTATCAACTTTATTTTACAACTATTTTTTAAGAATAGGAATTTCTAAATTTATATAAATCAAATTCAGATACCATTTTTGATCCACCGCAAAATAAGGGTCGGCATGTAAATTAGCACTTGTTCGTCCGTCCGTTTGTCCGTTGTTCTCTCCACACTTCTTTCAATAACAATGCTTTGGTATTTTTTGAAATATTGCACAAACATTAAACATTATATGAGCAAAAAGTTAACAGGACGGATTTTCCGCAAAAATCCAGTTGCCCCCGCTCCCGCCCCCTAGAAGTGTCTTTCGTGTTAAGAATGCTAAAATCGACACTTTTGTGCTTATTAAAAAATGATGCCTTCGGTTTTTATAAAACTTTCAGAAAAGTTGTAAATAAATGATTTCTATAATGTCTGTCTATACTTCGAAATAATTCTAGATTATGCACAGGGGCTCTTTTATGGCTAATAAAACACTATTTTGGGGACTATTTTACCATATTTGTCCAACATTTTCTCTGTGTGTCTATTTAGCAGTTTTGCAAGGTGCTGAACTCAAATTTAAATATGTTAAGGCCTTTCGGTTGGTTGGTTGGTTGGTTTGTTGTTTTTTATCAACCCTTTCCAGGTTATTTAATGCCGAATCCGGTGAAGAAAGTTTTTTAGTAGAATATATTTGTTTTTTGCAAGTCGGTTTCTATTTAACCTATAGTTGGGACCCTAACAGGTACTACCACTCCGGGTCAGAGTGGACCTGGGAGCAATGGCAATTAAAGAGTGGCTCCACACTTCCCCACAGCCCGCAAGCTGGGGCCTCACCATCGGATATAGTTGAAGGGCATATACAGGATCGGTTAAGGCCTTGCGGACTGTTGAAGCTAAATGGGAGGGAACAAATAATTGATTAGTCATTTCTTTTTTTGCATGGTGCAAAACTCAAATTTACACATGTTAAGGCCTAAAACTGCACCATTTGTTCATTTTCACCAGGATTTGATGTATCCTGAGGATTTTGTGGATATGTGAGAGGGGGGATGCTAAACTTAGTCATTTTTATGCTTCATTTACTGTGCAATCACGGAGGACCATGCAAACTTCACTTGTTATTGGGGGAGGGCAATTGCGGATAAGCGTTCAATATTACCTAAATTTAATGATATCTTTCCGCTTGCAAACTCACACTACAGATTATTTTTATTCAGACTTTCACGTTATATCCTAGATTTTATACACACACACATAGACACACACACACATAGACACACACGTTATATATATATATATATATATATATATATATATATATATACATTAAACACAGCAGTGTTTGACTATATGGTCAAGTGGCAGTTTTAGTCATTTAGAACTGCTTTAAAGCTTCACCGTTCACTCATTTTTCGACAAAATTTTAAACAATCTTAACAGTGTATAGATAACTTCCTTGGATATATTGTATAAAAAAATGTTCAGTTTACGTTCAGCAAAACTAAAGTTATGATAAATTTTCTGATGTTCAAAATCGTAAAAGTATGTACAGAGGTGAGCGACGCTTTCTATGATTGGTTTCCTTAGCAACCACGTCGCTTCAGCGATTACTGTTGCTACTAATTAACTTCTGTCTCAAAAAGACGAGTAAGAAGTGACACCGAGAGAGAATGAAAGCAGGAAAGAGAGATAATTGGGGGATTTATTTTAAAGCTGACGAGTGCCGTACATTGTTTTTACATATGTTTTTTATGCGGCAAAACGTAAGCAAATAAATTTACTTGTAGTGAATTTGTTGGAAGACTGGAAAAATCATGGATTACAATAGAATAATGCGAGCATGAAAAATAATATGGATAAACTTAACCATGGAAAAGTAAAGGACAAGTTGTTAAAACTGGAAAAGGGATTCTAGTAAAAATATAAATTTATAACTTAAAATATTGCAGCATTGAGATTTTTTAACATTCAATTTATAACATTATATAATCAATTCTTAATTCTGCCATATTTTAAGTTATAAATTTATTAAATTTTTACTTGAATATCTTGTCCTTGGTTTAAGTTTTACCTTTACATTTCCATGTTTAGCTTAACAATATTACCTTTTCTGCTCGCATTTTCTATTGTAATATATATATATATATATATATATATATATATATATATATATATATATATATATACATAAACTTAATTATATCATTATATATATATCATAATAATCTGAATAAATAATTTGTTTCTGTGTGTAATTTTTCTACGATTAAAAAGAAGTGTTTTTTTATTCATTTTTTTAAATTCACGATACCTGACCTCACTGATTCACAAGCACTTCAGTTAGTTTATTTGAACAACTAAATGAAATACGTAGACGTAATCTAAAGTATACATTATGTTTTGCTTCATACATAACCATTATATCAATAGAGTTTGGTTCTATAAATTACATTAGCAGATCTCAAATATAATTCGTTATTAAATCATGTGTGACACATTTCTGGAAAAGAATAGATAATCACAGATCGGTATTAAAAAAAAAAATGTAATCCATATCCAAACGACATTCTTAAGTGTTTTTATATCCTATGGAAAATAAGATAATGAAACGAGAAGAAGGCATCAATCAATAAATATCGACCGTTTATCCAAATTGCTTCCATATATGATGCCTGCTTCTTCCATGGCTTATATATATATATATATATATATATATATGTGTGTGTGTGTGTGTGTGTGTGTGTGTGTGTGTGTGTGTGTGTGGTTAGTTAGGTACTAAGTTGGGAAGCGTGGTTCCCATGACGGAAAAGTTTATATATAAATAAGTGGAGCTAGCAACATTTGTTAATTTTCAAAAAATTGTTTATTGTTTAATGTTTTCAGCTTTTAATTTTATTTAATGAAAAAGGTTGGCACTAAAAATGTTATTAAATGTGCTTTGAACATAGTTTCCGTTTGTTCAGATATAATTTGTAGACATCTTCTTTTTATAATAGAAAGACAATATGCAAAATTTGCATTTCTGTTTGCTATCCGCCTCTCTAGTTTTCTTTACACGTTTCACTCTGTCTATGATTTAAATATTATTAATACTTGTGGTCATATTTCCTATTGTTTATATTGCATATTCTTAGTTTTTATTTCATTATTACTCTTAAGTCGGATATTAAAAGCCATTGATGTTATCCAAATCGTACAGAAGGTCAACAATATTTTTGTTTTCACTTATTTTAACGTGTTTTCCTTACAAATAAATGTAATTTGCCCCCGTTGGGTTAAAAATAAATCAACATCTACGCTTTGGGGCGAATTCGTTTCAGTGACCTTTAAAGATTATCCAAAAGAAGGAATGTTGTATAAATAATGAAAATTTAACATTGTTAGTGTAAGGATCAATTTCATATATATATTTTTTTTAGGTAAAATGAGACCCCACATTTGGAAACGTAACGAGATATAATCGTTAACATTTTTTTCGAATTTGTTAACGGGGTTAAGGGCATAAATGTGAAATAGGATTGAGGTGGGGGTTATAAGTTCCAAACCATTCAAAAATACGTAGAGACACTTCAAAATGTATATGTGGGGGGGGGGAATGCATTCCATTGCTTTAAAGAGTTTCTTTGAAAAGGTCTCACCTTATTATTTAATCAGTTAATTATTATTCCTGATATTTTTAAAGCTGTTAACACACACACACACACACACACACACACACACACACAAGGATGGACACTCCCTCCTTATATCTTTTCTTTTCGTTTTATTTTTCAACTTATTTCAATATAAAATATTTTTCATTAAATCTTATGGCAATGAATATTATCCAATGTATTCCGTATTGTTTTTGCTGGTCATCACGTTTGTTTTCCTGTGCGCGCGCATTCAATATCTTAAGCGCGCGAACTTGCATATTGTTTTCACTGGTCGGCACGTTTGTTTTCGCATGCGCGTGCATTAATTCTGTATATTCATTTGCACTTTTATACATTAATTGTGTATATTCACTTACTATTCTATAACTAACTATAACATATGGAACATAACATATATAATGGAAGTGTGTTTTTTTTTATTTATCGATATTACTTTGTGCTATTTATGAATACATTTTATGTTTATATTCGAATGTTTTCATGTAGCACACTAAACATATATATATATATATATATATATATATATATATATATTCGCGCATAAGCCTGAAGAATCCTAGAGTGGATGAAACGCGGAATATTCAGTGTAGTTTAATCGCCATATACATTTTATAACTTACTAACTAGCTCTACCTACGTATTGAGCACTTTTGAAGTAAATACTTAAAGTTTACGCATAAATCTATACTTTCGTATATTAATTTTATGTGAGTAAATTAAGTAGTTATATATATATATATATATATATATATATATATATATATATATATATAAAAGTGAACGTGTCTGTGTGTGTGTGTGCGTGTGTGTCTGTGTACATTTCCCTACACAATAACTCTTTTAGTCTACAGACTCGAAATTTTATATACAGGGTACTAAGATTTGGGAAAATCTTTGTGATCAGGTTTCGGCCAGAAATTTCGCTGTTAAGGGGTCAAAGTTAAACGATTTGGCCTTTGAGAACTCTACCAAACTCCCCCGATAATTTTGGGTCTAAACACTTGAAATTTTAGATATAGGTTCCTTCAACATGGATTTAACTTAATAACTGTATTTGAGCCCAAAACAATAACTATTAAGGGTCATACTAAGGGTCAAAGTTAAACAAAATTACCGTGTTTTAGAGGAGTGTTTTTTGCTCAGCATACATCTCCAAACACCCAGGCAACGCCGTGCATCCATTGCTAGTATATATATATATATATATATATATATATATATAAAGACGATATATATATATATATATATATATCGTCTTTATTTTTTATATAAGCAGTAATATGTTGCTACAAAATGATTAGCATGTTTTGGTTAATTAGTTACCAGTAATTACATACCTCTTTAGGCAATACAGCATATGCATACCTACATGCGAGCATAACAATTAATATGGTTAAGATTTTACTTGGAAAAGTAAAAGGACTAGTTGTTAAAACTGGAAAAGAAAACGACAAGATATTGTAGTAAAAAATATAATAAATGTATAATTTAAATTATTGCAGCATGAAGAGTTTTTTTAAACTCAATTTTACATTATATAATAAATACTTATTGCTGCAACATTTTAAGTTATAAATCTGTTATAAATTTTTACTATAATACTTTTTTTCCTTTTCCAGTTTTAACAACTTTATTTTAAATTTTAAGTTTAATCTAAACCATATTACTTTTCATGTTCGTATTTGTCTATGTTATCCATAATTTTTCCAGGCTTTGCCTTCTCAACAATCTATGAAACTATTTTTACCAACTTCTTTAATTGAAAAAATAATATATATATATACATATATATATACATATATATATATATATATAAGTGCAAGTAGTTAATAAAACATATTAAAAAAACACTTTGAAAAAGAGTTAAAAACATATTAAATCTAAAAAGGAAACACTTAATAAGTGGATAGTCCTTAATCCGCAGAGTTTCGAAGAAATACTTTCCTTCTCATCAGAGGGTAGGAATTAGCAAAAAACGGGATCGAATTTTGCATACAAAAGTACTTGATGAAACTGCAAGTAAGTCAAAGATCTTACTTGATAACAAAAAGTGAAGCAGAGGGAATATGGTGAAGAAAAAGGTAATTTCACGTGAATGGATAGTCTGGTGAAAGGTAAAGTATCCAATGACGGTAAAATCCAAAAATGTAAATCCAAGAAAGTTAATTAAATTTCCATTCGCACAAGTAAAATCCAAGGAAATCGTGTAATTGAAAGATCGTCCAAAATAATCCAAAAGGCCGAAATCCGTGGGATAATGCACAAATATGTACAAGGAAAAGGGGGGGGGATTCCATTAATATTAATAAAAGAAAAATACGTTTTATTTTATATATATATATATATATATATATATATATATATATATATATATATATTATTGTTGTTGTTTTCGAGAATTGGGCAACCCCATTTTTCTCTACGTTAGGACTTTGCTACAGATCAGGGAGAAAACTTCCTTGTTGTTATATCTTGTTACGTCATCATCTTCGCCGTTCCCCGCCGTTACCCGCCCCCGCCGATTTGAGGGAGCTTAACAAATTTGCTTACTATTGTAACTGACGTCCAATCAGAATAAAGTCTCTCCTTCTTTACAGATTCTGAGAACCTTTTATCACCAGTAATTTTATTATAACTTTCTATATTTAAAATTGTTTGTAATTTGGTCGTAACATGAGTGAGCGGTGAAGTATATATATATATATATATATATATATATATGTGGAGTGTATACAAATATATATATTTATATGCATACATACGACTTTTTATATTGTAAATGAAGTTTGAATTGTGATTTTTGAAGACGCATTCCTGTCACGATAATAATTGGCACATTACTGATTCTCTGATAACAAATGTGTACATGCGACAATGATAAGTTAAAGATTCCTGTAAGTTTGGACTGCATTTTCACTTAATGCTTAATAAGTCGCAAGGCGCAGGCTTAATGTGTATTACCCAATCATTCATAAAAATGATTGCAAAGATTTAAAAATATGTGACGATCAATGATAAATCAGAGAAAAACAGAAAGAACTCGCTAGCAAAAAAGTAGTAAATGGCAAATTTACAATGCATCCATTACATTATTTTGTTTTTCTTATTTTTATAAAAAAATCACCATCAATTATTTTCAATTAAAATTTCAAAATCGTAGAGGTTACTAATGCTTATTATAATGACACCTATAATTTAAATCGTTTAAGGCATGCTGGAACAATAAAGTGTAAAACT
The DNA here is from genome assembly GCF_053919585.1 of Euprymna scolopes. Taxonomy (NCBI): domain Eukaryota; kingdom Metazoa; phylum Mollusca; class Cephalopoda; order Sepiida; family Sepiolidae; genus Euprymna; species Euprymna scolopes. The sequence goes on from NC_136513.1 coordinate 3,521,593, forward strand.
AAGCTATTAATTACAGATTTTCGGAGGATAATACCAGTGTCCAGACATTGTTTATAGGGCACTATTAGCAGCACGTGCTCTGTATTAATAGCTCGCATTGCAACCAATAGGTAATTTCGGGTTAACACATCGAAGTGAGATGTTTTCAGCCAAAGGACACTAAAGATGCACTTTTAAATATGAAGGATACGTCAATTATTGGCCAAGATATGACGTTATTACTTTACTTTCAGAAAAAGTGACAAATTTGTTTCGCCTATTCTAATTAACGAAGTGTCTTCGCCGTATCACTGTTACAAGAACAGAGCATGTTCTTGTAAGTGAGTAAATATGAAATAAGATAGTCAAGGATTCGAACTTGCGAAGCTAGATTTGGAATTGAGAATTCCAATCATAAGTTAAAATAAATACAGAATGTTATTGAAAATAAGAAATGTGGAATTGCCATTGTTTAGCTCACATAAAATAGTTAGATATCTGTTTATTGAAAAAGGGGTGTAATGCTGTAATTTGTTTCTGTTATAAAAATGAAAATTCAAAAAAGGAATATAAAAACGGACAATGGAAAATGTTATTTGTAAAGTGGGTTACGAAAATTGGGTTAGAGGGTAGGCTTTGTAAGAAACACGTGAATAACAATGCATATTTTAACACGGAGGCATGTCTTGCCATGTGTTCTGAGAGACACATCTCGGTCATGCAATGGCGTCATGAGTAATGAATTTAATTAGATAAGTGAGAACCAGAATGAGTCAGAGAGAAGTGAGAGTAGTGATTGGAGAGAAGCAGAGAGGTTCAGAACGATTCTCCGTTAGAGTCAAAACACCCTCTGGAAGTGAGAGGGTTTTAGAGATAACCATGTAACAACTTTGAATCCCTGAAATACAAAATAATGTCCGATCGGTCGTAGAAGAAATAAACGTATCATCATGTGTTTTTATAACTGCCGTCTTCTGTGTTCATCATTACAACGAGAAAGGTAACGTGGTTATATTATATGTACAACTATCAAACGTAAATGGCAAACGCACTCTCGGTCTATCTATCAAGATATCCAAAATCTCTTCTATTTAAATTACAGGCTTGGTAGGCTTGTAGTAACATGTACACTATCTATTATATATATATATATATATATATATATATATATATATATATATATATATATATATACAGAACTGTATCTCTCTGTATATGCACTTATTTCTCCATATCTCCACAAACATGAACATTCTAAGACATACGAACACTCAACAACATGAACACTCCTAATACTGTATCTATCATTCTAAGACTTTTACAACATGAACAACAATATAAGTTGTCATCTAAATAAGAACAACGTAACATACTCACAATTTTAGTACCTTTTAAAATACCACCATTACATAATATCACGACTCTTAAGTTTGTTTAAAAATAGTAAATGTTTCAAGCGTTCAAGCGAAACCAAACCGAATGTACAGTAGCATAGGTATAAATTGTATGTCATTGTTCGGTTCGGTCAAGTAAAGGAAACTATATTTTTTATTACATTACCGAGATATCCTTTCAACTTGAAACGGGCTGCGTGTGATTTTGCGTGTGCGTGCTAGAATTAATGTTTGGATTATTAGCTGGTATATATATATATATGGTATATATATATATATATATATATATATATATATATATATATATATATATTCTATTGAATCAGAAATTCTCATAATCGAATGGACTTCTCAACTAATCAAATTATAGTCTTTGTCGATAAAGCCAAATAAAACTGGCGATATTTTCATCACTGTTGACATGATTTCCCCAGTCAACATGATTAATCTTGACCCCCAATATCATTCAGATTGCAATTATTATTGACTGTCTTCTTACTTATCCTGTTTTTGTAACGTGTCTTGGCGCCCCGTTAAGGAAAACCGTCGATTGCTTTGGGGTTGTGCATGAGGACAAATACTGGCTGGATCCTTGATTATCGCCAATATAAAAACTTCTATTTATATGTTGTATTTGTGTTGAATCGTTTATTTTCGTAGAGTAGGCGTTTTTATAGTTCGACACGTTGGCAGTCTTCAAAACCCCTATATCATTATAAATACTATACCACAATGGAATGGGCTGTTAAGCAATTATTAAAACTTATTAAAAATATTTATTATTAGTATTACTATTACTAGTAATATTATTGTTAATGGATATGAAAATTCTATATATGTATTATTTGTCTGTCCCTTAATGTTAACCTAAACAAGAAAAGAGGCCAGTGCGTATAGAACCTCACAATATTATTAAACAACCTTTGTTCAAAGTGAAACATATGGATCAAATCGTACTAATTTAGTTGCACAATTAACCTGTTTGTAGGGTAAAATCTCTATGCCCCTTCTAGGAGGTTACGACGTATTTTATTTCATCATCCGACATCACATATACATTGAAGATTGTACGATATAATTATATCATTATATGACAGAATCGATACTACATTTGGATACTTTCATGAAATCCAATATGTTAATAAACGTTTTATATTTTACTCAAACATTAGATCAGAGAAAATACTTCAGTTATCAGGCAATTTTGTTTCCACTTTTGGATTTTGGATTTTTCATGATTACGTTGCTTCGGTTCTTTTATTTGTCTTTTAAGTTTTGCCTTTAACATTCGTTTTTCAGCGTCAAAAACAAAGAATTATTCAATCATACGTCATAGTAACTTGTACTTAACTCCTTTGATTACATTTTCTTTCAACTTATCAATGCTACAAATATCTATAAATTCACTAATGAGGACGGCAAACTAGAAAAATAGGACAGAGTTTTGCAGTGTTATTATGTGTTTACATGACGTGCTAGATGGAACAGCAACATAATAGATTAAGAAACTAAGAGTCTATAACAGGTGATCCCATGTTGTTCTTCCGTTTGTTCAATTTGACACACACACTGCCAATGTCCTTTAGATGTTTCTAATGCACACATGTGCATGCAAATATTTTTGAAGTTCTCTTAATATCGAACACTTTGCTAGGGTGTTTCACCACTAATCATATATATATATATATATATATATATATATATATATATTATATTATATTATATTATATTATATTATATTATATTATATTATTACACAGACGCAGCTGGTACCACAATACGTAACTTCTCTATATCTCATTCCCTATCACAAATTGTTACGTTTCCAAACCCGTTTCCCTGACCAGCAAGAACAATATGCATCACTTCTAGATCTGTTTCTGACCACAGTTGCCGATGACTGTGTAACGAATGCCTTCTTGGAAACGCCAATCATGCAGTGGTAATGGTTGAAATCGCCCTATATTCTAGAGCAAAAACTGAAGAGCCACTGCTCAAAACAACGAAATATTATAAAAAAGCTTACTGGGAAGCCATCAAAGACCTCATGAGGGACGCTCCATGTCAAAATATCTTTTCACTTCCTACTGAACATTGCGCAAATGAGACCACTGAATGGTTCAAAGCGCCAATTGACGCACGCGCAAATTCTATAGCAAACCTCACTCTCCCCAAGAAGTTCACTTCTATTTTTGCAGCTGTCATAGCGCAAAGACGGCATGCGTACCGCAAATTTAACCGACATAAGTCCAGTTCAAACAGACAGAAGTACATAGAAGCCAGAAATAACTGTAAGAAAGAAATAGCGACAGCTAAGAGAAAATTTACTGAAACCAGCAAAAAACGCATCGAAGCACAGAAATTAGGAACCCAAGACTTCTGGAAAATCTACAGGTAAGGGACAATCAACAATTCTTGCACTATTCAACAATCATGAGGTTTTTTTGCTCTGCATCTGATAAGGCTAACATGCTTGTCAGACGGTTTGCCTCCGACTCCACACTGGACTCTGCTAATCACCACCTCCTTGACTTTCCTTTGCGGACAGACCTCACACTAGTCCATCTGAAAATCACCCCTGCCCAGGTGCATGCTATCATAAGAAAGCTTGACACTACAAAAGCATGTGGACCTGATCTGATCCCGGCTGTGCTATTAAAAAAGTGCGCCGCCGAAGTAGCTCCAGTTCTCTCCAAACTTTAGAACAAATGCTTTAATGAATCTAACTTTCCTACCTGCTGGAAAAAAAATGCTTCTGTGGTGCCAGTTTTCAAGAATTCTAGCGAAAGAACTGACCCAGTAAATTATCGTCCCATTAGCCTCCTCCCATTTTCGCCAAAATATTTGAGACCATAATTAAGCAAGCTCTAGTCCATCACTTAACAGATGATAAAATTCTGACTGACCAACAATATGGGTTTAGGCAAGTCCGTTCCACAGCAGACATCCTAACTGTAATTTCAGAACGTATATACCATCCACTGGACAAAGCGGAGGAGAGCAGAGCGGTATGGCATGAGGGTCTTCTCAAGAAAATCAGATCATACGGCATCACTGGAAGAATATATAACATAATTAGATCCTCCTTAGATCAGAGAAAAATCCAGGTTGTCCTTGACGGTCGTACATCTAAACAATATGATATAAATGCAGGAGTGCATCAGGGGTCTATCCTTGGACATCTGTTATTCCTAATATTCATAAATTACCTTCCTGACAAAATTATCTGTGAGATGGGTATGTATGCTGACGACACCACGCTCTATAACATACACGGCAGCAAAAAAATGAAATATCTAAAGAACTGGCAGAAACACTAGAGGAAGACCTCCGATCCGTAGTGGCATGGGGACAAAAATGGATGGTCACCTTCAATGCTGCCAAGACTAAAGGTGGGTTCTCTCTATCTTGCTAGAAAGCTATTAACGCCTGAAAATATCCTATACCTCTATAAGGCCACCATTCGCCCATGTATGGAATATTGTTGTCATATTTGGGCTGGTGCATCTGCCAATAGTATCTGGCTCCTAGACAAGGTTCAAAAGAGAGTCGTCAATCTGATAGGTCCTGAACTGTCAGCTAAACTTCAGCCTCTGTCACATCGATGAAATGTTGCATCCCTCTGCCTGTTCTACAAGTACTTTAACGGTGAATGCTCTGACGAACTGCAAGCACTTATGTCCCCTCGACGTAAATACCCCCGACAAACCTGACAAGCAGCTAAATCCCACCCCTTCACAGTAGAGATCCTTAGATACAAGAGAGCCTTCTACTCCAGTAGTTTCTTCCCCAGAACAGCAAGACTTTGGAATTCCCCTCCAGGTCCCTGCTTCCTCGACTGTTCTGACATGCAGAAGTTCAAGCGTAACGTGAACCGACATCTTGCTGCCCAACTTTCTACACAGTACCCCTGGTGCTTATGTCCCTGATATTAGCCCCCTACAACAAAGTGCCAATGTGTCTTGTATGGGGTGAAAATACAATAATATATATATATATATATATATATATATATTGATTTTTAAAATATAATTATCCACTGACACGTGTTTCGTCGTCTACGACTCATCAGAGTGGTTTAATCTAGCGAGATTCGAAATCGGGACCCCATGGTAAGAAGCATGGATTCAGTCTCGCTAGATTCAGCCACTGATGCGTCGTGTAAATGGATAATTATATTTTAAAAACAATGAATATGCCGTTCGCCATATGAGGGTACCAAATTGATTAAATGGAAAATTATTTCCAACTTACATTGAGGTAAACATGCACTTTCATAAATAATTGAATTCATTCAAAACGTATCGCAAAACAAGAAAAAACAAACAAAAAGCAAATAACAACTATATATATATATATATATATATATATATATATATATATATATATATATATATATATATATATATATATATGAGGGACTTAAAAGAATAAGATTGATTCTTTAACAGGAAATAATGCAAATAGCTCAACAAATTGCTTTGGAACTTATTTAGAAAATGAAGAATAAAAGAACGACATTATAAAAATATATACTAATGCATATACATTTATTCGGTTATTTAATATAAATGCTACATAAATTAGCGATGTAGGATAAGTAAACTGCTTATACCTAGGTATTTCGAAGCCAAATACTTCTCATCAGAAAAGTAAAGAAGCATTAGGCTTTGAAATACCTAGGTAAAAAGATCTTCATATTATGTATATACATACATATATATATGAACATACATATATATATTATGTATATACATATATTATATATATACATACATATATATATAAATATATATAAATATATATATATATTAAGTAAATTCGTACTTCTGTTTGTTTGTTTGTTTGTTTGTTTAAGGCAATGACGTTCTGCAAGTAGTTTGGTTTTCCGTAGCTAAATAATCCGATACGGTAGCGGTTGCTGCAGATATGACCAGCCGCAAGGATGATGAGGGCAGCAGGAGTTATCTTTTCTTTCGATTATCTTGTTCTCTTCTTCTCTGCAAATAAGATCTTGTCCTTAACATTTGCTCACCAGCTAATGCGATCGGGTGTCTTTAAATAGAAATCATTCCTCTGAATGTCACAAGTCGTTAGATCTCTGTGTATATATATATATATATATATATATATATATATATATATATATATACACACACTCACACACACAAATATATATATATATATATATATATGTATATATATATATATATATACTAACATTTCAGCCCGGCGTTGCCCGGGTGTGTGGATGTGTATGTTAAGCAGAATAAAAAAGTCATAGTAGGAAGGCAGGCTCGAACTCGTACCGTAAAGGAGGAAAAGAACGGGAAAACCCCTGACGTTTTTGCTCTTACGCCAAACCGGAAGAGACGTATGTTTTAATTAAGGCTAGATAATCGAAAGGAGAGGATGACCTTCGAAAATATCTGCGAAAAAAGATATTAATGTTTTTAGCAAATAATTGTCGTCTGAAAGGTCGAACTTCAAAACGATACTGATCTTATAATAATCCGTCGCCTATGTCGAAAGTTTTAGGCATGCATGCAAACATACATACATACATACATACATTTATATATTGGTAACTCAAATTTTCGACCCAAACCGATTAAAAAGCTTGTTTACATTATAGTCGCCCCACATTTTAGTCTGCATTTTTGTAATTATAAATTTATTATTTAATTTTTTTATTTAAATATTTTTACGTGCATAAAAGTAAGTTTTCTATAGACATGCCAGTTTCAAATTATCACTTCTCTTTACTGTGGCTTAAATTTGTTGATAAGGATCGAACTCGTCACTGCTCGATAAGTGTCCCTGTGTTTTACCACCAGACCTTATACATTTTTGTGCACGAGTTTTATCGCTTTAAATGCAAGATGGTTGATTTATTTATTTTTTATTAGCGATTATTTTGTCTTCTGCTTTCTAAATAAATCTACAATCTTGCATGTAACGCGATAAAAATCGCGATATATATATATATATATATTATTATTATTATTATTATTATTATTATTATTGTATTATGCAAGTGTACATGGAAGAAACAGTAGCACATTGAGGTCTACCATGGTGAGGTTGTACGCAATACCACTAAATTAAACAATGATATATACATTTAATTAACGATAAAATATGTCTGTGCGAAATATCCGGTATGCGTGAAATAAAATACTATTTGTGAATTATATTATTTTAACTTTAATACTAGGTAAAATATTTAGCAAACACTTCCAGAAATGGTAATACCATTTATTATATATACACTCACAAGCACATACACATCCATGTGTATATACACACATGCGAGTTTATGCATATATATATATATATACATTATTTTTTCGCATACACACATACACACGCATAGACGTACACATGCACATACATACACACGCATATATATATATATATATATAACATTTTTTAAGTTTGTTTTTGAAATATCGTTACTTTCAATGTATACCGTTTTCGTTTAACGGGTCTAGATTGTTATTTTAAAACCAGTCACCGTTAATTTGGAGCTTAGCTCAATGTATCTATTTAATAGGTGCAGAGCATATATAGTGTAAAATTTTGTTGGAAATTCAAAGACTCCAGTTTTCTTTTTTTATAACCTTCGTTTATTTCCTGATTTTGTTTCCTTTACAGCTGTTTCATTAGTGGGTAAGCAATTTTACGATTTATGTGTCCATAAAAATATCCTGTCTCCACCAACTTATTCAGATGTTTATTCATTAGATTTTTACAACAAAAGGTATATTTTTAACATGGTGAACATCGTATTCGGGTAAAAGGATTTCCAAACATATATATATATATATATATATATATATATATATATATATATATATATATATATATATATCGATTAAGCTACACAAAATTTTTCGCATTTCACTCTCGTTAGGATTCACCAGGCTTTATGCATTTTATGGAGAGAGAGAGAGAGAGAGATAGAAAGAGAGACAAAGAGAGAGGCAGTGAGAGACAGAGAGAAAGAAGAGAGAGAAAAAGACTGACACTTTCTGTTTCAGCTATTAATTAGCCTGTACACGTATAATACATGAACATAACGAATTAATAGTGTACTACACTGATGTGTCTTTTTTGTTTCAAATCGAATATGTAAGATGTTTATATGTTTTTTCGTTTTTGCAAAATTTTTATATCGGATGTGTGGATAGTCTGTGTTCTAAATTGAAGATATGATAGATGATGTGATTATATTCCCTCATGTCAAAAATTAAAAAAACACACACACACACAAACAGATAATTTCGTATTCTTAAAATAAACAATGGGTTATGTCTGAAATTTTATTTCATGTATCACGATTCACATCAGAAAATAAATGATCGTCTATATATTTTCACAGTTTCGCCTTAACCAGTCTTTTTATTCAGCTAGTGCTGATATTTTTATTTTTTTTTGGTTTTTCGCTCCGATTTCATGTAAGCAAGAACGCACTACGTTTTTGTTGCTTAACTTCACCCTTGCCACTGCCGCAGTTTTGATAATGCACTGACGGTAATGAAGTAGCGTGTTTTATTTCTGTTTCAGAATAATATTCAAAACGGTTTAATTCATCCATTTGGTTTTGTCCGACTCTTATGACCAAATTAGGCGAAGAATTCAATTTCAAGTTACACTGAGAATAACACGTTGGTAAAATCGTGACACTTTCGGGCAAGCATCTTGTTTCTCCATTACCATCGATTTTCTGCTCGTATCCATCAGTGACTTTCTTTTCATTGTCGCCATTTTCACAGTCACTTTGATGGTTGTCGTCTAATTCAGTTTCATCTAATTCTTCCGTACCTTCTAACACAGGTCGACAACGTGCACCTCTTTCACGCTGGCGCCTTTTCCATGTATAGTTGAACCATTGGTTCTGATAGTGGCGCTCTTCACCAGTCATCTGCCGAAGCGTCTCTAGGTGTTTCTTATCGGTTACGTTTACCTGCTGACTCATTTGAAATTCTTCTAAAAGTTCGTCAGACTCGCAGTAATGATCCGGTTGTTCAAAGTCGCTTTCTTCGTTGTCAGACACCATCACAAAGCCGCCATTTTGCTCACCGTCTTTTTTGTGCTTATGTTCTCTGTAAATCCGATAAGTTTTCTTCTTTCTATGCGTTAACGCTTTTGTTTTATTCTTCTCTATCGTGTCAGCAGCATACCTTTCTCTCTTTTGTCCTTCAGGCAGGTTCACACGATCATCATCATCATCATCATCATCATCATCATCATCATCATCATCTTCTTCTTCTTCTTCTTCTTCTTCTTTTATCGCTCTAACCTCTTCGTCTTCATAGTCTGAGAATCCAATTGAGGCATAGGAGAGTTTTCCATCCGGTCCAGTGTTATGGTGCTCGGTTCGATGCAACTGCTCCTTTTGGCGTGAACCGTGAGTATAAAATTTCGGTGCACGGACCTTCCGGGCTCCGCGATACGGTGGGGCGAGGGGTTCTGGCGGAGCTTCCACTATTAAGGGGCAATAACCATCTGGCAAAGGATGCGAAAGTATTTCCTCATCCTGTAAAAATAATATAAAAATTATATTAGTAAACAAAATATTTGTTTAAAAAGGTAAATTCGTTGCTGAAAATCGGGTTTTCTCCGGAGACATATTATGGGAAAGTATTTTTTTAAAAAATGATAATGCCTAATTTTCAAAGTGAGACCACCGGCGTATTTCAATCTATCTAAGTTTGTTTCGGAATAGGAAATCTTTATATGTTACATGTGTACTATGTGCTCGGAAATTATATAACGTTTCTTTACTACAATTTATATTTATATACTCAACTCGGCTCACACAAATTATAAAAATAATGCTTTATTTATAATAATTTTAAAATTGCAATTAATGTTTCTGGCTCTTGATTTTGGCATTTTATTAAAATTATTATCAGGGACATTTTTCTCCGGAATAGTATCTATTAAGAAGGCTGGGGATCTTAAAAAGGTGACAGGGTTCAGAAAGAGCGTAGGTAGGAGGAAAAAAATGAATTTGTGTGGTAGAAAACACTTACTCAAAGAATATCCGAGAAAATGTGCTAATTATGGAAGAAAAATCGAAAAATCTAAATTAGTTGAAATATATCTTCTTACTACTAGTGTTTTTAGATGACATATTAGCTTGAATTTTATCCGCTTGATATGCTGTGGATTTTAGTTAAATATAAATGAGGCGGGACTTGTGACATACAAAAGTGTAATTTGTAGAAACAAATAACGTTCTAGGTGAAAAATTGCAGTTTCTAAATAGTCTGTCAAATTATACGTGATTCAAAAACTAGCATAGAATATATGAATTTGCTTTCTTTCTCTATTGTAGACCAAATAATGGAATGATGATTAAAGGTCGAAGGTCAGTGGATGTTGAATCTATAATTGTCTTAGTCGTACTCAATACCCAAGCAGAAAGTTTGGAAAAAATTGTGTTTTAATTGTCGGGTTTACATAACACCAACGACAGTAATATAATATAAAAAATTGCAAAAGCCTTATCTAGATCATACTTCTCCATATTGTATCCGACTTTATGCCACGCATGCCTAGAAAAAAACATATTTAACTGTTTAAGCTAAAATTTAAATTTTTACCACACAAATTAAAGAAAATTGCAATTGCCACTTAAGCTGAAGATTACGTTATTCTATTCAAAATCATAAATCAGACTATGAAAAATATGAGTCTTCATTGGTTCTAATATTGTCTAAATAGCGAATCTTTACGATGGACGTATGCCATTTAGCTTTTCTCTTGATTTTGTTGTTTGCCTGTCATATGACAAAATTAAGTCATCGTTATCCAAGAAATGATCTATGTTACGATCAAGTTTAGTGAGCGCAGTGGTTGTTAGGCCCCACGCAAAAAACCACACAAACTCAATAGAAAACATAACCTTCACCTTGGTGGCACTGTTAAAAGTAGATTGTAGGTTGTTATTGTCTGGGATCATGCATCCACCGAAATCAGCACTTATCTGAGGCCAGCGTAAAGTGCGTATGCCAATTTAAAATGTTTAATGCTATAAAGGTTAAATATAAGGAATAAAAGAATGTGCCCTTTTTTCTGATGAAAGAAAATACTCAAGAATAAATGCGGAAAGTAAAAGATCATGATGTTGCTTCACGCTTGGATATTCCCATTAGTTATCGTTCAACTAGATTAATGTGGAAACTGCATTACTCATGTCTGTAGTTTCGGATGAATGTCAAGAAATGTTTAGCATGTAAGTCGTCCATTAAAGTTTAATGCCAATTAACTTACCACGACCAATTCCCGTTCATCGTTAAAAGAACAGGGAAACAAAAAGTCAGAAACAGCTGACACATCTCTATTCAAATGCCCACCAACTTGTATTGGATTCTCTTGGTTTTTATTATTTCTAAAAAATGCAAACCCAATAATTTAGTAAAAACAGCACAAAAATAACGTGAAAATTTTGAATATTTTCTCATCATCAACTTCTTAATTTCATTTTTGTAATCTTTTTTCTGTGTACTTTTTTTATTTCCGAAATCCGGAAAAAGAGCTAAGCTAATCACTATAATTAATAATGCATATATAAGTACAACATGTGCAACGTTCCACACATATACATATATGTATATATATATATATATATATATATATATATTAACACACACATATATACATATAGATATTTACATATATATATATATATATTATCATGAATATACATATATATATTGCTATATATATGCATATATATATATTATTACACACACAAACATATATATATATATACATATATATATGTGTGTGTGTGTATATATATATGCGTGTGTGCTCATATTGTCATATATATGTACATACAATTTTAGATTATGAATACATAAGTTCACTCATCATAACAATGCGATTTGCATTCTTATTGAGTTCTTTATTGATTCTCTTCGACATACATATATATATATACGGTGGGGTGGCAAATAAATAGCCTTTTCTGTGCCTTTTCGCCAAGATCCAAATCTAGTATCTGTTCCGGCAGATATTGCAAGCAAAGACCATTTGTGGCTGCAACCCCATATATAAGACCATTGCCTTGTGGCAATCAGTTATTGGTCAATGTAGGGGAAACCGTTCATACCGATTGTCACTATCCAGCTCCCCGACTCCCCGGGGAGCTGTTCCCCATTTGCCCTTCACTCCTTACATTAAAAATCGGCTTTGTGCCTAATTTGTTCGGTGTGGGAGCAAATAAATACCAATCCCACATAAAAGACCTTGGTCAATGTAGGGGCTACCCTTCATATCAATTGTCAATATCCAACTCCCCTAATCCCCGGGGAGTTGGTCCCCATCTCTTCTTCACTTCTCACATTAAAAACCGGCCTTGTGCCTAATTTGCTCGGTGGTGAAGCAAATAAATACCAACCCCACATATAAGACCTTGGTCAATGTAGGGGCAACCGTCATACCAATTGTCACTATCCAACTTCCCTACTCCCCGAGGAGTTGGTCCCTATTTCCTCTTCACTCCTCACATTAAAAATCGGCATTGTGCCTAATTTGTTCGGTGGGGGAGAAAATAAATACCCTTGTCTTGACCTTATTGCCAAGATTAAAGTGCTGTATTTGTTCTTACTACGTGTTGTACTTATGTTTGTAACTTTGTGATGTAAAGGGGGGTCACTTTTCTGTATTAATTTTATATAAAATGATCACTCACTTTACAACCAGTCAGTCTCAAAGCCATTCAAGTCATTCTCCAGATCATTCAAGTTGTTTTTGAAGGATTCCAGTTATTTTTAAAGCATTCGAGTCATTCTTAAGGTAATTCAATTCATCCTTAAGTTCATTAAAGTCATTCTAAGTCATTTACTTTTTATTTATTTAAGTTTTTTCAGACCATTTTTCGGTCATTTTAGTTTATCGTTAAGAATGTCATGTCAATCCTACATTCACGCATTCATTCATTACACAAGAGCACGCGACTTATGGCTATCCGCCTTGTTATATATAATGGATGGTTCATGAGTCTAGATGTGTTAGAGTATGGACAACAGGAAATAGTAGTAAAATGGTCAAAGAATGAGAAGGAAGTAAAACAGAATTGAAAACGCGTAAAGAAGGAACATAAATAAAAATTGCAAAAGTTGAACAATTTAAAAATTGAAATAAGAAAATAACGATCGTAGAAAAAGCGGGTGACGGGTCGACTATTTTTTCGATTGAAATCACAACATGGAGGTAAGAGTATCATATAGTAACGAATGGTCCATTATCTTGGACGACATGTGTTTTCTCACCTGCGAACATTTTCTTAACACTTCAGTTACATGGTTGAAGTCTGGTCGATCGTCAGCGTTACTCTGCCAACACGCCAACATGACATCATAACTATGAGAAAGAAAAACAATTGCAAAATAATGTGAGAGTTAATTATAGGATTTTAAAGGCGAACACATAGTAATTTGAACGTAACCTGCATTTATTCATTCATTTATAAAGTTGTTTTCTTTTTTCACAAATTCTCGTTATAATTAATATTCTCATATCAGATGAAAAACATAAATCTGCATACAATATTCTGTTAAAAAACAACATGTACACATGAATGCATATCAACTGCGAAGTAAAATTGTCGCCAAACACACTACCTTTCTCGCAGAAAACTCAGGCCAGGCGTTCTGTTTCACCGAGATAAATAATAGATATAAACACTGCACTTAAGAGTCATTTGTATACATACATACATACTACTACTACTACTACTACTACTACTACTACTACTACTACTACTATAAATAATAGATATGTGGGGGTCGCCTGGCCTTTTTTTGGGAACTGATTTCCTCCACAAATAATAAAAATAAAAATAAGAAATCTTGTATGCAACACAAACGGAGGTTTATTTCCGGAATAGAAATAACAAATAATAACAAGTTAAAACATAGTTCTCAATATTTCAGAGTTCTTTTTTTTTAGTTCATATGAAAGGTGGAGAGTCTCTTTTTTGTGTAACATTGACAATATTAATGTTCGTCTGTTAAAAGAGAGTATTAATGCGCGGAGCAGTAGAAATGAAATAATTGATGTTTGCACGCGTGGTAAGTACATATGAGAAAGCGTTGAATGAGTCGGAAGAGTTTAAAGAGACGAAAGAATGCTCGAAAGGCTAAGAGATTAAAGAGATAGATTTTGTGTTTGTGCATGTTTATATTTGATTTGATCGGCTCCAAACGAGCTCTAGAAAAAAAGTTTTAAAATGTGTCCTAGGAGGAATTCCATTGGACGGAAGACATCACATGGGGTGCTTTCAACTACGTACGCACCTTTGGTATATAAAGGTCACGCCGGAATTTGCGTGGGTGTCATTTTTCATTTTGTTAACGCGCCGAAACAATCAATTGCACTGCGCGCCTAAATTGTATTTAACGATTTTAAATTTGAATATTAAACTGTGCCAACTGGCACAAATATAAACACTGCACTTACATACTACAACTACTACTACTACTACTACTGCTGCTGCTGCTACTACTACTAATAATAATAATAATAATATTAATAATAATAATAATAATAAAAATGACAATAATAATAATAATAATAATAATAATAATAAATAAATAAATAAACCGTGTAGAAAGTCCTTACAGTACAGCGGAGAAAGCAATTTTACTTCTCTAATAATCGTGGACTATTCCGAGAAACAGATAAAATGCCGAAAATAGAAAAGAGGAACATGATCTACTATTTATAGACCAACAGATTACGAAGGAAGTAATTTTTTTTTTTAAATGGTAGAGATGGACTCCAAGAAAGACTACGACAGTATCCCGCAAGCATAAATAGTAGAAAGAAAAGAAGAGAAAAATGTAAGATAAGATTATCAATCTGATTAAAAAAGCAACAGGAAAATAGATTCTTCAACAGACTGATACGATACAAATACAAAGATTTTCCAATGATATTTCCTATCATCATTACTGTTCATGTTACCACGGACGTCTATTTATAACATACTAAGGAAATGCCAAGCCAGATACAAGTTTACAAAACAAAACAAACCAGATACAAATTTACAAACAAAAAAACGAACCACCTAATGTATATGGACGAACTGAGACTTTTCGCAGGAGACAAAGAGAAACTAGAGACGGTAATAGACAGAACATCTTCAGCCAGCATATTCGAATGGAATTTGGGATACAAGAGTGCGCACTGCTAGTTATAAGAAGGAAAAACTGGAGGCAGCAGAAGGTATGGAACTGCCAAATTGGCATGGGGGGGACAAGAAACGAACATGAAAACTACAAATAGTTAGAAATTATGAAAGCAGACACTATCAAAGAAACAAAAAAAGGGAGAAAATTGGAAAGGAATATCTGAGAAGAAAAAGACAAATAAATTATATGGTAGGAACCGAAGAAAAAGTAATAAACACACAGGCAGTAATACTAGTAACATACTCTGGACCTTTTATAGGTTGAACCAAGTAAGAAGTGAGAGAATCTCGACGAGAAGATCAGAAAACGTATGACCATGCACAATGTATAACATCCAACGAATGATGCTTACTGACACTATGTGAAAATGGAGGAAAACTTGTTAGTATAGAAGACTGTGTGAACAACACAAAAATGAATTAGAAAAATACGTAAGGCACCATACAAAGAGAATTATTACTTTAACAGGAAACACTGTAAAAACTAACAAAACAGAGAATAAAGAAACAAAGGTAAGACGAGAAAAAATCGAAAAAAAATACATGGACGTTCCATTAGAATTACAAAGATGACCCCCCCCCCCGAAAACAACTTGACATAGCTGCGCAAAGGACACATAAACAGAGAAACTGGATTATTAATAACAGTTACTAAAGATAACGCGATTGCAACCAACCATATTAAAGCAAATATTGACAAGACACACAGAAATACAAGTGCAGACTATGTAACCAAAGAGACGAAACGATAAATCATTTAATAAATGAATGTAATAAATTAGCTCGAAAAAATGTAAGATATAGCATGATCAAGTTAAGAAAACAGTTGACTGGGAATTATGCAAAGAACTGTACCTTTAACACTTAGATTAAAGGTACAAGCCCAAACCGGCAGTAGTATTTGAGAACGGAAATCACACAATTCTATTGGATATGTTGGTCCGAACATATAAACCCATCAAAGTACGAAGAATGGATGTCATAATAGTTTACAAGAAGGATAAGTCCCGCAAGATTGTAAATTTCCTCGTTCGAGCATACCAAAAGGTGAATATCAAGGAAGGGGGGAAACGAAACAAATACCTGAAACAAGCTAGAGAGCTGAAAAGGATATGGAAGATGAAGAATGCCAAGAGAACGCCAATAAGAGCAAGGGCATTAGAAACAATCTCGAAAAAATCGAAAAAAGAATGTAAAAGATTTTAATAAGGGCGATGGCCGAGAAGATACAACAGATAATAAAAACGGCTGAAATATTAAAACATGTTTGAATGTAAGGTCATGGGCTACAAACGATAACTGACAGTATAGAAACTGAAACAAAAGTAAAACAAAATGGTAGATAAATATCACATGGATTCAAAAAATAAAATCCGATCATTGTAAGTTTACCCCCTCCTCCAACAAAATCATACTGTCAGTATCAACTGGCACCAAACGAAAGAAAGATAAAACAAAATCGAAAAGAGAAATCACTCATGAGATCCCCACTTGATAAGTGCGAGGATTACTGGAACCTATGGAATGCTTATTGATATTTACATTCCAGTGTGGGACAATGGCCGTTGTCAGTTAGAAATCAATGGTAAACGGCTGTTGTTATAATGCAAATCGATTTGCAAAGTTTATCAAAGAGATGTAGACTATTAGATATTTGCAGAGGCCTGTTGTCACTCAGACTCCAGAAAACACAAGAGTTTGTAGTCAGTGAATCATCTGATAATGATTATGTGAGAACTTTTAGTGGGTAATAATGTTAATATTAATATAATATTTTTATTGAGTAATAATGTTAATATTAATATAATATTTTAGTGAGTAATAATGTTAATATTAATATAATATTTTAGTGAGTAATAATATTAATATTAATATATTTTTAGTGAGTAATAATGTTAATATTAATATAATATTTTTAGTGAGCAATAATGTTTATATTAATATAATATTTTAGTGAGTAATAATGTTAATATTAATATAATATTTTAGTGAGTAATAATATTAATATTAATATAATATTTTAGTGAGTAATAATATTAATATTAATATATTTTTAGTGAGTAATAATGTTAATATTAATATAATATTTTTAGTGAGCAATAATGTTTATATTAATATAATATTTTAGTGAGTAATAATATTAATATTAATATAATATTTTAGTGAGTAATAATATTAATATTAATATAATATTTTAGTGAGTAATAATATTAATATTAATATAATATTTTAGTGAGTAATAATATTAATATTAATATATTTTTAGTGAGTAATAATGTTAATATTAATATAATATTTTTAGTGAGTAATAATGTTAATATTGATATAATATTTTAGTGAGTAATAATGTTAATATTAATATAATATTTTAGTGAGTAATAATATTAATATTAATATATTTTTAGTGAGTAATAATGTTAATATTAATATAATATTTTAGTGAGTAATAATGTTAATATTGATATATTTTTAGTGAGTAATAATGTTAATATTAATATAATATTTTTAGTGAGCAATAATGTTTATATTAATATAATATTTTAGTGAGTAATAACATTAATATTAATATAATATTTTTAGTGAGTAATAATGTTAATATTAATATAATATTTTTAGTGAGTAATAATGTTAATATTAATATAATATTTTAGTGAGTAATAATGTTAATATTAATATAATATTTTAGTGAGTAATAATATTAATATTAATATATTTTTAGTGAGTAATAATGTTACTATTAATATAATATTTTTAGTGAGCAATAATGTTTATATTAATATAATATTTTAGTGAGTAATAATATTAATATTAATATAATATTTTAGTGAGTAATAATATTAATATTAATATAATATTTTAGTGAGTAATAATATTAATATTGATATAATATTTTAGTGAGTAATAATATTAATATTAATATATTTTTAGTGAGTAATAATGTTAATATTAATATAATATTTTTAGTGAGTAATAATGTTAATATTGATATAATATTTTAGTGAGTAATAATGTTAATATTAATATAATATTTTAGTGAGTAATAATATTAATATTGATATAATATTTTATTGAGTAATAATGTTAATATTAATATAATATTTTAGTGAGTAATAATATTAATATTAATATAATATTTTAGTGAGTAATAATATTAATATTAATATATTTTTAGTGAGTAATAATGTTAATATTAATATAATATATTAGTGAGTAATAATGTTAATATTGATATAATATTTTAGTGAGTAATAATATTAATATTAATATAATATTTTAGTGAGTAATAATATTAATATTAATATAATATTTTATTGAGTAATAATGTTAATATTAATATAATATTTTAGTGAGTAATAATGTTAATATTGATATAATATTTTAGTGAGTAATAATATTAATATTAATATAATATTTTAGTGAGTAATAATATTAATATTAATATATTTTTAGTGAGTAATAATGTTTATATTAATATAATATTTTTAGTGAGTAATAATGTTAATATTAATATAATATTTTAGTGAGTAATAATATTAATATTAATATATTTTTAGTGAGTAATAATGTTAATATTAATATAATATTTTAGTTAGTAATAATATTAATATTAATATAATATTTTAGTGAGTAATAATATTAATATTAATATATTTTTAGTGAGTAATAATGTTTATATTAATATAATATTTTTAGTGAGTAATAATATTAATATTAATATAATATTTTAGTTAGTAATAATATTAATATTAATATACTTTTAGTGAATAATAATATTAATATTAATATAATATTTTTCGGTAGTAATGATATTAATATTGATATAATATTTTAGTGAGTAATACTATTAATATTAATATAATATTTTTATTGAGTAATAATATTAATATTAATATAATATTTTTAGTGAGTAATACTATTAATATTAATATAATATTTTTAGTGAGTAATACTATTAATATTAATATAATATTTTTAGTGAGTAATAATGTTAATATTAATATAATATTTTAGTGAGTAATACTATTAATATTAATATAATATTTTTATTGAGTAATAATATTAATATTAATATAATATTTTTAGTGAGTAATAATATTAATATTAATATAATATTTGTATTGAGTAATAATATTAATATTAATATAATATTTTATTGAGTAATAATGTTAATATTAATATAATATTTTTAGTGAGTAATAATGTTAATATTAATATAATATTTTTATTGAGTAATAATATTAATATTAATATAGTATTTTAGTGAGTAATGATATTAATATTAATATAATATTTTATTGAGTAATGATATTAATATTAATATAATATTTATTGAGTAATAACATCAATATTAATATAATATTTTATTGTGTAATAATATTAATATTAATATAATATAATATTTCATGCTAAATAATATTAATATTATATGCTATAATCAGTGAGTAATAATATTGATATTAATATACAATAATAATAAAATATTTGAATGCACTTTTTTCCAAGTGACTTGTACATAATTCAATTTATTTTGTCTCGTAGAAAGAAACAATAAATGTATACAAATAAATTACATTTGTTTAATTGATTCATGAATTATATTTAGCTGATCATTACAGTGAAAACATTTTTTTTTTTACTTTTTGAATTTCTACATTTCTAACACAAATTACAATATTTGCTACTGCTAAATCAGGAAATAGCATTCATTTTTCTCCATCAGGTCACGTTTTTTGTGCTAAATTAGTTAGAAAAAAAATCAAATCTTGTAAGAAAATTGATTACATTTTTGTAATAATTCCAGCTTACTTTCGTCACAACATATCATCGTAATATGTTTTAAGAGAAATAAAATATTTTGCAAACGACAGATATTCATTACATCGATTACTGTAAAACTGAATTGTGGATATTGGTAAACGGAAAGTACACAAAAATTATTCACCATTGTTCAAACTGCAGGACTTGAATTTCCGTTTCTTCAAACTGCTGGAATTCTCACCAACAGGCGGGTCTATTTTCAGATTCCAACACTAGTCAATAATCATGACTGAGTCCCAAAGATAATACCTGGTCTCCATCTCGTTTGAGTCTTAATGGAATTATTTACCCTGCTCGTCACATATTGAACCCAGTTTATCAGGAAACCGGTTTATATATATAAAAATATGTACTGCTTTTGACGCTCATATTTTAGCGCAAGTTTCTGAAAACAGCCAGCATGTTGTTGATAAGGTTTTTTTGTAGTTTCTGGCCAAATTGTTGCCAAGGAAATCTTTCACCAATAGAACAAATGCCTTCTTTGCTTCCAGTCCCACTTCAATCATTGAATTTTCGAACGTGCGAACTCCGAGCTTGATGTGCAGAGGTGGGAAAAATTTTGTATATGTCCATCAAAAGGTCGTTGATGGTCGTTTCTAAAATGACCCGGAATAGCGTACATGTGATTTTTTCTAGTGCTTTTGCTATTACAGCTGATCTCTAGACAGGAGGCAGCAATTCCTTCCGCATAGGTTAGTCCTTCTTCGTTTATGCCGAGCACCAATTTTGAAACTTTTTACGGTTTTATGGCTTTATCCCTTTTCGATATAATCAACCAGAAGTATCCGACTCGTATACTTTTCGTAAACAAAATAATAATTTCCAATCAAAACAATTGTTCGCACGGCATTTATTACCTCAACTAAGTTTTTCTAAAAGGCCTCAGACTGCGTGCATCTTAACAAAATCGTAAAAACCGACATGTGGCCATAGCTCAAAAATATTACCTGGTTGAGAAAAACCGATGTGATTTCTGGATTCAGTGTTTCAGATCTGTCCCTAATCAGACGCAGAAAACCAATTTGTTTTTAACCAGTTTTATTTTTACGACATTTTTTTTTTTTTTAATAAAATTGCAAAACAAAATATTATTAAAAATAAATTATAGATATTGATTGTGTAAGCATTGTTGAATTTTTACGGGCTTTACCAATCTGTATAATAATACGGTTAAGGCAATATCGTATTTGTGCGTAAATTATCAACCTCAAATTTCTTTTACAAATGGGGTAACTGGATCGCTGAAGAAGACAATCAAAATGTACTAATTTTATCTGCTGATTTGTCATACATAAAACTCGAAATATAATACATCTTTTTTATCTCCAGACTAGGATTAGTATGTAATATTCTCGGGTTTCCGTTCTCGACACGTTTATAGAATAGAAAGGAAACATGTCACCGATCTCTATAAAAGTTTTGGATAAAGACTCTGTAATCAGATGTACTATGAAACTATGTTAACCAGAATACTAATATGTTTTAGTTTTGCGAATATGTATACAAGCCATCATTCGTGCCGGACGTGCATAGAATGTACTTCAGCAATGTACAACACGGAGAAGAAACTGAAGATATTCCACCTCCCCTGCTACTGATGATGATGATGATAATAATAATAATAATAATAATAATAATAATAATAATAATAATAATAATAATCACATACTTGTAAATTAATACATATAACAATTATTCATCTAATAAATACATTTCCCTCTCAGTACAGACCAATAAGACCAATAAGTCTCCTGTGTGTTATGAGTAAGTTGCTGGAATCCATATTAAATAGAGAAATAGTCAACCACCTCAGCAAAAACAACCTTCTTAGTGACACACAATATGGTTTCCGTTCTGCAAGATGTGCTAACGGTTATATCTCACAGGATTAGTGAATCTCTTGACAAAGGCTTCCTTTCTATGGCAATTGCTCTTGACATATCAAAAGCCTTCGACAAGGTATGGCATAAGGGTCTACTTCACAAGATTTCCAGCTACGGTATAACTGGAAATGTTTTCTCAATCATTAAATTATTTCTCTCCGATAGGCTCATAAGAGTAGTGGTAGATGGACAAAAATCAGAGGTCTGCAGTATTAATGCTGGAGTCCCTCAAGGGTCAATCCTGGGCCCAACCCTCTTCCTGATCTACATCAATGACCTCCCTAAACACATACTTAAATCATTCGGTGACATCTATGCTGATGACACGACCATCTACGGCAACACATCAAAGGCTGTAAATGACAAAGTTCTCTCTGATTCTCTCTCCTCTGATCTCGAGCGCGTGGTTCAGTGGGGGAAGACGTGCCTGGTTTCCTTTAATGCATCTAAAACCAAACTCCTATCCTTACATCATCAACGCTCTGATCCCCATCTGGCACCAATTGGGATGGATGGCTCTCGTCTGGGTGAGGCCCCGTGTTTTGACAAACTTCTGGGTTTGACCTTTACTTCTGATCTGAAATGGAACATGTACATCACGTCTGTTGCCAAGGTCGCTGGAAAGATGGTGGGATCCTTCTTCCGCTCCAGAAGATATCTCACTACTGATGCAATTCTCTATCTATATAAAAGCCAAGTACGTCCAAGGATGGAGTACTGCTGCCATATCTGGGCAGGAGCTGCTAAAAACAGCCTATCTTGCCTTGACAGAGTACAAAATAGACTTCGTCGCTTAGTGGGGGATGCCCTTTTCTCTACCCTGCAACCTCTCTCCCACAGAAGAGACGTTGCGAGTCTATCCTTGTTTTATCGTTATTTCCATGGCAGGTGCTCGTCTGAACTCCAATCTCTGGTACCTCCTCGCCAATCTTTCACGAAAAACATCTGTCTAGCTGAATCCACAGTGAAAAATTTCCCCCACTCTTTATCTGTGCCTAAATCAAAACGTGGATTCCATTAACAAAGCTTCTTTCTTAGAACTCCACGCCTGTGGAACTCTGTTCCGTCTGCCTGCTTCCCACCTGACTACAACTTGAATGTCTTCAATTCCAACGTTAACAAATTCCTAATGAACCGCCCCCTTAAGTAAACACTTCATTAAATCTCCACACTAACGTACTGTACTTGCAATAACCCTTATCCCTGAGTGGCTTCTGGGCCTTGATAAGTGGTGACCACCGTGTAAAAAAAAAGTTATTGTAAGACTAATGTTCGCATTTATCCGACCTTACATTGCAATTATAGGGGGTGGTTGTTAAAAGAACGTTATAAAATAACTTATTATTTAATTCTTTATACGAAACACATCCAAAGGTATTTGAAATTAGTCAGTACCTATTAATTGCGTCCTCATCGTGCCATATTTAGACAACATGTCGTTTTTAAATGTGAGGCAACTCGTGCGTCCCTAAACACGGAAATTACGGATTTTGTAGAGAATAAAAATTGCCTCAATCTAAAAGTGTAAATTTGCACACGTGTTACCATGCACAATTAATTGCAAGGTAACAACAACTCGACTCACTTTGTTCCCATTGAAACAACAGACGTCTATTTCAAGATACTTTACCTTGTCTCTTATTCAAACCTGTTGCTTTCTGCCTATGTATGTGACAAGTCTCTCTGTCTTCTCTCTAATTAGTTCATCGATCTGTGCACACGTTCTTTTTTTATAACTGTTTTCCTTGTTCCTTGCCGTACACACGGGTCAGTCATTTGCATACAGCCGCCATATGCGCCTCCGTGCTTTGTTATAAAAGAGTTTATTATTCATTGACAGAAGATTAAAAAGATGGAGTCGTAGTATTACTTTTCACCTCGCCAAAAGACCAGGAAATATGTCTTGAGTGAGTTAATGAATGAGTGAATGATTGAAATTCTCTCGTGTGCGTATACTCATGTATGTGAATGTATGAGTGCATTTATGAGTCGAAAAGTGAAAGAATAGATGACGGAGTAGATGAATAAATATGCGAAAATGTCGACTGAATATTAGGATGGGATATAAGCGAACAAATAGATTGCCGAGTTGAAAGTTGAGTGAGAAAGTAAGGAATTGTGAAAAGTGGGCGAGTGTAGAACATAATACGTGTGTGTGTGTGTGTGTGTGTGCGCGCGTGTGTGTGTGAATGAGTAGATGGATAAGTGCGTAGCTCAGTGAGATGAGTGATTAGTGAACGAGTAAGAAGGATAGATACTCGAGAGTATTGGCATACGAATACGTGTATCAGTGAATGTGTGAGTTACTATCGAGTTACTAAATGGGTTACACAGGGAAGGAATCAATAGATTAAACAGATGTGATAATTTTACTTCGGTATCAACATTTATCAAAGTTCAAAAGTCACATAAGCATAACGGTTAATTGAGTGCCCGGTGGGTATATTGGATATCCTCTTTTATGAGTTTATAAGGTCCTTTACTAGTTCGATATCCGTGGGCCACGTGTTGAATAACACCCTGATTTCCTTGGCCCAGTGATTCATTAGCTGATATATTGAGTAAGTCTGAATCGATAAAGTAAGAGTTGTAAATTATCTACGTGTCTGATGATAATCAAAACTTCATCACTCATACAAAATGTATTTGATAAAAATGTACTAATAAGAGACAATGTTCATTTGTTTTCTTTGTAGAAAGAAAATTTCACCGAGGAAGTGAATAATATTTAAATAAATCAGTTTATACATTCATTTTTGATAGGCAGACGATAATGAGAAAAAGTTAATTAATTGTATGTATGTGTTCGTTAATGTCTGTGTGCGTATACTTATAAGAGTGTGTATGCGCGAGTTGAGATAGCATCCCCAAGGTCAACGGAGGAATGGAGGAGGGCAGAGTAAACGTAGATCTTAGCTCTATCGTGGATCTTGGCTCAACTGTTTATTGTAAAAATGATGTATTTTTATGCATTCAAGGTGGATCAAAACGGCAGTTTTTATAAATTCAGAGAAATGCATCTGATTGTCTTAGAATGTTTTTATTTGTCACTATTAATTTATGCGAGGTTACGCATAGAGAAACATGTACAGAAACCATTTCACACATTTTATCTTTAATAGCAAATATTAAACTTGGCTAGCTATATAGTGAGAGTAAAATGTGATGATTGATAATATTGATTGGGCGAAATTTGATTATCTAAGAAAGTAGCTGAACAATAATTTGTTAACATTAGAATTGAAAATGACTATATTTTAATAACCTAAGGAGCAGCCCCGTAGAATTGCTTTTTACAGACCAGTATTTGTAGAAAAACATTCTGCTCATGGAAGTTTCGTTTAATTTTATTAAGAGAAAGTGAAAGGAAGGAAAATTAATGACAGCGGTTATAACTATGGTTGATTAAGCTGGAAAAGAGTTCTACTTGTGCTTACATGTTTGTGAGAGCTATTAAGTGTGGAAATAAGCAAGCGTTAGATGCGTGAGAGAATACATGAACTAGGAGATTATAAATATACTCATTGAGTGAATATGTGAGTTAGTGAGTAATGAGTTAAAGAAAGGCTATATTAGTGGAGTAAATAAGGCAGAGTGATTGATACTTTCATGAATGTATGAATAAGAACAAAGAGCAGTATATGTTTTGATACTGCATTTCATATTTTTCTCTTCTTGGTCAGTGAGAGTGAAGTCGTTTAATACTGAAGCATTTAAGAAATTGTCTAAATCTAGAGTCACTCGTTTTGGGTTGAACTGTATTTTACCCACATTAAAAAAAAAAGAATGAGTTTTTCTAACTCCGTCCTCGTTGGAAGAATAGTACGTGTGTATGTGTGTTAATGTGTGGTTAATTGGAGAATGTAGTGAAAACGTTAATGAAGAGATGGATGTGTCCATGCTTAACACAATATTTAAATAATTTGATGAGTTAAGCTAAAGGGTATAAGACGATAGGCGTATAAGATTGTTACGGATTTCTTATTTGCCCTGATCAGACTGACAATAATAAATTAATCAAATTACTCACATAACTTGTGTGCAGCCACGTGGTTTGCCCATTCGAGCTCCGTAAGCGACATGTTGAATAACATCCTGATTTCCCTGGCCAGGATATGGAGAACATCCCAAAGAGAAAATCTCCCAAAGAAGCACACCAAAAGACCTAAAAATAAACAAATGTGGGTAAAAATACGTATTCTATATTCTTTTTCTTTATAAATAAAAGTTTGTTTTTCGTCTTATAATGTTCAACTAATAAACGTTCGCAGAAATAAAGACACTATCAAAATGTTTGATCCAACTTATGTAGCGTCATTATGAATAGTTATCGATAAAGAAAAGTTAATTATATTAGAAACTGAAATAAAAATACATTCAAAATAGTATATTCATCGTTGTATATGAAAATTAACTTTTTTTAAAAATATACACCATTAAAGAAGGCATTTGAAAATCGTTCAAATTTTAAAACATTGTGACCGCCAAATTTATGATGCGTTTTTGAGTTTCATAACAAAGTTTATCTTTAAAAACCTACGAACAATCAGATAATTATCTAATCAATGTAAAATTTTAACCGATTAATAAGTAACGAATGCACTTTATATGGGTGTAAATTTTTTCATATATGTTTGGGAATGTCATGCCCCCCATTTATTATTTGTCCCTTCTTCAATCAGTTTAAGTCCAAGCAACCCACTAAGCACCCAAACATTTCTGTGGTAAGAGGGCGAACGAGTGTAGAAAAACAGAAAAAAAAACACACACAAACAAAAATTCACATATGCCATCGATATCAAAGATTGAAATCCGAAATTTAATTGCGTTGTATTTTTGTAACGTTTGTGTTTAGAAGTGTGAGATTCATTGAATATGTTATCAAAAATTATCATCTTTCAGATGATGATAAAAATATTTTTTAACCAAAACGCTAAAATAGGCATAGGTTTTAATCTTAAAGAAAAATTAAAAAATTTATTTAATAATATGTAAATTTTCCATGTACCAGTACATAAAAAATGATTTAAAGAATCGATACCAAAAAAATGAATAAATAAATAAACCGGGTTTGAAATTATAAGGATAATTTGTATCTGCGTATTACGGGTTTTTCAAGATATAGCAGCCCGTTACGGTTTACAAAAGGTTATCTCCCTTTTTAAAAAGTCACTATAACTATGAAGATATGGATTTCCATAAATGATCGTTATGATATTTCAGTTGCATCCTTTCAGGGGGTTACAAAAATCGGCCCTTTTAAAGGCCACCAAATTCTAATGAAAGTCCTTGTCAACTTGATTTACGCAATAAAGAATTGGAGAAAATAAAATACGATCTAGTTCATGGAAAAAGAATGTGGCTCATTGGTGATTATTAATTAGAAACTAAGAAAGGAAAAATGATTCTAATCATAAAATTAAAAACTGACTAAATGTTATGTTAAAACTGAGAAATATAATGCTAAAAATGTATGTTTGATGTATAAATAGAAAAAAGCAGTTTTTCGTTACTTTTAACAAATATTAAGAAAAATTAACAGTTTGATTGAGCAATTATTATGAAGAAAAAAATTATAAAACTAAAAATAACACATTTTACCATAAATGGCGTTTTTGATTATAATTTAATTCAATTATTTTTAAAAAAATGTATTTGCCTGTCTAATTACATTAAAATTCATGAACATGCTTAAATTGATATTTGGACGTTAATGGTTTACCATACCTACAATCCGAAATGGTGGCGGTAAGCACATGGTTCCTAAAATGTATGAAATCTAGCTAAGTAATTAAATAATTTGAATTTATTTAAATATAAGATAATTATATTCAAATATTCTTGCATATTCTTATGGTTAATCATAGTAAATTTTATTAGGCATGAAAAGTTAGTTTAATTGATTCGAAAATCTTAAAAAATATATATTTATATTTTGTTGACATTCGGCGACAACTGGTTCAACGCGTTTTTTTATTTTTGAAAAATGTAAAACTTAAAATTCTATTAAAAATTATAGAAAACTAGTTTATTATTCTGTATTTACTATAAATAAACCTTAGATATATTTTAATAAGTTTTAGAAAAAACAGTTTTCGATCGATTGGCGCTCACTAATTGCTAGCATTTGTATATTTTCACATTTAAAATAATTCAACGAATACGAATTTTATTAGGATTAGTCTAAGTATTTTGCCTTTTTACACCGACAGGATATTTTGTTCAGTTACCACTTCGAAATAGTATTTTCTGTGTTCTTCTATGAAGTGATAATTTACATTACCATTGTTTATTTAAAAATAAAACTGCGAACTTCGTTAATTATTTGTTTTATTTTAAAGTTATAATTAGCTCGGACTGATCACAATAACCATAGGCAGTGGTTGTTGTATTTCAATTCAATCACACATCAGGATTTATGTTTTTTAATGGAAGCCACAAAGTGATCATATATTGATTAATTTGTCAATGAATATTATTTTGTATTGGTAACTTAAACAACTTAATAAGTACTATTGAAATTAAATTCAAACAGCAGGGTATTTACACAGGTGTTTTATCGTTTGTTCTACGCCATTTCCGATTGCAAAACTTCATGCAATGTCTAACAACACATACGCACCATATAATATACACAGGCGACAAAAAGAAAGTCCACACTTGTAATTTTTTCAAAAACTACAAATTTATGCTAAATTTAATGGAACAGTTTAAACAAGCTATACCTCATTTGATTCGCCTTTTATTCTTCTAAAATTTTCCCTGTTGATATTTGACTTTTAATTGAAATATTCTAGAGTTCACGCCAATTTTAAAAATAACTTCAAATTGAGGAGGCAAAAAGAAAGTCCGCACAATGGAAAAGTGTTATTTAAATGTAACTTTAGAACATTAATGCAACATATATACAACAGGAACACAACGAAATAGTTAATATTTAGTAGCATAGCCCTTCTGCAATTTGACAGCCTGAAATTCTTTTGGGAATTCCTTGAATTAGACTGCAGCAATACCCCGGGAAAAGGGCAACCCACTTTTCTTTAATTTTTGTCCAAAGTTCTTCCAAATTTGACATTATATCATTGTGTAGCTGTTGCCTGATGTAATGTCATACGTTTTCGATAGAATAAAGGTCTTGAGATTGTGCGGGCCAATCCAAACACGGAATATCGTTCTCTTCCAGGAACCTCTTGACATTGCCAGCTGTGTCAATAGGAGCATTATCCTGCATGAAGATAAGAATATCATCGAAATTCCGACCAAAGTATAGAAAATGCTCAGTCAACATATTAATGTACTTGGTCGAATTAATTCGACCTTGCAAGCGAACTATAGGCCCTGGACAATTGGTACTAATAATGCCCCACATCAAAACTGGACCTCCATCACCTTGCAACGTTGAAACGGGCCACCTAGGATTAAATTCTTCGTCTTTCCTTCGACGGACGTACTGCCTCCCATCACTGCCTAGTCTATTGAACTTGCTTTTCTCGTTAAATAGCACTTTTTACCAATATGAAGAGTCATGATCTTCATTGCATCTGACGAAGTCCAAATGGCGCTTTTTGTTCTTTTCAGAAACGATTGGCTTGCGTCTTGCAACATATCTTCGCAAATCAAATTTTTTTAATCTGTTATTGCCGGTAGAAAGAGAGCACATTTTAACAAGATTGCACTGTTGTTGAATTTGGGGAGCCGTTTCAAATCTGTTTCTTAGGTTGAGGATCTGCATAGCCTTGTCTTCCCTGTTAGAAGTAATTCTAGTACAACCAGATTTAGGGGCATCACGAACACAGCCGGTGTTTTGGTGTTTTTGCACGTCTTTCGTGCCGTTTTCTCATTACATTTCAAAGTGTGACCGATTTCTCGATTGGATAAACCAAAAAGGTGGAGTGAATGAGCTCCTGACGATTACTAAGAGAAAGTCATGGCATATGGACTAAATGTTACATTGTATAACCTGGAACAACAACAGCTACCATTAAAGATGTTTTGTTGCCTGTTGGTGGATATTTTAAACTTATTTAGGGGCGATAATTTAATATGGTTGATGTGTGATTGAATTTGTGCGTGCGGACTTCCTTTTTGCCTCCTCAATTTGAAGTTATTTCCTTTTTAAATTGACGTGAACACATATTTCAATTAAAAGTCAATATGAGCAAGCAAATTGATAGAGGAATAAAAGCCGAATCGAATGACGCATAGTTCCATTAAATTTAGCTTAAGTTTGCAGGTTTTGAAAACAATTACAAGTGCGGACTTTCTTTTTGACGGCAGTATATATATATATATATATATATATATATATATATATATATACGGGCGCGCGCGCACACACGCACACACACACATATATATATATATACATATATATATATAGTAAGTTATAAAATGTATATGGCGATTAAGCTACACTGAATATTCCGCGTTTCATCCACTCTAGGACGCTTATGCGCGAATTCTGTGCGAATTCGCGCATAAGCCTAGAGTGGATGAAACGCGGAATATTCAGTGTAGCTTAATCGTCATATGCATTTTATAACTTACTAACTAGCTCTACCTACGTATTGAGCACTTTTAAAGTAAATACTTAAAGTTTACGCATAAATCTATACTTCCGTATATTAATTTTATGTGAGTAAATTAAGTAGTTATATATATATATATATATATATATATATATATATATACATATATATATATAAGAATGACATTTTCCTTCAATAATTACACGTAAATACGCATATAACTAGGTAATATGGTTTTTTTTCTGCAATGCGTAAAGTACAGAATAATGAGAGATGTTTAAGAATTTATTTTTAACACTTTATCGCCGACCTTTATATATATATATATATATATATATATATATATATATATATATATACTAGCAATACTATATATATATACTAGCAAATTTCCAATATGGCTGTTTTTGTTGTTCGCTAAATATTAAATTAATAATGTCTGTACTGCAAACATATACTAATCAGTTGTTTTATTTTTTAATAAGTATGATAATAATAATATGTATCTCCAACGATCGCCACAGCTGTTGCTATGTACCATTATGTAAGTGTATTTAACATTATCATTCCAACTTTTTTACCATTTAAAAAAAGCTTTAATTTAACTGATAATAATTTTTACAAATTTTTTACAGCATACAAAATTAATGTAAATGCTACACAAAAATCGTCTCTATGTAGTGATGATTGTGAAGCCGTAGCCATACACATGTTTAAGAAATCTAGAAAAAAATCAAATAATAATCTGTAATTTTCGATATTTATTCATTATTAAATAAACTTGCTTAGTAACTAATCTGTGATTGAACTTTTTCAGATGCATGTGATGGCCGTTGGTATCGCGCTCTGCCATCATATGCATCCTCTACATTGGTTATGCATTTATGGCACCGTGCTATTTGTAAATAGTGTTTCCAGGTTAAATTCAAATAGCTAAAAAAAATTTTAATAATGACAAAACACCCTCCTCTTCCGAAGTTTAAAATTGCTTTGTAAATAAAAACAATAGTATTTCACATAGTACCAAAAATAACTAAGTACCCGAAAAAATGTACCCGATAAAATGTACTTTGCATTGTT
The DNA here is from genome assembly GCF_053919585.1 of Euprymna scolopes. Taxonomy (NCBI): domain Eukaryota; kingdom Metazoa; phylum Mollusca; class Cephalopoda; order Sepiida; family Sepiolidae; genus Euprymna; species Euprymna scolopes. The sequence goes on from NC_136513.1 coordinate 3,553,487, forward strand.
TAACGCTTTTAATATTATTTTTAAAAAAAATCATGTACTCATTGTCAAACTTCTGCAATTTAAAGTCGAATTTTCCGTGATTCTCGGTAGGCACCCGGCGAACGACGGAAATCGCTGGATTATACCGATTGAGCAAAAGGAAACGGGAGCGAATAGTCGTTAAGAATAGTAAGAAGAAAAAAGTAAAGGAAAGATTTTAAAAGGAATAATAAAAGAAAGGACAGATTATCATTGTGCCAACGTATTATAAACACCCCCAATCTCCCCATGTTTAGTACGGCTTTCAAAATAAACATCCCCAACCTCGAAAGCCGTTCTTACACAGGGAGGTTGGGGTGTTAATTCGAAAGCCGTTCTTAACATGGGGAGGTTGGGTGTGTTTATACTATGCTTGGGCAGGTTGTAAAAAAACAACACAAATAACTTTGCATACACAAACAAAACAAAAAATCACATATGCAGTAATAACGTCTTTAAATTATACTCATGTAAATTTAGTGAAACATTTTTAATAAAAATACAAGACAAAAAGAAACGATTGTCAATGTATAAACATTCTTGTAAAAATAAACTTTATGCAATTTTATTCTTTAGAACAATAATTCAGCGGTACGCCAAACACAATTATATCATACCAAAGTCAATTTCGTTTAATAAAAAAAAAGTCAACTTTATCCCCGTTGCATAATTTTGATTTACAAAAAATAATAAACGTGTTTTTTTACATATTTTTACGAAACGAACTTTTTGATACGCTCGTCCCTGAAGATGTCGCTGATATGAGATATGTATTATTCTATTTTTAAAAATTAAATAAAGTCGGCAGAATGCGAATGAGTGTTCGCTGAATGGGATGTTTTCACAAACGAAAATAAGAAAACGCGGTGTAAACAATGAACCTCCTCTCCCACAAGAAAGGAACGAAAACTGGTTGTGAAGTAAGAGTTATATCGCCTGATTGTACCCAAATAATACTGTAAAATGGCTTATTTCTCTTTGTGTCTTCCACTCCCACTCTCTGCATCTCTCTATCTATAACTTTCCCTCCCTCCGACTGACTATAAACAGGAGTAGTTTCGTGTAGCTGGTTATGATGTAGCCTCAATGATGAATGTTTTGCGACTGTTATATTTTCACAAATAAATAATAAAAGTCCAAAATTTTTAAGCGGAATAATTCCGTCCATAATAATAAAACGAAGAATATGGCGGTGTGTTTTATAGTTAATAGCTGTTCGTTTATTTGTTGGAATAACCAAATGTTTCCTCCAGAGGGGAAAAATTGCGTCTCTTTTATTATGTACAATAAAGTCAAAAAGAGCGACCACGTGCAATTTTTTATTATTATTTAATAAACAGATATTCATCTACTTAAGGTTTAATATTTTCGGTTTATAACAAATACCTCATCAGGATCTTTTAACAACAATACATTTGTCATACTTTTTTCCATGGTGTCGTTTTACACAGTTTATTTGTCGAAGATGGCGATTGTGTATTGTCCAGTCGACGTGCAATCAAATCTTTTTTAATAAACAAATATTAATCCATTTAAAGTTTCAAAGTTTCGGCAAATGTGTAGCAGTTACAGGTAATACTTTTTTTAGAACCACGGAGAAAATGAAATTCAAAACTCGAGGTTAGAAAAAAACGACCATGTGCTAATTTTTATATTTTTAAATAAACAAATATATTTTTTTTAATAAAGAAATATTAATCTATTTAAAGTTCAGTCGAAAGTTAGAAACTTTAAGCAGTTCGTCGGCGCATCATCCATTAAAATCCTTGGAAAACAGGTAGCGGGATGCAACATTTTGTCGATGGGTCAGTGGTTGAAACTTGGATGGTAGTTCAGGACCTATCAGTTTGGCGATTCTTTTTTTACCGGTTCAGGAGCGAGAGACTAGTAATAAGTACACTCGCTACTAGTTTCTCGCTGTGAAAACAATACTCCATACCTGGGCAAACGGTGGCTTTGTAGAGGTAAAGGATATTTTCAGGCGTAAGTAAATTTCTAGCACGGTAGAGCGAGCCAACCTTCTTTGCAGCGGCCGTGGCAATGCTCTCCATGTATCTGTTCTAACTCATGTTCATTGTGAACGTTAAGCCGCGCAATTTGAAACAAGTTCTTCCATGTAATGTATCTTTAGTCATAGCCATTATTGGTTGAAAATCTTTCTTGTAATTATTGAAGGAGAGAAGCTTAGTCTTGGCAGCATTGAATGTGACCATGCATTTTGGTCCCCATTCCACTACAGATTGAAGGTCTTCCTCTAGTGTTTCTGCCATTTTTTTTTATATATGTGTTCATTTGTTTTCCCCTCGTGCCTGTTATAGAGCGTGGTGTCATCGACAAATATACCTATCTCAGAGACAATTTTTAAATTTTAATTAATTTAAAAAATTATTTTTATTAATTTCATTTGGAGTGAAATGATGACATTCCTTGAAGATAACTCATCGGGTTTTCCAAATTAATACATGAATACATTGACACAGTTAATAATTAGACAACTCTTGCTTCACAGTATGTTTCAACATTATTGTGATATTTTTCGGCCCCACATCCCGGCATCATGATTTTTAGAGAAATTAATTCAGCAGGTTTTCGAAATTAATACATAAATACTTTTACACGATTAGGAAAACCCTTGCTTCAACATGAATTTTAATAATGTCGTGTTTCTTTTCACCCTCATTACCAACACCATAATTTAAAGAGAAATAATGTTATTTTCGGGAGATGACTAAGCAAATTATATAAATTTTCATGGTTAAAGATTAAGCATCACTTATTGGTACTCTATATAAGCTCCAAAACAATTTGCTGAGCTTTCCATTATCCCGATAAGTCTCCTCTTTACGACCAGATTCTTACTGTTTTAAGTCCATATATATATATATATATATATTTAAAGTGATGGTTGTGTAGTTCCAACGAGAGAAAAAATGTATATTTAAAAGAGTGTAGCCATCAACAATTGTGGGTTTTTTTAAAAGGTTTTCATCATATTTTTATTTTAAAATATTTTTATAACGCGTTTCGAGCTTAGGGTGTGCTCTCTTCAGATATTTTCGTAAAAAGTTTTTCTTTAAAATGGGAGTTTGTGGATATGCCTCCGCTGATATTAAATATGTTTTTCATAGTGGTGACTGGTGCGATGCGTGTGTTCAGTGTTTAGACATTCTGTCTCCAGCTGTAAGTGTTTCACTGTGACCGGTCAAAGTTAGTTTCAAAGAGTGTTTTTTAGTCCATATGGTGAAGGTTTTTATGGCTTCTTTAGGGTTCTTTTTTAAAAACTTTCTTTCCCCATGTATAGCATACACTCACACACAATCCCATACGCATACATATATATTCATGTACACGTACACATGCACACGCACACAGGCACACACACATACACACACGTACATACATAGAAATATGTGTAGGAGCATACATATATACACATATACATACCCACCTACACACTCACACACGTACTCGCATACATCCACCGCTAACAATTATTTTTATTTTTTTATTTTTATATATATATATATATATATATATATATATATATATATATATATACACTTTTTTTTTTTTTTTTTTTTTTTTTTCCCCTACCAAAACACGCATGTATATATGCGCTTAATCATTCAGACATACGTACACGTACCCACACACACACACACACAAGTAAGATGGAGAATAATAGGTAGAAGATATATATACACACACATACACGCACATACACACATATATGTACACACATATATGTATGTGCACATACACTCACAAACATCCACATACTATGTAGGCACATACACACACACATGCACACACACAGACATATGCAGGGGCTCACATATACGCGTATATCCATATTCACACGAACACATTTACCCACTCATACATGTGCATACATATGTACATATACATACATACACACACATACATACGGATGTGTATACACTCATCCACCCATATATATATGGGCACATGCACTCACAATCCCACACACACACACATATTCATACATCCCACCTTATGCATATATTGGTTGAAGTTTCCTTTCCAATCCATGCACATATGCATACATGGATTCGGTCACCCAAACATAAGTGCACGTATACATACAAACAAGATGTAGCATAGATAACAGATGATATATAATTACACACACACGCATACATAACCATATGTGTACACCCACGCACATACACGTATACACACGCGCGCACGCACACATACATACGTTTAATTTCTAGTTGTTTGTTTAGTTAAGAGAAATGGTACTGTACTGGGTATGGGCGCGCGCACCCGCGAAAGTTTGCGTGTGCCTTATTGTGCTTTTTTGTTGTTTCGTGTGTGAGGGTGTACACCTACCCAAGCATGCATGCGTGTAAGTGTATTTTGTGTTTTGCCTATTTATGTGTATAATTATGGAGAGACGTTTAAGGCGGGGTTAAACTTTGTTATGAAATTTTTTTCTTGAGTTAGCAAGTAGAAGTAGTTGTCAGTTTGGAAGATGGGCATTATCTCGAATCTGCCTCCACTGCATGCGTGTATATGTTGTGATACATGTAGGTGTCTATTTTCCGCGATTTTGATGTTGGATCGGTGTAGGGCTACTCTATTACTAAGGTTTTTTGTAGCGCCTATGTAGGATTTATCGCATGCTGGACATTTTATTACATAGATCACGTTTTTTGAGGTGCAATCTAGGTTTTTTTTAATTTTGAATGTTTGTATGGGGTTCGCAAATGTGTATGTGTTTCCCTCTAATATTATGTTGCAGACTCCACATCGTTGTTTGTTGCATTTTGTGACTCCTTTTGTTGCGTCTTGATTGAGTTTGGATGAGGTAAGAATGCGTTTTAGGTTTTTGGGTTGGCGTTTGCTTTTTATTATTTTTGTTGTTTTAAGGAAATTGTTTAGTTTGCTGTTTTGGTTAAGTAGGACGAGGTTTTTCGTTATCTCTGTAAAAAGTTCAGGGTTGTTTGTGTTGTGTGTGGAGACGTATGTTAGGATTTGTTCTTTGTTTCGTTCTTTAGGGGTTCTCAAATCTTCTACTGGTATATTTGTCGCAAGTTGGATCCCTTTGTCTATAAGTTGTGATGGGTATTTTCTTTTTCTTAAATTTATTCGTAGTTCCTTGAGTCGGATTTTTCGAAGGTTATTGTCCGTGATTATGGTGCAGATTCTACGTGCTAGGGTGTAGGGAATTGATTTTATGCAGCTTTTAGGGTGGTGACTTTTAAAGTGTAGGTATTGTTGGGTGTCTGTAGGTTTGCGGTAAATGTCTGTGATAATGTTATTGTCTTTAATCTTTATCAGTATGTCTAGGAAAGGTAATTCTGTAGAGCTTTGTTCTATGGTGAATTTAATTTTTGGGTGTAGGTTCTGGAGTATGGTGTGTAAGTCTGTGATGTCCCCCCATGTGGGTTTCCATAGGATGAAGCAGTCATCTAAGTACCTTTTCCATGATTCTACAAACAGTATTTTAGTGCTGTGGCCAAATTTTTGTTCTATTTTTTTATATAAGGTTTCTTCTAAGTAGGCTAATGTAAGGGTTGCGTAAGTCGGTGCCATTTTCGTTCCCATTGCTGTACCTAGTGTTTGGATGTAGTTGGTATTGTTGAATTCGAAGGAATTATTATTTAGAATTATGTCTATACTATCGATAATGAATTGCTTTGTGAATCTGGGATGTAGTGTTTGTGCGTGTCTGTTGATCCAAAATAGTATTGCTTCTTTTCCTAATTCATGGGGTATATTACTATATAAACTACTAACGTCAAATGTAACTAATAGTGTCCCGTTTTCTACTGTATGTGGTAAGGTAGTGAGAAAATGGATGTCGTCCCTTATGTAGCTCTTAACTTGATCTGTGAAAGGTTGTAATAAGATGTCTATTAAGTTGCTAAGTCTGCTTGTCGGACAGGCTGGTCCTGCTACAATGGGTCTAAATGTAAGGTCGCTAGGGTTTGGAGCGCTAATATATTCTGAGTTTTGTGTATCGATGGCAAGTTTTATTGTGCCAGATTTGTGTATTTTAGGCAGTCCGTAGAAGTTGTTGGTCTTTGTAATGAAATTTGTGAGGAAGTCCTTTTCTTTCTTTTTTAATATTTTGTTGTGTGTTGTACAAAGTTTTGTGATTTTTGAGATGGTGGTGTTATCTATGTTGGTACTAATGGGTTTATAGTAGTGTTTGTCATCCAGTAATTCTGTAATTTTTGTTTCATAATACGTTCTATCCATGATTACTACGGCACTGCCTTTGTCTGCTTCTTTTATTATTATGTCATTATTATTACGGATCTTTTCGAGTGCTTGTTTTTGCTTATGTGTGAGGTTGTTTGTGGTTTTGTGTTTTTTTTGGAGGTTAAGGTTCCAGAGATTTTCGAAGTAGCTGTTTAGTTCTTTTGTGTTGTTCTGTTTATTAGGGAAATATGTTGATTTGTTTTTTACTAAAGAATCATCTTTGTCCCCTTTGTTATCTAGTGTTTCTATTAGTCTAAATTTCCGTTCGAATTCTTTAAGGTCCTTTTTTAGTTCTGCTATATTGCTTTTAGGGGTGGGGCAGAATTTGAGGCCCAGCTTCAGTATTTCCATTTCGTTCTTTGATAAGGAGTATGTGGATAAATTGATGATTTTGGGTCTAATTTTTTCTAACCTGGAATTGTTGTTCCCTGGGGGCTTCCTAAAAAATGCTGGGAGTTGTTTGTTTCCTTGTTTCGAGGAGTGGTGTGTTTTAGGGTGGTGTGATGTCTCCTTGTAAAATGAGTGTCGTGTACAATATTGTGAGGGTTCAGTGATAAATGGTTGAATGGGTTGTCGTTATATGTTTTTTGTGTTGGATAGTTGTGTTTCAGTTGGAATTGGTGTTGCTGTTGAGGATACATGCATTGTTGTATAGGGTTGTGTTGTCGGGGTTTGTTGTAGGGGAGGTCTGTTTGTTGGGATTGGTGTTGCATGGGATATTCTGATTGTTCCCGTTGATGGGGGAGGTGCCTTAGGGGTTTGTTTCTTTGTGTGGGATATGAGGGGTGAGAGTTGTAGGTAGTGTTTTGAATTATGTGATGTCTCAGGTAGTTGTGTTGCATTGTGGGGGTGTTTTGGTAGGGGTTGTTTAGTAAAGGTATTTTTTTGTTGTTTGTGTTAGCGATGTAGTGTCTGTGGGAATGGACTTTTGATTGTGTTCGCTGAATTGGGTGGTAATAGTTAGGTTTGTATTGCTTAGGATTGTATATAAGTGGGTATTTTTGTGGAGATGTATTGTGTGGTATGTTGTCCGGTGTGTTGTGTTTGTTAATGGTGCGGGTTCTTGTGTAATTTTGAGGTGTTATTAGTGTGCGTTTTGGCTGGGCCAGTTGTTGGGAATTTGTGTAAGATGTGAATATATTGTGGTTGCTTCTTTGTGTGTAGTTGTATCTGTTGTGTGGATATGTTTGTGTATGGTGTATGTTTCGTTTCTTACCTTTGTTATGTGATCTCTGTGTTTGCGGATATCGTGTAAGAGTGTTCTGTTCCTGGTTGTCCTTGTATGTGTTTGTCGATTGTTTGTTTTTTTCTTTTTCCGGCAGGTTTTTTAGCCAGGTTATTTTCCGTCCAATGATTTCCCTGGATTTTTCCTCCTCTTTTTTGCATTCAGAATCCCAGAGTTCCAAGAGGGGTTGGTGTGTTTCCTTGGGGCAGAGTTCCTTGATTTTTTTAAATATTTTATTGTCAATTTCTGTGTACTTCTCCGTAGAGTGTACTTTTTTGTCTTCCCGTATGTCGATTTCGGCCTGAAGTTTTGAAATACATAGGGCTTTTTTAATTTTCACTTGTTCCTCTGTATCTTGTGGTGTAATTTTTTCCCGGAATTTATATGGAATGAATTGGTCCTTCATCGTTAGAAATGTCTTGTATGTTGCTGCGGTGTCACTGCATTTTACTGCATGGTAAAAGAACAAAGCTCTACAGAATTACCTTTCCTAGACATACTGATAAAGATTAAAGACAATAACATTATCACAGACATTTACCGCAAACCTACAGACACCCAACAATACCTACACTTTAAAAGTCACCACCCTAAAAGCTGCATAAAATCAATTCCCTACACCCTAGCACGTAGAATCTGCACCATAATCACGGACAATAACCTTCGAAAAATCCGACTCAAGGAACTACGAATAAATTTAAGAAAAAGAAAATACCCATCACAACTTATAGACAAAGGGATCCAACTTGCGACAAATATACCAGTAGAAGATTTGAGAACCCCTAAAGAACGAAACAAAGAACAAATCCTAACATACGTCTCCACACACAACACAAACAACCCTGAACTTTTTACAGAGATAACGAAAAACCTCGTCCTACTTGCGTATATGTGAGCCCCTGCATATGTCTGTGTGTGTGCATGTGTGTGTGTATGTGCCTACATAGTATGTGGATGTTTGTGAGTGTATGTGCACATACATATATGTGTGTACATATATGTGTGTATGTGCGTGTATGTGTGTGTATATATATCTTCTACCTATTATTCTCCATCTTACTTGTGTGTGTGTGTGTGTGAGTACGTGTACGTATGTCTGAATGATTAAGCGCATATATACATGCGTGTTTTGGTAGGGGAAAAAAAAAAAAAAAAAAAAAAGTGTATATATATATATATATATATATATATATATAAATAAAAAAATAAAAATAATTGTTAGCGGTGGATGTATGCGAGTACGTGTGTGAGTGTGTAGGTGGGTATGTATATGTGTATATATGTATGCTCCTACACATATTTCTATGTATGTACGTGTGTGTATGTGTGTGTGCCTGTGTGCGTGTGCATGTGTACGTGTACATGAATATATATGTATGCGTATGGGATTGTGTGTGAGTGTATGCTATACATGGGGAAAGAAAGTTTTTAAAAAAGAACCCTAAAGAAGCCATAAAAACCTTCACCATATGGACTAAAAAACACTCTTTGAAACTAACTTTGACCGGTCACAGTGAAACACTTACAGCTGGAGACAGAATGTCTAAACACTGAACACACGCATCGCACCAGTCACCACTATGAAAAACATATTTAATATCAGCGGAGGCATATCCACAAACTCCCATTTTAAAGAAAAACTTTTTACGAAAATATCTGAAGAGAGCACACCCTAAGCTCGAAACGCGTTATAAAAATATTTTAAAATAAAAATATGATGAAAACCTTTTAAAAAAACCCACAATTGTTGATGGCTACACTCTTTTAAATATACATTTTTTCTCTCGTTGGAACTACACAACCATCACTTTAAATATAAATAACTACAACGACAGAATGCCAGCAACAAGAAAAAAGTCTCTGGAGGACCTGATGGATTCACAGACAAACCTCTCCATAGAACACAAACATCTCGAGGACGGATTGCAACAACTAAATGAGAAAATGGACAGAATAATCCAGCTCATTTCCAACCAACATGATAAGAAAGAGATACAATTTGAGGAAATCATTAACCAACTCAAAGCACAACAAGAATACCTGGAATACTTTAGAAGACCATACATACAGAATGAAGTACTAAAAACCAAGAAACGGAATCTCCAAAACTGGAACATCCTCCTTAAACAAAGAAAAATGGCTTTTTACCATGCAGTAAAATGCAGTGACACCGCAGCAACATACAAGACATTTCTAACGATGAAGGACCAATTCATTCCATATAAATTCCGGGAAAAAATTACACCACAAGATACAGAGGAACAAGTGAAAATTAAAAAAGCCCTATGTATTTCAAAACTTCAGGCCGAAATCGACATACGGGAAGACAAAAAAGTACACTCTACGGAGAAGTACACAGAAATTGACAATAAAATATTTAAAAAAATCAAGGAACTCTGCCCCAAGGAAACACACCAACCCCTCTTGGAACTCTGGGATTCTGAATGCAAAAAAGAGGAGGAAAAATCCAGGGAAATCATTGGACGGAAAATAACCTGGCTAAAAAACCTGCCGGAAAAAGAAAAAAACAAACAATCGACAAACACATACAAGGACAACCAGGAACAGAACACTCTTACACGATATCCGCAAACACAGAGATCACATAACAAAGGTAAGAAACGAAACATACACCATACACAAACATATCCACACAACAGATACAACTACACACAAAGAAGCAACCACAATATATTCACATCTTACACAAATTCCCAACAACTGGCCCAGCCAAAACGCACACTAATAACACCTCAAAATTACACAAGAACCCGCACCATTAACAAACACAACACACCGGACAACATACCACACAATACATCTCCACAAAAATACCCACTTATATACAATCCTAAGCAATACAAACCTAACTATTACCACCCAATTCAGCGAACACAATCAAAAGTCCATTCCCACAGACACTACATCGCTAACACAAACAACAAAAAAATACCTTTACTAAACAACCCCTACCAAAACACCCCCACAATGCAACACAACTACCTGAGACATCACATAATTCAAAACACTACCTACAACTCTCACCCCTCATATCCCACACAAAGAAACAAACCCCTAAGGCACCTCCCCCATCAACGGGAACAATCAGAATATCCCATGCAACACCAATCCCAACAAACAGACCTCCCCTACAACAAACCCCGACAACACAACCCTATACAACAATGCATGTATCCTCAACAGCAACACCAATTCCAACTGAAACACAACTATCCAACACAAAAAACATATAACGACAACCCATTCAACCATTTATCACTGAACCCTCACAATATTGTACACGACACTCATTTTACAAGGAGACATCACACCACCCTAAAACACACCACTCCTCGAAACAAGGAAACAAACAACTCCCAGCATTTTTTAGGAAGCCCCCAGGGAACAACAATTCCAGGTTAGAAAAAATTAGACCCAAAATCATCAATTTATCCACATACTCCTTATCAAAGAACGAAATGGAAATACTGAAGCTGGGCCTCAAATTCTGCCCCACCCCTAAAAGCAATATAGCAGAACTAAAAAAGGACCTTAAAGAATTCGAACGGAAATTTAGACTAATAGAAACACTAGATAACAAAGGGGACAAAGATGATTCTTTAGTAAAAAACAAATCAACATATTTCCCTAATAAACAGAACAACACAAAAGAACTAAACAGCTACTTCGAAAATCTCTGGAACCTTAACCTCCAAAAAAAACACAAAACCACAAACAACCTCACACATAAGCAAAAACAAGCACTCGAAAAGATCCGTAATAATAATGACATAATAATAAAAGAAGCAGACAAAGGCAGTGCCGTAGTAATCATGGATAGAACGTATTATGAAACAAAAATTACAGAATTACTGGATGACAAACACTACTATAAACCCATTAGTACCAACATAGATAACACCACCATCTCAAAAATCACAAAACTTTGTACAACACACAACAAAATATTAAAAAAGAAAGAAAAGGACTTCCTCACAAATTTCATTACAAAGACCAACAACTTCTACGGACTGCCTAAAATACACAAATCTGGCACAATAAAACTTGCCATCGATACACAAAACTCAGAATATATTAGCGCTCCAAACCCTAGCGACCTTACATTTAGACCCATTGTAGCAGGACCAGCCTGTCCGACAAGCAGACTTAGCAACTTAATAGACATCTTATTACAACCTTTCACAGATCAAGTTAAGAGCTACATAAGGGACGACATCCATTTTCTCACTACCTTACCACATACAGTAGAAAACGGGACACTATTAGTTACATTTGACGTTAGTAGTTTATATAGTAATATACCCCATGAATTAGGAAAAGAAGCAATACTATTTTGGATCAACAGACACGCACAAACACTACATCCCAGATTCACAAAGCAATTCATTATCGATAGTATAGACATAATTCTAAATAATAATTCCTTCGAATTCAACAATACCAACTACATCCAAACACTAGGTACAGCAATGGGAACGAAAATGGCACCGACTTACGCAACCCTTACATTAGCCTACTTAGAAGAAACCTTATATAAAAAAATAGAACAAAAATTTGGCCACAGCACTAAAATACTGTTTGTAGAATCATGGAAAAGGTACTTAGATGACTGCTTCATCCTATGGAAACCCACATGGGGGGACATCACAGACTTACACACCATACTCCAGAACCTACACCCAAAAATTAAATTCACCATAGAACAAAGCTCTACAGAATTACCTTTCCTAGACATACTGATAAAGATTAAAGACAATAACATTATCACAGACATTTACCGCAAACCTACAGACACCCAACAATACCTACACTTTAAAAGTCACCACCCTAAAAGCTGCATAAAATCAATTCCCTACACCCTAGCACGTAGAATCTGCACCATAATCACGGACAATAACCTTCGAAAAATCCGACTCAAGGAACTACGAATAAATTTAAGAAAAAGAAAATACCCATCACAACTTATAGACAAAGGGATCCAACTTGCGACAAATATACCAGTAGAAGATTTGAGAACCCCTAAAGAACGAAACAAAGAACAAATCCTAACATACGTCTCCACACACAACACAAACAACCCTGAACTTTTTACAGAGATAACGAAAAACCTCGTCCTACTTAACCAAAACAGCAAACTAAACAATTTCCTTAAAACAACAAAAATAATAAAAAGCAAACGCCAACCCAAAAACCTAAAACGCATTCTTACCTCATCCAAACTCAATCAAGACGCAACAAAAGGAGTCACAAAATGCAACAAACAACGATGTGGAGTCTGCAACATAATATTAGAGGGAAACACATACACATTTGCGAACCCCATACAAACATTCAAAATTAAAAAAAACCTAGATTGCACCTCAAAAAACGTGATCTATGTAATAAAATGTCCAGCATGCGATAAATCCTACATAGGCGCTACAAAAAACCTTAGTAATAGAGTAGCCCTACACCGATCCAACATCAAAATCGCGGAAAATAGACACCTACATGTATCACAACATATACACGCATGCAGTGGAGGCAGATTCGAGATAATGCCCATCTTCCAAACTGACAACTACTTCTACTTGCTAACTCAAGAAAAAAATTTCATAACAAAGTTTAACCCCGCCTTAAACGTCTCTCCATAATTATACACATAAATAGGCAAAACACAAAATACACTTACACGCATGCATGCTTGGGTAGGTGTACACCCTCACACACGAAACAACAAAAAAGCACAATAAGGCACACGCAAACTTTCGCGGGTGCGCGCGCCCATACCCAGTACAGTACCATTTCTCTTAACTAAACAAACAACTAGAAATTAAACGTATGTATGTGTGCGTGCGCGCGTGTGTATACGTGTATGTGCGTGGGTGTACACATATGGTTATGTATGCGTGTGTGTGTAATTATATATCATCTGTTATCTATGCTACATCTTGTTTGTATGTATACGTGCACTTATGTTTGGGTGACCGAATCCATGTATGCATATGTGCATGGATTGGAAAGGAAACTTCAACCAATATATGCATAAGGTGGGATGTATGAATATGTGTGTGTGTGTGGGATTGTGAGTGCATGTGCCCATATATATATGGGTGGATGAGTGTATACACATCCGTATGTATGTGTGTGTATGTATGTATATGTACATATGTATGCACATGTATGAGTGGGTAAATGTGTTCGTGTGAATATGGATATACGCGTATATGTGAGCCCCTGCATATGTCTGTGTGTGTGCATGTGTGTGTGTATGTGCCTACATAGTATGTGGATGTTTGTGAGTGTATGTGCACATACATATATGTGTGTACATATATGTGTGTATGTGCGTGTATGTGTGTGTATATATATCTTCTACCTATTATTCTCCATCTTACTTGTGTGTGTGTGTGTGTGGGTACGTGTACGTATGTCTGAATGATTAAGCGCATATATACATGCGTGTTTTGGTAGGGGGAAAAAAAAAAAAAGTGTATATATATATATATATATATATATATATATATAAAAATAAAAAAATAAAAATAATTGTTAGCGGTGGATGTATGCGAGTACGTGTGTGAGTGTGTAGGTGGGTATGTATATGTGTATATATGTATGCTCCTACACATATTTCTATGTATGTACGTGTGTGTATGTGTGTGTGCCTGTGTGCGTGTGCATGTGTACGTGTACATGAATATATATGTATGCGTATGGGATTGTGTGTGAGTGTATGCTATACATGGGGAAAGAAAGTTTTTAAAAAAGAACCCTAAAGAAGCCATAAAAACCTTCACCATATGGACTAAAAAACACTCTTTGAAACTAACTTTGACCGGTCACAGTGAAACACTTACAGCTGGAGACAGAATGTCTAAACACTGAACACACGCATCGCACCAGTCACCACTATGAAAAACATATTTAATATCAGCGGAGGCATATCCACAAACTCCCATTTTAAAGAAAAACTTTTTACGAAAATATCTGAAGAGAGCACACCCTAAGCTCGAAACGCGTTATAAAAATATTTTAAAATAAAAATATGATGAAAACCTTTTAAAAAAACCCACAATTGTTGATGGCTACACTCTTTTAAATATATATATATATATATATATATATATATATATATAGGGAGGGGGAGAGCGAGGGAAGTTTGTCTGTATCCATAATATAGAATATGAAACCATAAATCTGATATAATATAAAAATTAAAAGTAAAAAAAGAAAATGAGGATTTAAACATAAAACATAGACACACATATGTATGTATCAAATATATTAAGCAACGTGACATGAGAGGGGAACAAAATTTCAACATGTCTTACATAAGGTTTCTTTAAGAAAAAAATTTCAAACTACAGACAAAAACAAAATATTTATACAACCATACAGACCGTACGTAAGAATATAATAGAACAGTTCAACTGGAAAATGAAATAGAACTAGAATAGAAAGTATCTAAGTGTTACCAATAAGTAATATGGTGTGTTTGAATCGTTTTTATTTTCGCTATAGTCTATTTAACTCCACCGAGCATATTCCACACGCCATTTATCCCCCACCCTTAAGTTAGCACAGTATCCAATACTTCCATCGAGTCTCATTTACTATTTAATATTTTCTTTGTTCTGTGCAAGGTAAAATGAACCCATAATTAAATACAATTCATAATTTAAGTTTAAGCGAATTGGCCAAGGGGAAAGTAAAAAAGATTATTTTAACAAAATACAGAATTTGTTAAAAGATGGTAAATGTATTCATCTTCACACAGGCTGTTGCGCCATTTATTTGCCATCACAAAGCAAGGTCTCTAATAATCACCTCACAATACTGAGATAATTAATGCGTTTCACCAATTATCTGGAGATGACGTCCTCTAAAAGGCAACAAGTTTTAGATGATCACTCATTTAAATAATAGCAGATTTGACGTTACTTGCTTGAACAATGTCGTTTCTGTTATTTTCCGTTTTTGTACCCTCTATCGTCACTTTTCAATTCGATGCTTACTTCTTTCTGGCCACATTATCATAAAGATATAAAATTACATTCAATATAATTTGGTAGGATATATTTACATTTATATCCTATTTATTTTAAACATATTCCGCCAAACTAGATTAATTTCTTAAAGATTTTAGTCGCTGTTTTTCGCCAAAATATATTTTTCAAAACACGATCAATGCTCTTCTAACATAATCATAAACTTCATCAACTCCCAATGCAACTTGGGTTATTTGTGGAAATGCAGTAATCTTTAAATGCTAAAATCTCTTTGAAGTATTGGATGCTTTATGTAAAATTGATATTCAATTTGTATCCACTGCTCTAAGTTCGATAATTGTTTCTTGTCTAGTTGCTCCCTTTTCTGAGAAATTCATCAGAATAAACACGCATTATTGAATAAAATGTATAAAATCGTTTTGGGGGCGCGGAAAACTTGAGAAGTATTCAGTGAACCCAATTAATTTATCAAATAAACATTTCTTTTAACCTAACGAATATGACGTAGCACCGAAACAATCGATTATACAAAATCCGAAATTAACCGCAACGAGATTGTACAAGTACATTCAAATGTACATTCATATGAAATAAAATCTGACCCATTAGAGAAACGACTCATAAATTGTAGAAAATTGTGTTGGTGGTTCAAACATTATTTTACGTATGCTATAAAGTTATGATTCATGTAATATTTTCGGAATCTCTCAATTTAAAGTGTCATGTCAGTTTTCAGATCATTACAAAATTGTGTTAAAATGACTTCCAACTTACCAGATGTCCGTTTTCGTTGAAAATATTCCATCTATAAACGCTTCCGGTGGCATCCATTTCACAGGCAATAAAGCTCGCCCATCTTTTCTGTAATAATCTGATCTGAAAATATATTACAAACATGTTCTTTATTTAGATATTGATTTGAAAATTGTCTAACTAGTCGGCATCTATTTATCTTTCCTTATTTGTAATAAGGCGGAAACAAACAGTTCACTGCATCAAAGATTGCTAGTATAAATAGACAATAAAGTGCGTCAAGCCGCGATTGAAACTCAAATGTCTAGACGATATTCTGCGCTTCAATCCAATTATGTATCATTTACCAGCTGCGGTTAGAAAGCTAATATCCAAACACTGTACATACAAATATATACATTTCCTTCTCTTCGTGTATGCACGCACGCACACAAATATATATATATATATATATATGCACAGCTAATTTTGTTTGCATTTTTATGAAGTGCTCTATTACTAATTATTTTAATCATTTACACATCATTAAGTCTAATAATAATATAAATACCACAAATTCAATTAAATAGCATAGCATTCAGGTCAGATATTAAGGCATATAGTAAGACATTCAAACAGTGATTAATGCTTTCAACAGATCCAAAGAAAATAATGAAATATTTTCGTCTGCATAAGGCAATTTTGTACAGTTTTTTTTTATATATACATGGATTACAAACTGCTGATACTGATTAAATAAGTAGCAGTGATCTGAACTTTTAAATAAGTATAAGTGTACGCAAATGAAAAAATTATTACATGTATAAAATATCACCTGACATTACCCGAAGTTGTCAAGAAGACAGCGAACTCAATAGACATCAATTAATGAATAATCCGAAATTACATCTTTGTGAGGAAGTTTTCAATAGTTTTAAGGGCAAATTATAGACACTTCTTCCATATAAAAATCCAAATCTGACAGATTTTTATTTCATTTTAACAAAAGTCACAAGACTGGAATAACACGAGGACGGGATGCGTAACTGGAGGTGGTTACAAGTATTGATCGACTGCAAAAAAAAATCAGCGGGAAGACGAAAGGTGGTTCCAAAAACCATCTCTGCTGGAGTAACGTTCAGGTTTTCTTCCACAATGGACCGAAGTCCGAAAAGAAGCAGCGGTAAATGTTCGCTCAAGTGATGCGGTTCGGACTGAGCTGATAAAGCGGCTTTTACTCGTCGATGAAAGCATTCTACCATTCGCTTACTTGAGGAACCGTAAACAGTTGTCGTAATGAGTGACATTCCGAATGATTGGCGAAGGTATGGGAAAGAGTGTGATGTAAACTGGGAGCCTCCGTCGATGGTGCACTAAAGTTAGAGATCATGTTCGAAATACTAACTCAGTAGTAATGTCATTTAGGGGTACTGTAACTGGCTAAGAATTTAAGCGATCAATCATTGTGAGGACGTAGCATTGATCATTGTAAGGGGACAGTGGTCCTACGATATCCAGGTGGACATGTGAAAAAGGAGCGTCAGGTACAGGAAAGTTGCCTGTATTTTTGTAGTCTAGCAGGAAATATACGACTGTGTCCATTTGCGTATGTCGACATTCATGCTGAGCCAGAAAAAGCGAGCTGTGATAAGATTGACTGTTGCGCGCTTACTGGGCTGTGTCAGATCGTGAAAATGTCGAAAAATGCGTTTTTGACACGATGGCGGACGGTAAGGTTTTGGATATGCAACATATGTATCGCAACAGATTAGGTTGTCCGAAAATGGGACTGGTGTCTTTTGTAGCGAAATTGTGGAAGTCGACATAAAGTCTCTTTCTTGTTCGGTGGCGATGCAGTCTAAGGCGAGGGGCTTCTCTAGACTGCTGAGATCGCCAAAATGCAATATTTGTTTTTCCGGGTGAATAATGCACGTCGGAATAATATTGTGTGACATAGTCTATCTGTCTGGTTCAAAGGGTGTATGTTTCCCAGAAATTTTAGATGTAAAGGAAGAAATAAGTAGTTTGTGGTGAAAATCGTGCATTGTCTCTCTTCCAACATGTTATAGAAACGTTTTACTGCTTAGTACATGGCGAACAATTCTCGACTAAAAACGCTGTACTTTTGCTGAGTTGTAGTTAGCTTAGCAGAAAAGAAAGACAAATGTTGTGTTTCCCTGTTCACTACCTAATTAAGAACAGCACCGACGGCTATATCACAAGCATCTGTCGAAAGAAAGAGCTTAGCCGAGTGGTCAGGGTTGATGTAGGTACGTTTAATGTAGTACACCAGAGCAGTCTTGTATGCGTGGAAAGGTGAGAGTGCTTCATCTGAGAAAGACAGGTTCTTCTTACACGTGCGGAATTAGCTTGGACAGGTAATGAGAGCAGCTGAGAATGAAACGGCGATAATATTAACGAGTCCCATATTTCGACGCAATTGATGCAAGGAAGTAGGCACCGGAAAATCCTAGACTGCTTGCACATTCGAAGGCAGAGGCGTAAGTCCACATTTGTCGATCCGATGTCCGAGAAAGTCCAGGTAATTGACACTGAATTCGCATTTCGTTGCGTCTATTCTCAGCCTATTGTTAAGGTTGGAATACCGTGTGTTATAACGTGTGTTACATGTTCTTCCTGTGACGAAATTGCGATTAAGATGTCGTCGATGTATGCGAAGACGAAGAGCAGTCCATGGAGGACTTCATCAATAAATCTTTGAAATGCTTGGACGGCATAAGACAGTCTATAGGGTAAGCAGGTGAACTCAAACAGTCCGAAGGGTGTGAATATCGCCGTCTTAGGCATGTTTTCCACCGTGGCAGGAATTGTATTGCATGTACGGACTAAAGCGATCCGGGGAGAAAAACTGTTAATTGAGATAAGGAAACTGAGAAGTCGTGCAGGTGCGACTTTGGGATAGTCACTGCGCTGAGAGCACGGTAGTCTCCGCAGGGTCTCCAACCTCCTTCCGATTTCAGAAGGTTGCGTATTAAAATCAAGTCGGGGTCATCAATTTGGTGAGGACGCGGTGGCCACACACCCTACAGGGGAAATGAATACACGGAAGCATTGCACGTGGTATCAACCAAAACTATGTACATTTATTTACACGAAGGAAAACACGGCTAAACAAATTTTATCCCCATAGAAAATCACTTCATATAGCTAATAGCCACTACTCGTCAATTTCAAATTTTAGTACCTGTTTCTCTTGTAATGGACTGCTCATGGATGTATGCTTAACTTTTTACCTATAGTATCTAGTCTTAAATTTATTAAGCTAAATGAAAGTAATGCTGCATGTTACCAGTTTCTCACCAAAGTATTTGTGATTGTAAACAGCAAAGGAAAGATCTCTCCTCTGATCTTTGAGTGTCATCCCCAACATTACTAGTTTACTGACAATATTCGAACGTATGCTATTATATAAGCCTGTCTGAATATACTAGTTGTTTGACCTAAATTAAAAAAAACATGTACATTACTGTGTTTTCGTCCTTCATGAAACATTTAATCATGTTTTGCAAAGGCAAAAACACTCTAATGTTGGTGATTGTCCACTTTCTTTGAGCTTCCAGTACTGCTTCTAGTTGTAGCTAATGTTTTTATTCAGCATTACAGCATTTACGAACCGCTACTTTTAGCCCAAATAAGATAAATGATAACCGATAGTAAAGTTAAAAATAGGACAGCACAACAGCGTCATGTAGAAACTTAGACAAACCGTGTAGACTATGTTTGAATGTGAAATTAACTATCCTAATCGTAAAGAACCTGTAAATTATTAAACTGCAAGAGTAACAACGCATTTAGACACAAAATAAACGTTACCTCCTGATAACAACACGCAAAAAAGCATAACGATAAAATAAATAAATTAAATAATAATTAAAACAATAGTAGAAAAATGATTTTCATAATTATAATTTATAAATAATATATATATATATATATATATATATATATATATATATATATATAAGCATGTTTCGTTCAAACTGGTCGGCTTAACGTTCACAGGGAACATGAGTTGGAACAGATACATGGAGAGAATTTCCAAGGCGGCTGTAAAAAGGTGAGCTCTCTCTAGCGTGCTAGAAAGTTACTTACGTCTGAAAGTGTCCTGTACTTCTACAAGGCCACCATTCGCATATGTATGGAGTATTGTTGTCACGTTTCGGCTGGTGCATCTGCTACTAGTCTCTCACTCTTGAACAGACTTTAAAAAAATGACTAACTTGATAGGTCCTGAATGGTCAACTAAATTCAACCTCTGTCCCATCGACGAAATGTTGCATCTCTCTGCCTATTTCACAAGTATTTTAATGATGGATGGTCCGACGAACTACAAGACTTTGTACCCCCTCGATATAAATACCCCCGACAAATCCGACAAGCATCAAAGTCACACTCCCACACAGTAGAGATCCCTAGATGTAAGAAAGCCAT
Organism: Euprymna scolopes; assembly: GCF_053919585.1. Classification (NCBI taxonomy): domain Eukaryota; kingdom Metazoa; phylum Mollusca; class Cephalopoda; order Sepiida; family Sepiolidae; genus Euprymna; species Euprymna scolopes. The sequence continues at coordinate 3,574,160 of NC_136513.1, forward strand.
CTATTCTGATAGTCTCTTCCCCAGAACTGCTATACTGTGGGATTCTCTTCTGTGATTCTTCTTCCCCAACTGTACTGATATGCAGAAGTTCAAGTGTCATGTGAACAGACAGCTTGCTGCTCATTTCCCTATATAGTATCCCTGCAACTTATGCCCAAGATAGTTACTTAATAAACGAACGCTGATTTGCTACGATAAATGGATGTGTTAATAACAAAAAATATGTTTGGCTGACTAGCAAACCCAATATCATAGTAACATATAAAAACACGAAACAACATAGATTCCATGCCTGACGAATCCTCACTAAAATCAAACACGGAAAATTCGGTATAACTATTGATTTTCGATATTTTCAATATATATCTCTACTTAATTATCGAGGACTGGCTAAGTAAATACTGCAAATAGATATATAAAATTTTATGTAGATACATAGTGTGTGTTTATATATATATATATATATATATATATATATATATATATATATATATATGTATATATATAGACATTTAAGTCCATTAACACAGACAATGGTTATAGCGCGTTGAATGAGTGCTTTATGCCAAATTGATGGATGAATATGGTTTAATTTGTGTTTATGCATCAAATAATAATACCTAATTATTATTCAATGAGTACGACAGGCATAGACGAGTTTAAAAATAATTATATCTCTCACAGAAAATTATATTACTAATTGCTCGCCATGTTAACACTTTGGATGGCATAGTCCTAGCGATTATGCAATTCCTACTTCTGCGACATTGGCTTGGACTATAGCTTGCTGGAATGACTACATCCCTTGTCCGAGAGGAAGTAGGTCCATTCCATAGTCGGATTTCGCCGCAGTTTGCTTGATCTGTGTAGTTAAGAGACTGTTTTTGTGTAGCGCTTCGAGTGTGTTTAACTGATGAGGTCAAAACTACAAGGACTTCCGGTGTGTTAGCTGTCATGGCATTCGTGAGCTGCGACGTTCTTTGGCTGTGGAAATCTCTCATATTTTGTGTGTATGTATATATATATATATATATATATATATATATATATATATATATATATGTGTGTATGTGTGTGTGTGTGTGTGACTACTTAATTTTATCACATAAATTAATATACGAAAATATAATTTCATGCATTTTCAGTATTTACAGTATTTACTTCAACAGTGCTCAATACATAAGTAGAGCTAGGTAGTAAGTTATAAAAAATATAGAGCAATTTAGCTACAGAGAATATTCCGCGTTTCATTCTCGTGAAAATTTGTATAAGCGTGACAAATTCTCACGAGGATTAAACACGGAATATACTATGTAGCTTAATTGCCATATATATTTTTATAACTTACTACGTAGATATACCTATGTATTGAACACTGCTAAAGTAAATACTTAAAATTTACGCATAAAATTATATTTTCATATATGCCTGACGAATTCGCACGAGAATGAAGCACGGGATATTCTGTGTAGCTTAATGGCCAAATATATTTTTATAATTTACTATATATATATATATATATATATATATATATATATATATATATATATATATATATATATATATATATATATATATATATATATATATATTGGATCGTCTTCCCGACGTTTCTCGGGAATCTTTCTTTTTTATCTTTTTGCTATGACTATGACACGATAATATATGAAGTTATCACATATGACATCCTCTGATATGACGTCATCTGCTATGATGCTGTATATGACGCACACTGTACAAGTAATATATATATATATGATCTGCTAAGGTTTCATATATTTTGTGTTAAAAAACACAGGAATGCGACTATTATGATACTAGCAGGATGCCAGACATTTCCCGGGATCTACTTTTATTTTGTCTCATCAAACATGATGTCACAGATGACATGACCTCAACTGCTATATCTGCATGACGTAATAACACACACACACACACATATATATATATATATATATATATATACGATATACACACACACATACACATACACACACACACACATATATATATACGATATACTATATGATATGATGTCATTGTAAACAAAGAAACAAATAGGAATACGGATTTATCATACTATATATGTATATGCGTGTGTGTGTGTTTGTGTGTCTGTATCTCTACAATTATATAAATGTAACTTTGTCTGTGTGTGTGAGTTCGTTTCTTATAGACTCCGAACGGCTGAACAGATTTTCTTCAAAATTTACAGAACTTACCTTACTTATACCTTACGTATACTTTAGGTATAAGTCTGGGAGTGATCTTAGTTAAGTTTTCTTTTAGAATACCCCGACAATTACCGTTAATCGATAATCGAAACCGTTATTTTACTTTATCATCGGTAATGCAATTTTTTCATGTCGTCGCTTAGCAACAATGATAGAACAATGGGCGGTAACAAAAATTCTACTAAGATTAAGTTGGTAGAGTGTGTGTGTGTGTGTGTTTTTTAACTTCGCAGGTAAATTTCTTAATTTTTTCAAAGAATTTTATAAGACTTGAAAATTGACGTATTTTTTTTTAGTTTTTTCTTTTTCTTGCATGACGTCGTTTAAACCCTGCACGTAAATTTCTTTTTTTTTTTCGTTAACTGGAAATAATTTTATAAAAGAAACTGTAGGTTGCCTAAACTGCAATGTAGAATAACATATATTTTGGACTAACTTACTGCATGGAAGCATGTGAAGCTTCCTCCCGGGCGATTTCATGGATGTTGATGAAAATAAAAATATAGGAGTGTGAAATATTCGTTGATTATCATTCAATCCTGGGCAACGTCAGGTCTCTCTGCTAATATATATATATATATATATATATATATATATATATATATATATATAGCTTGTAAGAGAGAGAGAGTCAAAGAGAGAGAGAGTCGCAATTGATAATCAACTAATAGAAAATACTCTAATAATAATTTGCAAATATATAAATGTTGTGGTGGCACCCACTAATTTACATATGTGGATAATATTACGCATAAATAACAAGACTTGGTTAGTCTGAGTGTGTGTTAACCAGAAGCCACCGAAAACCGAGCCGAGAGCAGATATGTTCTCCAGCTAAGACTCTCTTACCTGACAACCATTATGTAAATATACTGTAAATATACTTTTCCTAATACACTTCTTATTGCTCTACCTTTGTTGAGTCTTCACTTGTATTTCCTTATACGTTATTTTCAAACATAACAATAAATTGTGGCAAATATTTAGTATTGTATGTTTTTAACCAGAACAAAATAAAATTCCTAAGATATTCGTAAACGTATGGGATAATAGCATAGTCGACTCACCTGTAAATATCACGTGCCATTCCAAAATCAGCAATTTTCGCTTTCCGCCTTCCATTGTTGCCTGTTAACAAGCAATTTCTGGCTGCAATATCCCTACAAATACATACACATTTATGGTTAACATTTGCAACCTTTACAACTGGTAATGAAATTTCAATAAAAAACTATATATTGGTTTTATATAGACTTATTGATTAATCAAGATAGTAAAAATAATAATACTACCCCCATCTGAGATTTAATCGTGTAAAAATATTAAGTATTCGACTATAGTCGAGGGCAATTTCAAATCTACAAGATATTACACGTCGATGTAAGTGATGGTACCTTTATTTTTAATGGTTACTTACCTCAATCTTAATAACCCCCTTGTCATTATTAGACAAATTTTATTTCTTTGTATGACTCGACGGATGATTGAACACTGGTCTCCCGACCTATTAAGTCTTACAAGCGACATTCATTAATCTCGGTTACATAAACAAAATATCGGTTGGCTTCAAAATGTACGTGTGTTATTATCCTTAATAGTTTGTTTATATGACTACGCACCAACTCGATATACTAACAATGTCATAGTTAATATTAGAATTGTTATCCCACCGTATATACTGTAGCATGCTGGAATTCGTGAAGCGTGCGTAGGTAATTCTATTAAATAAATGGATTTGAACAAGCCTTCGATTTATTACAAACTTCCATTGTAAGAAAACGTTGAATTAATATAAATAACTCATCCCTTGATAATAATCAAAGTGAAATCTCTGTTCAGGTGCTACAGTCGATCTATTATTCTTTTATACTCTTATACTATTATTAACTAAGGACACTTTTAATTTTCCCCAAACCACACTGCTCATTTTAGGGTTGCTGAATTTTTCCACATTAAAAGTATCCCCGTGTTTAAAGCTGCCCTCGTGTTGACAAAAGTAAAATCGATTTGATATTCGAGTAATGTAGAAATCGTTACCTACGTTTTTCCAACGGTCTTCCAGTGATATCGTCTTTATTGTACCGAGTAGCATATATGTGAACTTATATACAATATTTCACGTTTGAATTTCCGACGATATATGTTGTGCATCATGCTGCTATTTAGTAGACAGCCCGTTTTTTCTGGGGTCAATAGAAATAAATATTTTTATTAATTTATTTAGCATGACTGGAAAGTACGAATTCCAAAAATGGTACTCATACGTGGTTTAAATCACAACCTAAGGAATAACCTTATACACAACAGGCTTGAACTTTACAGCTCGTTAGTTAAGCAATCAAAGATAACATCCACAACGTAGTCTATCTGCCATAGTGTGATAAAACACACACACACACACACACACACACACACACACACACATATATATATATATGTATATATGTGTGCATGTGTGTGTGTGGTGGTTCTCCATTTGATCCGATGATGACATTTGCGTTCTGCATCTCAGCTATGAACACAAAGGCTCTGCACATCCACCTTAGAGGCACAATGTTCAACAGTAGGAAGTCAGATATTTTGATCATGAGGCTGCTCTGCGATGACTCTCGTTGCAGCAGTGATTTTCTGGCATCGAACTTCTTCGAAGTTGGCAGCAATTTTGTGAACTGAACTTCACCATTTTTGGTATGTACATGGTATATTCCTCCAGGTCTTTCAGTTTGATGTGGCACCACTGGAGATCGGTTTTGACCTATCTTTATACCGCAGATCTGGTCAACCTTGATTTCTTTTGTCGGCCAGTGTATATAAGACGTCCTGGCATCCGATACTCGACACTCCATTCGAATCACATGTCCAACCCATGGAAGCTTCTATGTCGGTATACTTAGCTTGAGATTGGTAATGTGGCCTTCCCCCCTGATTGCTTGATATACCTGCCATACAATGTCCACGTTTCGCAATCATACAAAAAGAAAAGGGAAGTGTCACGGCATTGAAATGACGAAGGTTTAAATTAAGGCTACACATTCGAAAAGAGGGGATGACTTTTGAAAATATCAGCGAAAAAAGCGACCTCTCCCTATAGAATGTGCCCAGTTAAGGGTGAAATGAGTTAAAGGTTTTGGCCAATCTTTCGATATTTGTCGTCCGAAGCGTCGGGCTTCAAAATGATACAAAACTCGTGAAAATCCGTCGCCTACGTCGAAAGTTTTAGGTAGACATATATACATACATACATACATTTAAACAGACAGGTGAGATTTATATTATAGATTAAAATAGACAAACTGCATAGTAAAAACACAGTTCTGGGGCTATACAGGGTAAGCACAGCTTGTTATTAGTATAAGGAAAATGACGCTAAGTTTCTTATTGTAATAATGTAACAGCTTGTCTAGATCAAATTCTGAAGACAAGTGCTTATTCAAATACTGTGACAGCTACTAACACCCTCCGTGCGCTTCGGTATGCGTACACTGTTCTAAAGATTATGAAGTGATGAATTGAAAGTATGGAAATTATTTTTATGTTAAAACACAACTAAAATTTAAACTAAAATGTATATGACATGACATGACATATGCAAGAAAGTATACTGTAAAAGTAGACATAAAAATCACCGTAATTATCGTAGTCGAAGAGGATTGACTAGAATTCTATTATAAATAGGGTATAGATAACACAACGGCCTTGAAAGTTGTAATGCTTGAGAGGATTGGCTCATAACAACAGAATGTATACTACACTACTATCTGAACTGAGCATTTATAGATTGCACATGAGTATGACATTTTTTGTAGGGTGTCTAAAAAGTAACTGAAAGGTTTTGAACTTATTTAAACCGATCACTACGCTAATCATCTTAAAGATTCTCGTCGCAGCCCCGAAATTTCTTACACCTTTATTGTGCTGTGCGTTCAGTAGGTGTTCTTAGGCCAAACGCTTTGTTGATATCGCAAGCTATTTCAGTAGCTTTTCAGAATAGCTTAAATTGAAATAAGAAAATTGTTCGAAGTTACTTTTTTTCTATTTTGTATTCAACGTTCTGAAAAAGACATAATTTTTCTAAAACGATTGTAATTTAAACGATTAGATAAAGCAGAAAACGTCTTTTAAAATGACATATAAGGTAACGAAAATTTATTGGAATATACATTATTTGAAATGAATTCTGGAAGAACTTTCTAATCAACCTAATAACAACCATAACTCCCAGTTTAAGACATAGACACCGCATGTCTATTAGTCATAAAATCACCAATTATAAATAGCCATATACTATAATAGAAAAATATAACTCGTGGGATGTGTAAGCGCATTGAATTTTTCAAACATGGAAAAATTAATTTCACTTTAATAAAAGGTAGTTTTCTTTAATCATTGCTGATTAACAAATATGTAAGAATAAAAAGTTTTAGCAATGTATGATATCGGGATGCTGAAAGGGCGTGACGTATGAACAAAAAAAAAGAAAAAGTAAAACGTAGGACAGCATCGGAAATTAATTGTTTTCTGTCATCTGTATCCTCTTATTCTCTAATAGTAATCTTAATTTCTCAAGCTACGGATAAATGATTTTCTTTGTGTTTATAATTATTTTCAACAATCTCGAATTGTATGTTAATCAACGCACTAAAAAAGGGACAGACAAACAGAGAGTGATGGTAAGAGATTCGTTAATTGATTGGTAAATTGTTTGCAAATGACGGCTTATAACGATGAATACAGAGAGATTTCTTTTCCAACATAACTCTATATCAAATCTAAGGACGATTTTGTCACGTATTTAGTGTAATTAAAATATAATGGAAAAATTAACGAAATGAATAAACGTTGATTAATTAAGATTTAGTAAAATAACAATATAAATGTGTTGTAGAGATTAATAGTAACAGCTGTTGTGAATAAGCCGCCACTCATATAAATAGATAAAACCTTTTATTTTGTTTTCTAAAGTATTGTGTTTTGCAGCTGACATTTCTATTAACAATAGGAGTTTTATATTTTAAATACTTACACTGTATGATCGCATCTTACTTAAGTTGCATTCAAAAATTAGATATGAGTATACGATGCATGAGGCAGAAGTATATTTACAGAATGCATATCATACATCTTCGGCAATCAGTTTGACTGTGTGTTTTATTTTGTTTGTTTTGTTTTTTTTTTTTGTTTTTTTTGCAATATTTCATTTCAGTCGTAGGATACGAATTCCCACAGAAACACATTTGCCCATCTAAACCTTCTCAGACTCAACATTTATCAAATCCAAAACTACACCTTTTTTGTCAAGACCACGCACGAAAACCATTCTAATTGATCACACCCAAAACTTACAAACAATTTCTCCACATACTCTAAATATTTTATATTCCCCCAACGCATCCACTATAGAATTGATATTTAGTACATATAGTATATGCATGTATGCTATACCTCAAAAGCTTTTACCTCAATCTTTGTTACTAATGTTTACCCATAACATAAATATTGAACTAAATTCAACTTATGTGTATGCGTACTAATTGCAACTCATTCTGTAACTCTGATACTGTGGAAATGAGATTATATCAGGTATAACTTAACCCAAACAATAACAGAGCACTAGTATGAAGTAACCCTAACATACACTATAAATATTAACTCTGTTCTTCATTAAGCCAATAGTTATTTTCCACTATAAAAAAAAAACGCTTAAACTAAAATTTCTAGAACCGCTAGCCCCCCCCCCAAAAAAAAAATTGGTATATCTTTTTTATCCGACAAACATTAAGTACTGTATAAATCTAAACGATAAAGGATGCATCACATTATGTGGCATGAACATTAAGGCTAACTCCAGATCATACTGTTTGCATCTACTGCAGGTACTTATGTAGCATAACAATCTATATATAGTGATATATACGTATATAAATATATGTATATGTATATGTGTGTATACACATCTATTCATATACATAAGCATATACATGAATATATACATAAGTGTATACATTTGTGTATGCATTCATGTATATGTTGATGCCTCAGGATTCGTGGGCATCACTATGTATTTATACATAAAAACTATATTTAACATTCAGTAAAGTATTATTGTTGTTCAATAGTAACATAGTCCGGCATGATTCACAATTACCATATATTTTTAATAATTATTATTTATGTAATAACAAAGAATTATATATGATAATGAAATCTTCAGTTGAAAAATATACATTCGTAGTTTTTAATTAGCATTATGACAAAACGGTTTAAACTATAAATAGCAAATTTATAAATAGGTTGAAAGAAAGCAAACAAAAAAGAGCTTAAAACTACCACTAATCAACAAATTATGTGCCCCCTGCTCTCCTCCCCCTTCTGTTTCCTTTTTCTTTTACGCCTCATTTCCTTTTTCTCTTCTTCTCTTCTCCTTCATCTCCTTCTTCTTCTTCATCCATTACCTTTTCTCTCCTCCTTTACGTTTCTTACTCTTCCATTTTATCTCCTCTCCCTTTAATGGACCTAAGTGGTTTAGTGAAAACGGCCACTTGAGTCCGAGTTAATATTAACCTTTTCGCAAAAGGATACTAAAATGCTAATAGAAAAAAAAATAAAACCCTAACACCCACATTATATACAGTAGTTCACTGAAATTTTAAGACGGGCCGTGAGCAGACACACTGCTAAGAAAACATCTCTCCCAGCTTTATCCTCAACTTGACTTTTTTACCCCAAACCCTACTCTTCTCATTTCCTCACCCCAATACAGAAAAACTCCAAATCACCCTTGTTTTACGCACGACTGAGCCCCCTGTCTCCCTAAAACTTTCTTACTGCAAGATGACTTTCAAATTCATTACTGATTCCATTCAATGTAAACGTGGTTGCCTGGAGAGATTTTCAGTTACTAAATACTAGAAGACCAGAACTAGCAATGGGTGTCCAGTGTTGCCCGGGTGTTTGGAGGTGTATGCTGAAAAAAAAAATAAAATAAAATAAACGGTATTTTTTTTTTAACTTTGACCCTTATTATGACCCCTTAATATTTATTGTTTTGGGCTCAAATCAAGTTATTAAGTTTTCCATATCCAAGAAACCAATATATAAAATGTCAAGTGTTTAGACCCAAAATTGTCGGAGGAGTTTGGTAGAGTTCTCAAAGGCCAAATCGTTGAAAATTGACCCCTTAACAGCCAAATTTCTGGCCACAACCCGATCACATCGTTTTTTCCAAATCTCAGTACCCTGTATATCAATATCTGCATGAATATAATTACAGGTAATAGTTAACTAAAGATGATTATCCCATTAAAAAACCGAAGCAACTAATAGGGAATTAATTAAAATGAATGTTTAAAAGAATATGCAAATTAGCTAGATCTTTTGCTAGTGAATGCAATTCCACAACCAGGATATAAGAAAATTGTATTTTCTTTTTAAATAAATAGAAAAGAGGATTTTTTAATATGAATATCGATACACACAAAAGAAAACCAGATTTATAGGAGTATATATATATATATATATATATATATATATATATATATATATATATATATATATATATATATAGTAGAGATTGAGATTAGAAGGCTATCACAATGCGAGGAATGAAATATAGTCGTTGTTGGTAAAAGAAGACGAGAACAAGTATCGATTTACAAATCAACAAGCACATACATATATGTCTATATATATTTATTCAATTGAATAAATATATATAGACATATATGTATGTACTTGTTGATTTATAAATCGCCACTTGTTTTCGTCTTCTTTTACCAACAACGACTATATTTCATTCCTCGCATTGTGATAGCCTTCTAAATCTCTACTACATACCTATCCCACACAAGTTTGCTTCAAGCAAACTACACATCAATCCTATATATATATATATATATATATATATATATATATATATCTTCTATATATCTATAAAAACAGAGATGTGTGTGCCACAGACGATTTCTGATTGGTTAATCCAATAATCACATCTCCTAAAAAACTATGGTTCGTAGGCGTTTAACGTTACCATAAAATATTATGGCTTTATTTATTGTCCATCTTGGAAGGGTTTAATTTTTTCCTAACTTGCGATTTACAAATTACAAAGATACGAAACTAACTTACAATCTAACAATCGAACCTCCGACATCACGGCCGCCATTATGAAACTAAACTAAAAAAAAAAAAAAAACCCGCGTTCACTCGTGGTCTTTACATTTCGGGTTTGGGTACGTGTGCAGTTTTCCATTGACATTAAAAAATGGAAATATTTTTCAAAAAAATATATTGTACGTACTCGTCATGGGATAAAGTTTTCCTACAGAAAAAAATCACGTAATTTCATCAAGTAGTTATTTTTTATAGCGAAAAAAGAAAAAAATCAACGCTACAAGCGAAATTAAACAGAATGTTCAAGTAGGGGGATTTCCCCCTTTTTTTTATAGCGAGGCCAAATTACGCGAATTTGGCCTTTTTTTTTAAAGCAGTTTGGCCTTCAAAATTTCTGTTTGGCCATTTTCTTCACCGATGAAATAAAAAAAGCAAATAAAAACAACGCAATAAAACTTAAAAATACGGCACACTTTTGTTGATCTTGTTTGTTTTTTTTGGTAATTTTCCTTATTTTTTTATTTTTTCAAGATAATACTATTAAATGGACACTATTATGCCAAATTAGCCCCCCCCCCAAAAAAATGCACAAAAATTCGAGATTTAAGGTTTTGACGAGATAATTTAGCGAATTGTCCGGACTATTGCGAGATAACCATCCATTAGTTTTTCCTGAAATTTTGCCACAAGTGTATTTCATTACATAGATGTGCATAGTAACAACATTTTTTTGCCGATATTTTGGTCTTTTGTTATATATATGGCGTACTATTATCCTTATATATATGATGTTTATGTTCATAACAACATCTTAATACGGCGCTGCCGCTACTGATCCATAGTCGTTTCGACTGACGGATGCCACACACATGTTTATATATATATATATATATATATATATATATATATATATATATATATATATATATATATAAAGTGTCTGTGTGTGTCTGTGTGCATTTCCCTACGCTAAAACTCTGTCAATTTTAAGCCTAGAGATTCGAAATTTGATATACAGGGTACTGAGATTTGGGAAAATCGATGTGATAGGTTTTCGACAGAAATTTGGCGATTAAGTGGTCAATATTCAACGATTTGACGTTTGAGAACTCTACCAAACTCCTCCTACAATTTTGGGTCTAAACAGTAAACACGTGATATTTTAGATATAGATTCCTTGGACATGGATCTAACTTATTAACTTTACTTGATCCCTAAACAATAAATGTTAAGAGGTCATAATAGGGGTCAAAGTTTTAAAAAATTGACCTTTTTTTTTTCTCAGCATTAACCTCAAAACACCTGGGCAACGCCGGGCACCGATTGCTAGTATATATATATATTAAATACAGCATAATTACATTTGACACACCGGTACCCATTATATCAAAGTTAAGTAACGGTGAGCCTGGCTAGTACCAGATACCAGAGGAGGTATCCTTTTTTTCTTTTGAGACTAAACAGAAGCATAGAATATATTTATTGTTAAATCAGTAATATTAAAAAATGCAACTGGGTGGAACTGGAAAAAGAAATGCACAAAATGTATAACGATTTTTTTTTTCAATTTTGACCTCTTTTTGAGCGTGTAACCACTATTGTTACCAAATAAAGACCAATAAAAATGGTCTATAAAAATCCAATCATTTCAGGCCCCTTGTGCCGCTTTGCGACTTTTAATTTCGGAAGAAATAGAGTTTTAAAATATGGAGAGAGACACAGACATAGTTAGCTGTATGAATTAGATTTGCGGGGGCGGGGGATTTCACGGTCGTAAAATACGCTTAAATATGATATTTTAATTTGTCAAGATTTCGCTTATATTATTATAAATTCGTAATTTCAACAGAAAATATTTGTGTGCTATCAGCTAGAATCGAAACCGAAAGCAAAACTGTAGCATTCAAAGCTGGTGACGTTATTATTGTATCAACAGGACACGCATATGAGCGGATTAAAAATAAGCTAACATTAATGTATAAAATGTATAATGACTTTTTCAATTTTACCACAGTGTTAATCGCGCAGCAACTATTTTAACCGGCTAAAGACCAATAAAATACGGCCATAAAATCCAATCATTTGAGGTCCCTAGCACCGCTCGGCAACTTTTAGTTTCGGAAAGGCTAGAGTTTGAAAATATTGAGACGGATAGACCGACAGACAGAGAGACATATTGATTTTTATAAATTAGATTTTTGACAACTTCAAACAGCGATCTGAGGCGGTTTTGTCACTTCAGCGTTTTATTCGGCGAGATCATCTCACTGAATTCACCTGACTTTTGGTTACACCTGTGAATATCTATAGCTTAAAATGATGCTTCAAACATCCAATATATACCTTGTCTTATCGATCATGTGGGTGGTTTCTCCTGATACAGGTTCCACGGATAAAATTACATTACTTTTATTAAAATGATTGTTTTAGAGATCTGATAATCATTTTATATTGTGTCTTGTATATACTAACTAGGTGTACCTCTTATCAAAAAATATTTTTTACAGATCCGAGAATTAGTAAATGCTGTTTTTTTGCATGTATTGCCAGATGTATTTCTTATCAATATGAGTTTTTTAAAGATCGGATTCTTATCTATAATTGTCAGGTGTACTTTTAAGCAAAAAAAAATGGTTTTTATTCGATCCAATAATTACTTTATGTTGTTTCTTGCATATACGTATAGATGTACGTCTGATCAAAAATGATGTTTTGAGAAATCAAATAATTATTTTATCTTGTGTTTTGTATATATGTATGGGGTGTACTTCATATAAAAAGGTTTTGTAGATTATATGATTTTTTTACGGTGCCTTGTAAATACTTGTCATGTGTACGTCTTATCAGAAGTGATTTTTGGAAAGATCTGATAATTATATTATGTTGTTTCTTGTATATATTTGTCAGGTGTGTCTCTTATAAAAAAATGATTATTTATTTATCTGATAATTATACGTTGTTTCTTTGCATATAATTATCAGGTGTACCTGATATGAACAATTATTTTTTATAGATCTGATTATATGTTGTTTATTTCATATATTTGCTAGGTGCACTTCTTTTCAAAAAATATTTTTTATATATCAGATAATTATTTTATTTAGTTTATTGCATATACTTGTCAGGAATATGTTTTTATATATATTTGATTGCTATCTAACGTTGTTTCCCACATATATTTGCCAGGTGTACCTTTTATAAAAAATGATTTTTAATAGTTTTTTAATTATTTTATATTGTTTATTGCATATACTTGTCAGGTGTACGACCTATCAAACTTATCTGTTATAGATCTAATAATTATTTTATATTGTTTCTTGTATATACTTGTCATGTATAACTTTTATTTAAAAAATTCTGTTTTATAGATCTGATTATGATTTTTTTGTTGATTTTTGTATATTCTTGCTGTCAGTATTTATTGTAGCCATGTTTTTATTGTTCTTATCACTGGAATTAAACGGTAGCAAATTAGTAAAAGTGTAATTGAGATTGGGTTACTTTACAATTGACTGTCAGCAGAGAAAAGTTTGCAGGGATTATTCGTTATTTTATCAAACTGGAAAAAGGCATTATTCGATGTATTATATGAGACTATCGTGGGGGAAGGCTGATGTTGCCCGGTCGTAAAAATAATCACTTGGATGACATCAACCAGAAGCGAAACCGAAACCAAAATTTTATAAGCAAAGAAAAAATGGAAAAAAATTCCGCGTGGAAACTTGCAAACCGTAAGTAAGTAAGCAAACGCGTTATCGATGAAACCACGAGATCAGAAACTTAATCACAGTGTAAATTTAGCTTTTTAAAACGAAATACTCTAAGGTTAGTTCGATCAGGTGCTGTTTACAAACCGCGTTGAAAGCATAGTTTTTAGCTGATCTTTTCAAATAAAACGATATATCCACGCGAAATAATTGGTGATTTCTTTTATAATTTTTCAATATAATGTGCCCAAGAGATCCCTTTTTCTTACAATGCTGACTTCATGCTTGCCGATGTGATCGGCAAAAGGTTTTAACGGACAGACAAACATACACATACACAAACACACAGACAACTGGGATTTACATGATCGATGAATACGATTGCACAGTATTTAAAGAGACGTTTTAGATGAAACTTTATTTTGTTTTTAATCTGTCTGTCATCACCGACAGCGTTCACAAAAGATGCACCAGCATCCTACCGTGTGTATTATTTTCGTAGATCAAAATACACTCTCGGTTTGCAAGGCCACTAAGACTAAATTTGACACGCAGCATTTTTATTTCCATGATCAGGTTTATCTCTGCTTAAATTCTGTGACGTCATAGAAACAAATTTGTCAACAAATTATATAGGCTCATTGTTATTACATACAAAAGTTTGAAAAATAAGTTTTTCGGTGAAACCGAAGTTATCAATAAACAATCTACTTGATGTATAATGCCATTTGTAATAAACTTTTATATATGTACACACGTACAAGATGCAACAAATAAATTTTCCAGACTTTTTTCGTATGCGCACTTTTATAGATAGTACACACATAGAACTCTAGTTCCCTTCGAAGTACTTTCCTCCGACCACAATGCACCTGCTGCATCGTTTAAACAACATCGAGAAGGCTGCATAGAGGTCCTCTTGTGTGAGAGTGTCAGTTCCGACGCCACAGCCTCTTTCATCTTCTCAGTTGTCTTATAACGACAGCCTCTACGGTCTTCCTTGAGCTTCAGGAATAGCCAAAATTCACAGAGAGAAAGGTCATTGTTGAATATCTGTCCAGTGGGAACCCAGTACATGTAGATTACGCCCTTCTGTTAAAAAAGGGATCATTATAAGGTTCTGGTTGGATTTGTTATTTTTTGCTTTCCTCGGCCTGAAAGAACAAGCATGCTTCCACTGAGGACTTTGCCTCCTCGTCTTTTGGCCATAGCAGTAGATCCAACTTTCATCTCACGTCACCAAAGCATCAAGAACTGCGAGAACTGAATTGAGCAGCTCGGTCCTCTCCCTGCTGTAATGATGTTTTTCTTTCTGATCTTTTCTGAGCGGCCCTGAGATATACTTCGCCCAAATCTCCCGAATCTTCAATTCCTCGCGAATAATTGTGTGTACAGTAGTCACTCTAATATCACATTGTGTACTCATTGTCTCTATAGACACACGGCGGTCCTTATTCATGAAAGTCTTTATTTGACCAATCAACTCTGGTGTTCAGACTTCCTTACTCCTCTCACACTTCTCATCATCCCTCACAGATTGGATCCCTTCCTTGAATCTCATTTGCCAATCATCGATGTTCGATTAATGCAAAATTATCCAAAAGCAGTCTGAAGAATTTCATAAGATTGTGTGTATTTTTTCGAGTGTAAAACAAATTTTTATTGCATATCGTTCTTTTAAAGTATGCTGACATTCAGATTGCATTTTTAAAATTTACCAGCTATGGCAATCAAGCTTTGGTAGGGTGCATTCCATATCTTGCTGCAGCTGTTTATTTAAACTTGAAATTAGAAAACTTAGCCAGTCATCTTATAAGATGCATAGCAATAACATACTGAATTTTCAAGTGTTTAAGACAATTTAAAAACCTGTACAAAAATGCCTGAGAACTTATTCTAGGCACCACAGAGTGCTCAACTCTTGCCTTTTTGTTTAAAAACACAACATTAAATAATATACGTTTGTGTGACTCTGTTCCACCTTGACAAATTATAGATGCGTACTGGTTAAGTGTCTGCACGTGTACTGTGGAGCTAGAGTTGCACAATTGTTAACCATACTTCCCATGATTCGGCACCGATTTCTTACAGAGGTAAAGAGAAATATGGGATGACTGGAATAATATCGAGATAAATCGAAAGCACATAGGAACGAGGAGTATACATTGTAAATATCTATATATTTTTATTTATCTATGTATCTATTTCTATATTTTATAGAGAAAATATGGGTGTATGTATGCATACACACACCTTAATCTAATGGCAGGATTGTGTGATGTATTCGTTAAAGATTCGTAGATAAAAAATATAATGTTTTACACACAGCACCTCCCATTTGGCAAATAAGTACTGGCCAGCTTGAACGTAGCCGATGTGTCAACTTGATATAAGTCGACTATTATTATTAAGGAACGGAAACTGGACACATATAATTAATGCACGTCTTAATTTGAGGTTTAGTCAAGCCTTTTCTGTATTCAAACAAAGATTTTTTGATAACATTGTTTTTTTTCTTGTCTAATTTTGCAGTTTTCTTTTATTTTAATGATTGTTGAGTTAGAATAAAGGAATCAATCGATATAAATCGTTTTTACATTTTAAAGTGCTTTTCGGAAAGAGAAAAATCAGGTGATATAATTATATAGAAAATCCATAAAATAACAATACAAATAATTAAAGTGTCTTATGTAGAGAAAAGGCGTTAGAAAAGAAAGTGTTCACATAATAACAGTACAGAAAAATGGAAAACAAACATTCCATGAAATCTAGTTAAATTGAATATATATACATATATATATATGTATATATATAGGGGGGGTGTAAGTGTGTGTGTGTGTAAGTGTGTGTATGTAAGTGTGCGCATGTACGAGTGTGTGTTGTGCGTGTGTGTGTGTTCAATGACATTTCTGATTAAACCGTTCTGTACCTTTACTGATCTAATTTTTCGAATTGGCAGGCCAACGATCTAATTTTTGCTCATTCTTATCGGTTTTCATAATACATACACACGCTTTAATGGTGTAACTTAATCACGTGCCTGACGACAATTCATTCACGTCATAAACCCTGGCAAGTAATTCTTGTTCTCATTCAGACTGGAACACACCATAAGATTTTTGGCCCACCGACTCAATTAGATAAGAACAAAGAACAAACAGAAACTGTAACTGTCGTGTTATCAGACATGCATTAAGGAAATGCTGCTTAAATACACATACGATCCCGCACGCACACGTACACACACACACACACACACACACACACACACACACACATATATATATATATATATATATATATAATTTTAAATTGAAATTTGTATGAAAAAAGTTTAAAAGCCAAACTACAACGCAATATTTAAAAAAATAAACACGTATTTACTTGTTTAAAATTAATATATCTTGGAGTTATACTCCTTCGTTAGAATTACATATTTTTTCTATTTTCCTCGAAATGAGGTTTAGTTAGAGAAAAAATATAATATAGAGTATGCATGCTATTACTGCGATGTTGTTTTTGAAATGGCAGAAGAATGAGTTGGCAACGCGATTTCAAACTCAGGGTAGTATTTGACGTGTTTGAAATGACGAATGAGTATAACCCCGAAATATATTTATTTTAAATGAGTAAGTTCTTTTTTATTTTTATAAGATTGTTTGTAATTCGATTTTCACATGTATTTCATGCGTATTTCAATTTAAAATTCAAATTCCACCAATGCTTCTAATACGGAAACCACTTTACCACATATTTGCGAAAGAAAACCCGAATAACAAGAAATATTACGTAGGTGTGACATCCTTAGATTTCAAAACTCGATACTATGACCACAAAAGTACATTCAACAATAAAAAAACACCGTATGAAAACAACACTAGCGAATAAATACTGGGAACTCAAGGAAAGCGGACATTCGCCGGTAGTCGAATGGAAAATAATAAGACAAGCTACCACGTGTAGGGACCTAGACGACCCATGTAGATTATGCCTTCATGAAAAATTTGCTATCCTGTACTTTAAAGAATCCCAACATCTATTAAACTGTAGAAGAGAAATAGCAAACAACTGTGTTCCCAAGATAAAAATTTACTCTAGAATAGCGATACAAAATAGTTTTAAAACTAACAAAAACAATAGAAAATAAACAAAGGAATAAATTAAATAAACATGAATATACATAAACGATCACACATATATGTATGTATATATATATGTATATATATGTGTATATATGTGTGTATACATATATATATTTATATATAAACTAACATTAATAAAAAAAACACTAACCTAGATTTAAAACAGATCAAGAAGCTAAATATCCAGGCTTAATAGAGCACACACAAAGGAACAGGTCAACCAGAGGTCAAATAGGCCTTTGTCCGTTAAATGCATTCTCATTGGCTGATAGGAAGGGCGTGGTGGATACTAGAAAGCTGATTGGCTAACTAAAATTTCAATAGAATATGCGCATATAAAAACGACAAACAACCACAGAATTCGCGCATAAAAATGAAGAATCCTAGAGTGGATGAAACGCGGAATATTCAGTGTAGCTTAATCGCCATATACATTTTATAACTTACTATATATATATATATATATATATATATATATATATATATATATGTGTGTGTGTGTGTGTGTGTGTGTGTGTGTGTGTAAATGTAAATGTATATTTATTACTTACCAATAGTAACCAATGGACTTATTGCTTCCACATTTTTGTATAGCATTTTTATCGTACCCATGCGTGTTTTTTATATATCTTTTTTTAATTATACCGTTTCACTTAATTTTTATTTAATAAATTATGTGGTTTTCTGTGTAACGATGTTGTCATTTTTTGTATGGGGGATTATCACCACTGGTGATTCACCAGTCACGTTACATTGATAAAACATTTAGCTTTCACGATATTTGTTTAGGCTGTATAATGAATCTATACAGACACATTTTTACGAATAATAAATGACTGCTTTTTTATAGGCAGATTTGCCGTTATGTCAAATACACATCCTCGAACTATGTAATCACTAAAAAGTAACTCTTTATATCTTCACCGGCATTTCGGTTAATGTAAGCAGGAGTTTGTTTACATTTATGAATTGAACAAGATAGGTATATTAGGTATGTTTTACACATCTTATATGGGTTAAATTTAATCACGTGATAATTGAAAATGTTAACATGTGATTAAAATTTAATTTCAATTAACCACGTGTAGTCGCTTTCCTGTTAATTATCATTCGGAAATGGATATTAACAGCAAAGCAACCATTGTGGATTATGTTTTTAATATTCGGGAACTTAAAGAATTGATATGAATTTGACGTATGTTTGTTATATTTGTTCAGTGACTATTGAGATTGATATAGCAGCCTCTTTTGGTCTAATATTAAATTACAATTTTTGCAATAATGGCGAAAAATTAAGGAGATTATATAAGTAAACAAGTATGACAGACGGTTACATACCAAAATTTTATTTTTATCGTTCAATGTTTTGCATTTTAAATTATAAAATCAAACACATCTATTCATTTTAAAACTTCATCTTGCAGTATTTGGGTTATTTTCTTGTTAAACAATTATGACTATATACATTAAGCGAGATACCGGTTTTAACCAAACGAGTTCCTTGTAGTGATTACGTGGGTAAAATTAGTTTGGCAATTTATATCCAAACATAAATATTATTTCTACTTAAAAAAGTAACATTAAAACACAAAGTTATAACAAGGGTCAGCGTTAAACTACCACAAACTTCTATGTTTGCTTCCGCTATATTAGAAACTGAGCGACCCCTAAAGATATTTAAATTTTGAATTTTTGGAATTAAAAAAATGCAGAATGTAGTAGGTGAGTGTCTAATCAATAAGTGTCTGATGAAACTTTTGTAAAAAATACGAACAGAACCTCTCCCAACCATACATGCAATAATTCGGTTTCGAGTTTCCGTTGAGTGGGTCCAAAAAGGGGGATTGATTTACTAGAACTTTGTATTAGAAACTAAGCGCCCCTCAAAATCTTTCAATATTGAATTTTTTGCATGTTGGTTTAATTTCTTAGTATGCAATCACATCCGATGCAAATTTATTTTTTAAAAGACAAAATTTGCAAAAATGGTAATATTCCAAAAAACTTATAATTCAAATTATAAAAAAATGTTAAATTAAATGAATATTCCAAAATTTGACCCGGATCATTGGATTTATCCGTCAATTATGGTTAGGGCTCGACCGGCAATCACCCAATTAAGCTGAGCGTTGTTCAATGTTGAAACGCTAAATCGATATATATATATATATATATATATATATATATATATATATATATATATATTAACAAAAATGATTTTTTTAATTATTCTTTGGGTGATGTTTTATTTTTACTGCTTATTTTTTAATTCCTGCTTACAAAAAAATTGTAAATTTGCTGGAAAAAAACTTTTCTGTACTTTCACCTAACAATTTACGGTTTTTATAAAAAGCATTCATCTTTTCTCATAAACAATTTCTGTTCACAAAAAGAAAAAATTATTACTGCCAATTTTTCTTTAAAAGAATAAAACATGTAAGTTTTTTTTGAAAAAATGTTCCTTCACCTTACAACTTACGGTAAAAAACTGTTATATATATATATATATATATATATATATATATATATATATATATGTGGGGGGTGTATGTGTGTGCTTGGTGATGTTTCCCCGGTTATTTTTTGATCGGAGCATGTTCGAGGTTATGAATAGGGCTAGGACAACAGCATATTCTTTTCATTGTTTTGACTCTCGAGTGTGTATCCGTTTATATCTTATATACTTTTATATAGAGTGATATGGTTCTCGATTAATTAACTGTCTCTTACTCTGTCGGATATATACTCGAGAGTCAAAACGATGAAAAGAATATGCTGTTGGCATAGCCCTAGTTATTAACTATCGATTAAAATGATCATTGCGAAAATTTGTAGAAGACATTAGGAACAACAATTTTGCTGGTCAGTCCATTCGCAATATTTCCTGACAGATGATTCAATTGAAAAAATGTTACATTGTTGTCAATGAGTGTGGAGTGCCGCAGTATGTACAATAAAAGAACTAAGAGGGATGTGGGCACTGGCGTAGCTGGGGGGGGAGGGCCGCCCTGAGCGGCACACCTGAGGGGGCGGCATTTTGAGAGGGTAAAAATAGAAAGTAGAAAAAATAAATAAAAATAAATAAAAGTTAAAAAATATGAAATTTTATACCAAAAAGGTTGTAAAAAATCGGAATTTTGGGGGGTATCGGAATCAGAAAAAATGTGTCCCTATTTTCTGAGTGTCGGGGGGGGCGGCATGGGGGCGGCATGGGGGCGGCATTTTGAGATGGTAAAAGAGGAAAATCGAAAAAATGCTAACAAAAAATCTGAAATTTTATATCGAAAAGGTTGTAAAAAATGGGAACTTTTGTAGTTATTGGAATCGCAAAAAGGTGTCCCTATTTTGCGAGCGGCATATGTCAGGGGGCTGCATTTTGAGAGAGTAAAAATAGAAAGTAGAAAAAATAAATAAAAATAAACAAAATCTAACAAAAAATCTGACATTTATACTGAAAAAGTTGTAAAAAAATCGGAAATTTTTGAGGTATCAGAATCAGAAAAATGTGTCTCTTATTTACGAGCAGCACATGTCAGGGGCGGCATTTTGAGAGGATAAAAATAGAAAATAGAAAAAATATATAAAAGCTAACAAAAAATCTGAAATTTTATACCGAAAGTTTGTAAAAATCTGAAGTATTGGAGGTATCGGAATCGGAAAAATGTGTCCCTATTTTACGATTCCAAAACCGATTCTTTAAAATTTTTAATTTAATTTTTCATTATTGGTACTAATTATAAATATTTATTATTTTTAAATTATCACTAAAACTAAAATGAGCATAACCTCAAAATACGATGTAAATTTATTTTATTTGTAAATTTTTTTTTTTAAAGTGCATAAATTCTCTATGTAACCTTTCAAAGAAAGCAGTTGCTGTACATGTTCTTTTGCAGCCCGCGGCGATCGTAAGATTTGCCCCCCCCCGCATTTGATAATCTGTTAACCTTCAAAATTCCAAAAGCCCTCAAAATATTTATTTTCATGGACCTAATGTTAGACTGCAGCTATTAGTCCTAGATTTTCATCGTATTACAGTACTCGTCAAAGAAGACCAAAGATTTTTCAAAACAATTATATAATTTTCTTCGGATTAATGTTCACACAATTCCCTTCAGATTAATGTTTACATACTTATTATTATTGAAAAGAAATTGTTAAATTAAATTAACTGACTACGTAATTGTATACGTAGCCAGTTAATTTAACAATTTCTTTTCAATAATAATTGAATATTATTATAATAATAATTGAAATTTCTTTTCAATAATAATATATGACTTGGGTGCCATGAGCTAGAATCGAAATCGAAACACAACTCTCAACTCTCATTCCCTAGCCTCTGAACCACTAATAAAATAAAGACTGGGTACGCAAAAGAAACCAAATATTTTTTTCAAAACAAAAACTTATAATTCAAATTATAAAAAAAATGTTAAATTAAATGAATTAGCTACACAAGCAAATATAATAATAAATTTAAATGAGAACATTTGAAAAGCTGAAAATGTTATAAAATGATAAAATCATTTTTATTTACTTTTTTGTCGTTGTTGTTAAAGTCCGAATTTTCGCCAAATTACATGGATGTATCAAGAAGAGAATAGTCCGATGTAGTTTTCTTTTCTTTGTCTTCATAATGTTATTATTAAGAGGTCGAGCCCTCCGAAGAGAAAAAACGTCTTGTATCGGTGCTTTTTTAAATCCGTGTGTGTAATCGCTCGGTTTTCAGAAATCTGTTGTTGTTATTGTTGTTGTTGTTGTTGTTAATAACGTTTCAACTCTTTTAAAAATAGTTTTAATATATTTTAAATAAATGTATTTATGAATGGCAAATAAGGCTATAAATTTATTTTTTGTGAGAGAACTCTCGCAAGGCATCAAGTTGGTTGAAAATTTACAAACAGATTTTTCACACCTTTTTTTCGGCAAAGTTATCAATGACTCTATCAAAATTCACTTCCTCGACAAGTTCCCTCTCTATTGAGAGGATTGCCAAGTCTGTAAGTCTTGTCTGGCTCATTGCTGATCTAAGGTAGTTTTTTTATGAGCTTCAGTTTTGAGAAAGAGCGCTCACAGCTAGCAACGCTAATAGCTCTGGTGAGGAAAATTCTCAGCAAGATCACAATATTAGGGACGGAATCCCCAAGTTGGTATCTTTGTATAAAGTTCAAAAGTTCAAGAGGTCCATCGATTTTGTCTTTTTCTGAAGCTTTTACAACATACTGTAACCTCTTCCTTTCAGCAAAGAATTTCTCTTTTTCTATATCTTCGTCAAATCCACCAAGCTGACAATCATAATTATCATCAAGCAGATTTGACGGTATAAGAAAAGCGTATTTATTTGCAAGATTGTGAACTTGTTGAATCTGCAAGATATTTCTTCAGTCAATCTGTCTATGTCAGCATTTCCCGTCTCAACTCAGAATCAAAACTCAGCGCTGCATCAGTCAATCCTTCACCTTCGTATTCGCAAAAAGAAACGAATGGATATTCGTTTCTTTTTGCGAATACGAGGCTCCATGCTTATCCCCATTTCAGAGCAGAGTGTTTTTGACTCGTCTATTGCAGTGTCCAGCTGGATTTTCCCAACATTAAAAACCGGCCTTGTGTCTAACTCTGCCCTCGTGGAGAGGCAAGTGAATGGGAACAATCGGCAGTCGTTGCCAAACAGACCTCAGCTCTAATTGTACACAAGATCTAATTTTAAACAAGACCATTGCTATATTTGCTTACGGCCGTTTGCCATTTTCGGCTCTCATTATGCTCAACATTATGGGAGCATTATAATAAATACATATTTATTTTATAACTATATATGTGCATATATACATATATATGTGCATATACACATATATTTATACATACATATACATATATACATACATACGTGCATATATACATATATACATATATACACACATACACATATATAAATACGCATATATACATACATATATATGTATATATATACATATATGTATATATACATATATGTATATATATACATATATAATATAAATATATACATACATATATACATACCTACATGTAGATACATACATATACATATATATATATAAACAAATATATATATAATATATCCTTCAGGATTGAGGCAATTTTTTTGTTTTAATCTAGGTTGAACTTTCTCTACATTAAAAACCGATCTTGAAATGAATTAAAGCAATTTATTCTCAATTAATGGAAATTTTGAAAACTCTAAACGCAATTGTAAATTATTACTTGATAAATAGTTTAACAGTTTGGAGTTTTCAAAATTTCCATTAATTGAGAATAAATTGCTTTAATTCATTTCAATCACTAAGTTTAAAAAATGCAAGCATTAATTATTTCTGGAGATATACTCAGTGACCGGCTGACCTAACAGGATAGTGCCAAGCCCAGGCTTCGGCCAAGCACCAAAGAAACAAAATGACCTCAGAAAGATTTCATACTTAAAGGGGAACTTTCATATAAATTTTTATCGAATAGGTGCGAAAAGAAAGTTGGATATTTGGGTGTATATACACCGACATCAAAGAGGAAATAACATTAGATTCGAAAGTTTGAATTAATTAATTTTATTACTGTCCAATTCATGAGGCTAAGACTTTGAAAGTATCAAACGTTTGTTTTTGTAGCATACTTTTATAACTCCTTGTAAACTTTACAATTGCTAGCTGGGGAATCGGACAAAATCACCCCGGGCAACCCCCACCATCTACTTAAAAAAAAGGAAAACAGGTAAGATCTCAAATGAATAAAAAATATTAAAAATCAGTTTTCATATTTTAATTTAAATTGAATTAGGAAAATTTAGGAATTTCGCAAGGTATGAAAATTAAGCAACTACAGAATAAATGTTAACTTAATAATAATGGACCAGTTTTCCTACCTAGCAAAAATGGACGAATTTCCCATGAAAGAATTATCCATGGGCGAATTTTTCCATGGACGAATTTTCCGTGGACGAATTTTCCGTGAACGAATTTTCCGGTGCCCAAATGCTGGGGGGGGAATTTTACTACCGCCCCGGGCGGCAAAAGGTCAAGCTACGCCACTGGATGTGGGGAGGCGAATGCTTATTGGTTTTTACAGTCGAATTACGGGGATGATAAAAAGTGTTGTACCAATGTAAGGAAGTGGAAATACATACGATTCTACAGATACCGATAGGTACATATTCACATGCATATATATATATATATATATATATATATATATATATATATATATATATATATATATATATTTGTTTACCGTTTTGGGGGAAAGAATTCCAACAATGTGCTCGATTACAAAAAAAAAGCATTGTTAGATATAAGAGCTTAATATTTATTTAAATGTACAGAAGGTCAGAAGAACATTGGTAACGTCGATTTCAAGCCGAACATAAGGGAGCACACACAATTATGTGTATATATATATACTAGCAGTTCAGCCCAGCTTTGCTCGAGCGCTATGTACTGTTCATAACTTAATGTGCATATGTATATATATATATATATATATATATATATATATATATATATATATATATATATATATATATATTAAAATATTTGATTCCTGTCCAGGTAACCTACATCTAAAATTTCTAGTGTTTAGATCTAAAATTGGCGGAGTAGTTTTGTAGAGTCTGCAAAAACAACTCTTTCAACTTTGATCTCTTAGCAACCAAATTTTCGCCCAAGAACTGATCAAAATGCTTGCCGCATATCTGAATGTCTTTTATGCTGAGAGATCAATTTTTTGTTTAACTTTGACCCCAATTTTCTCTCTTAAGATTTATTGTTTTGGGCTCAAATCAAATTATAAAGTTTGACCTATGTCCAAATAACTTACATTTAAAGTTTCAAGTGTTAAAACCTAAAACTGGCGGAAGAGAATAGAGATTGTAAAGGTTAAATCTTGTAACTTTGACCTCTTCACAGCCAAATCTTAGGCTGAAAACAAATTAAAAAGATTTTATTCAAATCTCGAGTTTGTAGACTTAAAAATTAATACAGTAATTTGGTTGGGGAAATGTACACACAGACAGACACATATTTAACTTTATCGATATACAAGTAGTTCAGTCCAGCTTTACTCTGGCCCTATATACGGTTCATAATATTATCTGCATTTATATATACATACTAAAATTTTGACTCAGTCCACGAAAACTTAATCTTAAATTTCAAATGCTTAGACCCAAAATTTGCGGAGGAGTTTGGTAGAGTCTGCAAAAGACAACTCTTTCAACTTTGCCCCCTTGGCAGCCAAATTGTCGCCCCAAAACTAATTAAAAACATTTCCGCATGTCTGATTACCCTTTATGTTAAATTTCAAATGTTTAGACACAAAATTTGATGAATAGTTACCTAGAGACTGCAAAGCTAAAATCTTTTGAATTTTGACCCGTTGGTAGCCAAATTTGCGTCCAAAAAACGATTAAAAAGCTTGCTCTACATCTGTATACACGCTATAGTAAATTTCAAATGTTTAGACCAAAAATTGGTTGAGAGGTTTTTTTTTTTAACTTTGACCCAAATTTTTACAATTTAACATTTATTGTTTTGGGCTCAAATCAAATTAAAATTTGGATATATGTCCTAGGAACCAACATATAAAATTTCAAGAGTTAATACCCAAAATCTGCCAAGGAGTTTGGTGGAGTGTTTAAAGGGCAAATTATTAAACGTTGACCTCTTGACAGACAAATTTCTGGCCGAAAACCGATTAAAAAGATTTTCCTACATCTCAATACCCTTATGTCAAATCTCGAGTCTGTAGACTGAAAATCAACGGAGGAATTTGGTAGAGAAATGTACACACACACACACAGAATTTCACTTTAATATATATATATATATATATGTATATGTATATATATATGTATATATATAGGCAACATTGGGCACAAAGGATAGTATATATATATATATATATATATATATATATATATATATATATATACATACTTTGTGTTTGTAAGTGTGTGTTTAGCAAAGAAATAAAGAAAAGGTTGAAGTAGGCAGGCTGGCTCGAACATGTGACGCGAAAAAAATGGAGGAGTGTAAAGGTTGGTTGGTTGAACAAAATATGAGTAAAATCAAAGGGAATTGCGTGAGCAAAAAAGTGGTCGTAAGCAGGCAGGCTCGAACCCTTATCGCGAACAAGGAAAAGAAAGTAAAAAAAAAAACGTTACGCATTGCTGCTGCCCTATCGCTAACCAGGAAGTAGTGTAAATTCAAATTAAGGCTAGACAATCAAAAAGTGGCGATGGCTGTCGAAAATACCGGCGAAAAAGCAATCTCTCCCTGTGGAAAATGCCCAGTTAAAGGTAAAACTATGAATGCTTTTGGCTTATGTTTCGATATTTTATCGTCCGAAGGGGCGAGCTTTAAAATGATGCGTACCTTGTTAAAATGCGTCGCCTTTGTCGAAAGGTTTTGCGAGACATACAAACATACGTATATATATATTCAATCATACATAGATACATACATTTAACCAGACAGGTAAGATTTATATTATAGACTCTTTAGAACCCGACGTTACTAGGGTGTTTGGGATGTGTGTTAAGCGGGAAAAAAGTGGTACTAGGAAAGCAGGCTCGAACCCGTAACGTGAAGGAGGAAAAGAACGTGAAAAAGACGCATTTTCCGTTACGTCCATCGCCAAACCGGGAGTTGTGAAGGTTTAAATTAAGGCTAGTCAATCGAAAAGAGGGAATGACTTTCGAAAATATCGGCGAAAAAAAGCGAACCTCCCTGTAGAAATGTGTCGAGTTGAGAGTGAAGGAGTTATGTAAAATTCCAAATGTTTAGACCAAAAATTAACTGAGTAGATTTCTAGAGACCGCTAAGGCCAAATCCTTTGAACTTTGAACCCTTGGCAGTTCATATTGTCAAGCAAACCGATTAAAAACTTGACCTTTCTCTGAATACACTTTATGTAAAATTTTAAATGTTTGGACCAGAAATTTGCTAAATAATTTTGTAGAGACCGCGTAGATAATTTAATTTTTTAAATTTGACCGCAATTTCGACACCTTCACATTTATTATTTTTGTCTGAAATCAAATTAAAATTTTGACTAACTACATTTAAAATTTCATATGTTTAGTCCCAAAATTGGCGGATGTTTGGTAGAGTTTTTAAAGGTCAAATCGTTGAACATTGACCCCTTGACAGCCAAATTTCTGACCGAAAACTATTAAAAAAGATTTTCCCAAATCTCAGTACCCTTATGTCAAATTTCGAGTCTGTAGACCGAAAATTGACAGAGTAGTTTGGTAGAGAAATGTACACACACAGACACACAATTTCATGTATATATATATATATATATATATATATATATATATATATATATGATTTTCAGAAAGTGAGACATTATATGTAATAAATTCCCATAAGAGCTATGACAGTCAACGAACTAGAAGTCCAAGACTCGAGTTTCACCCTCAGTTGGACTCATCAGTTACACACATCCGAACTCAGGATTCGAAAGTCGAGCCTCTTGCATGCTAGCAAGCACTCTACCGAGTAAGAAACGCCCGCACACAAGAAAGTCTATTAACTAACAAAGAGCAAGCAAACCGCGCCGAAATCGGACTGTGAAATTGACGTACTTCGTCTCGACAAGGAACGAGGTCATCCAACCAGCCAATAACTGCAAGCCGAGGTCTCACAAGCAGGATGTTCAACTCGAAAGGACGATACCATCCAGCAATGCTAACCCAGCGAGCAAATTATGATAGAATTTTCAGAATTCAGATTATAAGTAATAAATTCCAGTAACTCGGGTCTTAGACTTCCGGTTCGTTAACTGTCATAGCTCTTGTCGGCTTCGACGTTCTTTGGCTGTGGAATTTATTATATATATATATATATATATATATATATATATATATATATATATATATATATAACCCGACTATCAAACCACCCAAAACATATCATTAAACATATCCCTATATCTATCGAAAATAGACTTAGTAATAATTCCACTAAAATTGAAATGTTCAACAAACATAACACATTTTATGAAAATGCCCTGAAAGAAAGCGGCCACCCAAACACCACCTTTAACTACATTGAACCTAATCCATCCAATACCTGAAACAAGAAAATAGAGCCCGGAAAATAATTTGGTTTAACCTCCTCCCTTCAATATAATGGTTTAAACGAAACATGGCAAAATATTCTTTCAACGAATAAACACAAATATTTAATAAAACCAAGGAATAAACACAAATATTTAATAAAACCAAATATTTAATAAAAACACCATTAAACTTAGCTACAGCTGCACTGATAACCTAGAAAAATTTTCAAGAGACACAATAGAAAAATACTTAACAAAGATGAGAACACAAATAACACCAGCAGAAATAATTGCAGCAACAAATCCCAATGCCCACTTAATCAACAATGCCTAAAAACAGAAGTAGTCTATAAAGCCACAATTGCACCTGAAGAAAACCCAAATGACAAAAAGTTCTATATTGGTCTGGCAGGCACCTCCTTTAAAAGTTAGGTTTAGAGTACATAACTGCTCCTTTACAAACCCCAACCACCCTAACAAAAACTCACTAACCTCCCAATATCTAGTTCTAATCCAAAACAACCTTACACCAACCATTACGTGGGAAATCCTCAAAAATCTAACGTATGTAAATCTTTAGACTCTCCATGCCTCCTCTGCTTGAACGAAAAACTTTTTATATTTAGTTTTAAAGATAGAGACAAATTACTAAATAAAAAACATGAGACCACCATAAATTGCCGGCACTTATACACCTTTCTGAAACATCCCCTAGACAACATCCTCTTTAGAACCGCTGAATAATAATACACACACTACACCCATCTACCGCAGACACCCAACTACTGTAACATCAACACAACCAAACTCAACTCTCCCCATATCCTATATTACCCTACCCATTTACATATTCATCTACCCATGAATCCTACTACCCCCAACCCACTTACCAATTACGACTAAAACTCCCCACATTTATATGAATGTACATACTTGGCAACTTGTATAGATATATGTATGTATATATATATATGTATTTTTTGTAGATATGTCAGAAATAATATTATATTTAACGCACCTACTTGTCTATATGCGTGCATGTATCTTTAAATGTATGTGTATGTGCGGGCATGATTGAACCTATGTATGTACGCATGTCTGTGTTTATGTTTATTTCTCTATATACGCGGGCTTGATTATGTGTGATCATGAGTCGTATGTATACATAGATATATATTTGTATGTCTATGTCTGCGTACACATGTATTTGTATGTATGCATCTGCTGTCCTAGTGACTATATGTATATGTGTATCTATGTGTATATGCATGAGTGTGCGTATATGTACAGATGTAGCTATGCCTGGATTTATATACATATATGTGTCTGTATGTATGTGTATGCCTTTATCCACAATACACTTCACACTGAAAATAAGATTAAGGATAGCCACTGCCCAAAGCAACATGTTAGGAGCCCCCTCTCCTCTATGTATATGAACCTAATAATTAACTTTTAAACCTTTACACCTGATTTAAACCACCCCTTTTTTCCTAGAAACTATAAGCAAATCAATACAGACCCCTAAAAATTAAATCAACAACATGCATTTCGAACATAACTTCAACATGTCTACCTAACCTTGAATTATCTACACCCGCTTATTTATCCTTTATCTATTCATTCATTTATCTACCCTAACTTTACTTACTCGGCATAAATATACACATCTCTGTGTATATATGTATATATGTCTATATGTGTATGTATGTTTATATTTTTATGAATATGTATTCTTGTATAAATGTATATGCTTATATATATATATTATATAACCCACGCAGTATTAACTAAGTTAACTAAATTAAACCATGTACTCACTTATTTATTTATTTATTTATTATTATTATTATTATTATTATTATTATTATTTATTTATTTATCCTAACTTTACTTTATTTCCTTGGTATAGATCTATATATGCCGGTATGCGTATGCATATATATGTATGTATAGATATGTATATATTTGTGTGTATATATATATATATATGTGTGTGTGTGCCTGTATAGGTCTGTATATTTATATTTTATAAATATGTATTTTTATGTAATTGTGTATAAGTGTGCATGAGCCCGTGCGTGTGTATGTACTTGTATGCATATGTATGTGTATGTGTGTTTCTGCTTCTTACTGGATATCTGTATATCCACGTATATGTATATGGATGGGTGTGTGTATGTATATATTTATATATGTGTGAGCATGTATTTATATCTGTATATATATGCGAGTATATATATATATATATATATATACATGTACGAGAGTTGCGTGTATGTGTGTATATGCCTGCATGTAGATCCAGGTACGTCTGCATGGGCATTGTTTTTATATGTGTGTGCCTATATGTCTACATATTGGTGTGTAATATGTATGTATATGTATTATGCGTTTTTACGCGTGCGTCAACTCTTAACTGCTTAAAAACAACCCACTATGAAATGAACAGCGACCACAAAAACCGTAAATGAAACATTGTAACTGCCAAACATTACAGCTACACTAACCCTTTCCCTCACTCTCTCTCCCTTTCCTCCCATCTATCTCTCCCCTTTCTCTCTCTCTCCCTCTCTCTCTCTCCCTCTCATATAATTAATATACCCTATCGAACAGGGGAAAAAAGTAGTCAAAATTTTAAAACCCAAAAATTGAAACTACCACTTCCCCCTCCTCTTATTACACTCGCTCTTTTCTCTTTACCATCCTCTCTCCACCTCACTCTCCCTATATCCACATATCTCCACCCAAGTCTACCTGAATATGCTACCCCAACACACAATACAACCTAATATATTTTAACCTTCAAACCTGAAATTTTATCATTAACCTCCTTCCACCCTATTATATCCTACTTCAAACCCCCCTCCTTTTTCTTTCTTTCTTTTTTTTCTTCTCGTATTCCTCCTAAAAACAATTCTTCCTAATACTAACCAACCATTTCTGTAAGGTTTGACGAGGCTCTTAGATCGTAAACACGGTCCAACATCCGAAACATATGTAACCAAACAGATAAAACGGTAATAAAAAAATAAAAAACACACACATATATATATATATATATATAAATTTGAACATTTTTAGGTTTATCGTAAAAAAAATCGAACTGTGTACCGTATGTTAAATGAGAAAACAATTTACCGATGTATGAAACGATTCATCTCCAAGTATTGACAACCTTTGGCCACGTCAAGGGATAATTCTAAGAGGTCTTTCGATGTCAGTGTAGCCGCCATATCCTGAAAAATAATTTTAACACTAAATAATCCTTACTTTAAAGAAGAATACGCAATTCATCGTACTTATAAAGAACAATTGAAGTTGAACAATAATACTAATGAAAAGAAAAAAAAATTAAATAAAAACTTTACATCTTTATACTTTTTAACATACATGTTCATAATAGTCATTATATAGGTAGAAATACCAAAACGCTTAGATATTATAAAGGTTTGTGTCATATCGTTACTGACTCAGCAAAATTGACTTATTTGAAATAGCATTACTTTGATTGTTTGACGCATTAAATCAGTCCACAAACGCGTGTGAGCATACGTGTCTGAATACGCGTTTGTGTGTGTGTGTGTGTGTGTGTGTGTGTGTGTGTATGTGTGTGTATCTAGTAAAATCCGGAATAGAATCTACCAACCAACGGACATTTTGAACAATACGTATGGTTCCACTATAACCGATCATTTGCTTAAAACCCCACAATGTGCAATGAATTTCAGCAGTGACTCATTTTCTATCCTGAGTCACGCTCACTCGTTATTTCATTTGAAGGTCTTGGAGACTATTCACGTCCGGTTAAGGAGAGCTTCTCTCTGTAAGCAGAAGGATTGTTTTTTAGGTTTGGACGTGATTTGCGTTTTCTCCCCATATCATAACGATAGATTTATTTTAGTTGTTCCTCTCATTTTATTCTCTTTCCCCCGATAATTTTACTTTATTTTAGTCGCTCCCCACGTTTTAATTCGTTTCCCTATATTAATAAAATTAAAACAAGAAAACCTTCGATTTAGCTTTTGAAAAGTGAGGGCGAAACCTGTTTGCCCGACTCTACCCCATTATCTTTTTTTCTTCTTAACCTTTATTAAATATTTTCCCTTTGTCCTTCTTTTTATCATAAAAGATACAAAAAAATAAGTCTTTCTTTTTTCATAGCTATAATAAAATGTTGTGCCCCCTAAAAATAATGATATATGTATATACATTTATATATTTATATATTTATATATATATATATATTTATATATATGTATATATATATATATATTTATATATATATATATATATATATATATATATATATATATATATATATACTGTATAAGCAAAATCAAGACTTCAAAAAAGATGCTGATAGTAACAAAACGTGTATTTCATTCTACACTACAATTGTTTCCATGCCAGATCGACAATTTCGAACACTATGGCGTTTGAAAATTTCTACAAAACCAGCGTTTCTTCAGACATTATGAATAAAAACACTGTTGACAATGGAACATTGTTTAAGGAAAAAGAAAAAAAGAAAAATCCCCTTAACGGAAAAAGAAGCATGTGTAAAATATTCACTCTGGAGGTGACCTCCGTGAAAAGCCCATTTAATTGTTAATATATCACCTAATTTTCGTATCCTTATTTAAAAACAAAGTCATAAGAAGTTTCCACAAAAAAAACCCTTAACCATGAAAAATGTTTTTTTTTAATATATCCCATTCGTTGAATTCCTAAATTAGATTTCTCTATTTCTTTATTCGACATAATTAATTTTTAAAAATAATTTTGTATTTCTATATTTATAATATGGTTATAACAACCTTACATTAACGTTACGTAAAAAATAAAAAGATTAAAAAAATAAAATAAGCTATAATTTTTGCAGATGAATGCAATTCCACGACGCATGCATAACAAAGTTTTATTGTCTTTTTAAATAAATAGAAAATGGAGTTTTTAATATGAATATCAATACACACACAATAAAACACAAATTTATTTGAGGTATAGATATACTATTTGTGTATACATCTCTTTCTGTTCATTTGATTTTAGTATAATTTCGCATAAATCAAGGGTCTCTTAATAAAACTAACAGTTGATCATTATATGAGATATTTTAATACCCCCGTATTCTACAATAATTCTTGATTACTTTTAAAAATTGGGTTAAGAAAAAGTGGGTAATGTTTATGTAACTATTTCCAGTTCACCAATTCAATGTAGTAAATATTCCTTTATGTTTTCGTCTTAATAGAATCCAAGACAAGGATCTAACTCCTGTTGGCATTCAAATTCTCTCATGACGGCATTCAAATCCTCTCCTGTTGGCATTCAAATTCTCTTCGGTTGGCATATAAATTCTCTCATGACGGCATTCAAATTCTCTCCTGTTGGAATTCAAATTGTCTGCTATAGAATTAAAATTATCTCATGACGGCATTCAAATTCTCTCCTGTTGAATTCAAATTCTCTGCTATAGAATTAAAATACTCTGATGACGGAATTCAAATTCTCTGCTAAAGACATTCCTATTCTATCCTGTCGGCATTCAAATTTTCTCCAATAAACATTCAAATTCTCTCAACTAGCATAAGTGTGCATATTTGTATTTTTGTTTTCTCGATACTGACCGGTTTGGGTCGATTCTCACGCAGAAAATTCCGAAGATCTCCTCCGTTTAGTAATTCCAGAACAATAAATCTTGGGTGAGCTTCGAAACACACGCCCAAGAATTTGACGATGTTCGGGTGATTGAATTTGCTGAAACAAAAAACAAAATAAGATGTATTTTTGAAAAGACAATTCGCCACCCGTTATACAAAGAACGATATAAAGCAGCACTCTATTAAATTTCAAATAGTTCATTTTTGTGAGATACTCTTACAATTATATAATATTGCAATATCGTTTGAGTTCAAAGTTCATTTCGAGAAGAGAACGAGATAGCTACGTATTTTTTCGTTGAACAATTCAAATCTATTAGTGGATAATTTAACGGTGATTAGAATAATAAGATCTAGACATTTTACAATTCTAATTGAAGTTACACCCAAAACCTATTTTATTATTTTAGATTATTAGCGTGCGTCTCATATCTATTATATATTGATATATATTCAGATTTTCACATTCATACCCAAAGAACATTTATGTTGACAAATCAAACCTTGTTTCTAGATGTCTTTTCTTATGTGAAAACTAATGCTTAAATATGATATACTGCTAATATAAAGCAACTACGACAAAAAATCAGTTAGCCTTATTTTAAACTGTATATTACCATAAAAGATATCTATCTTAAGGTTAAATGTGTAAATATGATAAAAGAAATCTAAATGACTTAATTGCAACCGGAAAACACCGGTTAATAATAGCTAGTTTTTAATTATTTTAATTATGTAAAGTATGTCGAATTAAAAAAAAATGTTTTCCCATGTGCAGTGGAACTCAAGGGCAATCTGTCATCAGTGCTAAAAATCAAGATTGGTAAAGCATCAAAAATAAGGAAGAACATGTAAGGAACAAAAGAATTGCGTCACAACAGAAGAGAAATACAGTTGCAAATTCATTAGTATGTAATAGAGTGCGATTCTAAAAGATGTATTGATATGAAGCTAAATACAAACGTTATAATCGTTAATCTTCACCGTGTCGACTGTATATAGACTCTAAAAATAATTAACTGCCGAAGGATAAATCAGGTTTGAGGCAGTATTATTAATTTTGAAATACGGAAGCACTTATTGAGTCAGGGAAATATTTAGTTCAAATGAGTTTGATTTTGCAGCTACTCCCGCAGTTTAACATTATTGTGGTTCTTCAGTTCTGTAAACGACCAAGCACTTATACAACTACTTTAATAATAATAATAATAATAATAATAATAATAATAATAATAATAATAACAATAATAATAATAATAACAATAATAATAATAATAATAATAATAATAATAATAATAATAATAATAATAAAATCTCTACCCATTTGTAATTATTTCTTTACAATAAAATAGCAATGCAAATTGCTCATTATGTTTTAAATGAGACATTTTTCCATTAGCTCGCCAATAATATGTCATGATATTTTAGATTTTGCGTTATGTTGATGTTATTTTAGAGTTTGTTTCATGTAAATGTTATTTTAGATTTTTTATGTAAATGTTTTTTATAGTTTGTTTTATATACATGTTATTTTAGATTGTGTTTATGTACATGTTATTTTAGATTGTGTTTATGTACATGTTAGTTTAGATTTTGTTTTATGTAAATGTTAGTTTAGATTTTGTTTTATGTACATGATATTTTAGATTTTTTATGTAAATGTTTTTTATAGTTTGTTTTATATACATGTTATTTTAGATTGTGTTTATGTACATGTTAGTTTAGATTTTGTTTTATGTACATGATATTTTAGATTTTTTTATGTTCATGTGATTGTAGATTTTGTTTTATGCAAATATTATTTTAGAGTTTGTTTTAATGTACATGTTAATTTAGATTTTGCTTTATGTAAATGTTATTTTAGAGTTTGTTTTATGTCCATATTATTTTAGATTTTGTTTTATTTACATGTTATTTTAGATTTTGTTTTTATGTTAACCTTATTTTAGGTTTGTTGTATGTACATGTTATTTTAGATTTAGTTTCATGTTCATGTTATTTTATATTTAATTTTATGTTCATGTTATTTTAGATTTTGTTTTATGTTCATGTTATTTTAAATTTTGCTTATGTATATGTTATTTAAGATTTTGTTTTATGTTCATGTAATTTTAGATTTTGTTTTATGTAAATGTTATTTTAAATTTTGTTGTATGTACATGTAATTTTAGATTTTGTTTTATGTTCATGTAATTTTAAATTTTGTTTTATGTTCATATAATTTTAGATTTTTTTAATTTTTTATGTTATTCTAGATTTTTGTTGTGTACATGTTGTTTTATATTTTGTTTTATGTTCATGTAATTTTAGATTTTGTTTTATGTTCATGTTATTTTAGATTTTGTTGTATGTTCATGTAAATTTAGATTTCTTATGTAATGTTATTATAGATATTTGTCGTGTACATGTTGTTTTATATTTTGTTTATTTGTACATGTTATTTTAGATTTAGTTTTCTGTACAAGTTTTTGACATTGTTTTTATTTACATATTATTTTAGAGTTTTTATGTACATTTTATTTTAGATTTTGTTTTATTTACATATTATTTTAGAGTTTTTTATGTATATGGTATTTTAGATTTTTTTTATGTGCATATTATTTTAGAGTTTTTTGTGTATATGGTATTTTAGATTTTGTTTTATGTGCATGTTGTTTTAAAGTTTTGTTTTATGTACATATTATTTTAGATTTTTTTATGTACATGTTTTTTTGAGTTCGTTTTATGTAAATGTTATTTTAGATTTTTTTTTATGTAAATGTTATTTTAGATTTTGTTTTATGTAAATGTTATTTTAGATTTTGTTTTATGTAAATGTTATTTTAGATTTTGTTTTATGTAAATGTTATTTTAGATTTCGTTTTATGTAAATGTTATTTTAGATTTCGTTTTATGTAAATGTTATTTTAGATTTTGTTTTATGTAAATGTTATTTTAGATTTTGTTTTATGTAAATGTTTTTTGAGTTCGTTTTATGTAAATGTTATTTTAGATTTTGTTTTATGTAAATGTTATTTTAGATTTTGTTTTATGTAAATGTTATTTTAGATTTTGTTTTATGTAAATGTTATTTTAGATTTCGTTTTATGTAAATGTTATTTTAGATTTCGTTTTATGTAAATGTTATTTTAGATTTTGTTTTATGTAAATGTTATTTTAGATTTTGTTTTATGTAAATGTTATTTTAGATTTCGTTTTATGTAAATGTTATTTTAGATTTTGTTTTATGTAAATGTTATTTTAGATTTCGTTTTATGTAAATGTTATTTTAGATTTTGTTTTATGTAAATGTTATTTTAGATTTTGTTTTATGTAAATGTTATTTTAGATTTTGTTTTATGTAAATGTTATTTTAGATTTTGTTTTATGTAAATGTTTTTTGAGTTCGTTTTATGTAAATGTGATTTTAGATTTTGTTTTATGTACATGTTTTTTTAGATTTTGTTTTATGTACATGTTTTTTTGATTTCGTTTTATGTAAATGTTATTTTAGATTTCGTTTTATGTAAATGTTATTTTAGATTTTGTTTTATGTAAATGTTATTTTAGATTTTGTTTTATGCAAATGTTTTTTGAGTTCGTTTTATGTAAATGTTATTTTAGATTTCGTTTTATGTAAATGTTATTTTAGATTTTGTTTTATATAAATGTTATTTTAGATTTTGTTTTATGTACATGTTTTTTTGAGTTCGTTTTATGTGAACGTTACTTTAGATTTTGTTTTATGTAAATGTTATTTTAGATTTTGTTTTATGTACATGTTTTTTGAGTTCGTTTTATGTAAATGTTATTTTAGATTTCGTTTTATGTAAATGTTATTTAAGATTTCGTTTTATGTAAATGTTATTTTAGATTTCGTTTTATGTACATGTTTTTTGAGTTCGTTTTATGTAAATGTTATTTTAGATTTTGTTTTATGTAAATGTTATTTTAGATTTTGTTTTATGTAAATGTTATTTTAGATTTTGTTTTATGTAAATGTTATTTTAGATTTCGTTTTATGTAAATGTTATTTTAGATTTTGTTTTATGTAAATGTTATTTTAGATTTCGTTTTATGTAAATGTTATTTTAGATTTTGTTTTATGTAAATGTTATTTTAGATTTTGTTTTATGCAAATGTTTTTTGAGTTCGTTTTATGTAAATGTTATTTTAGATTTCGCTTTATGTAAATGTTATTTTAGATTTCGTTTTATGTAAATGTTATTTTAGATTTTGTTTTATATAAATGTTATTTTAGATTTTGTTTTATGTACATGTTTTTTTGAGTTCGTTTTATGTGAACGTTACTTTAGATTTTGTTTTATGTAAATGTTATTTTAGATTTTGTTTTATGTACATGTTTTTTGAGGTCGTTTTATGTAAATGTTATTTTAGATTTCGTTTTATGTAAATGTTATTTTAGATTTCGTTTTATGTAAATGTTATTTTAGATTTCGTTTTATGTACATGTTTTTTGAGTTCGTTTTATGTAAATGTTATTTTAGATTTTGTTTTATGTAAATGTTATTTTAGATTTTGTTTTATGTAAATGTTATTTTAGATTTTGTTTTATGTAAATGTTATTTTAGATTTCGTTTTATGTAAATGTTATTTTAGATTTTGTTTTATGTAAATGTTATTTTAGATTTTGTTTTATGTACATGTTTTTTGAGTTCGTTTTATGTAAATGTTATTTTAGATTTTGTTTTATGTACATGTTT
This sequence comes from Euprymna scolopes, assembly GCF_053919585.1. Lineage (NCBI taxonomy): Eukaryota > Metazoa > Mollusca > Cephalopoda > Sepiida > Sepiolidae > Euprymna > Euprymna scolopes. The sequence goes on from NC_136513.1 coordinate 3,613,818, forward strand.
TTTTGATTTCGTTTTATGTAAATGTTATTTTAGATTTTGTTTTATGTAAATGTTATTTTAGATTTCGTTTTATGTAAATGTTATTTTAGATATCGTTTTATGTAAATGTTATTTTAGATTTTGTTTTATGTAAATGTTATTTTAGATTTTGTTTTATGTACATGATTTTTTTAGTTCGTTTTATGTAAATGTTATTTTAGATTTTGTTTTATATAAATGTTATTTAAGATTTTGTTTTATGTACATGTTTTTTTGAGTTCGTTTTATGTAAACGTTACTTTAGATTTTGTTTTATGTAAATGTTATTTTAGATTTTGTTTTATGTACATGCTTTTTGAGTTCGTTTTATGTAAATGTTATTTTAGATTTTGTTTTATGTAAATGTTATTTTAGATTTTGTTTTATGTACATGATTTTTTTAGTTTGTTTTATGTAAATTTTATTTTAGATTTTGTTTTATATAAATGTTATTTTAGATTTTGTTTTATGTACAGGTTTTTTTGATTTCGTTTTATGTAAATGTTATTTTAGATTTTGTTTTATGTAAATGTTATTTTAGATTTCGTTTTATGTAAATGTTATTTTAGATTTCGTTTTATGTAAATGTTATTTTAGATTTTGTTTTATGTAAATGTTATTTTAGATTTTGTTTTATGTACATGATTTTTTTAGTTCGTTTTATGTAAATGTTATTTTAGATTTTGTTTTATATAAATGTTATTTTAGATTTTGTTTTATGTACATGTTTTTTTGAGTTCGTTTTATGTAAACGTTACTTTAGATTTTGTTTTATGTAAATGTTATTTTAGATTTTGTTTTATGTACATGTTTTTTGAGTTCGTTTTATGTAAATGTTATTTTAGATTTCGTTTTATGTAAATGTTATTTTAGATTTCGTTTTATGTACATGTTTTTTGAGTTCGTTTTATGTAAATGTTATTTTAGATTTTGTTTTATGTAAATGTTATTTTAGATTTTGTTTTATGTAAATGTTATTTTAGATTTTGTTTTATGTAAATGTTTTTTGAGTTCGTTTTATGTAAATGTTATTTTAGATTTCGTTTTATGTAAATGTTATTTTAGATTTCGTTTTATGTAAATGTTATTTTAGATTTCGTTTTATGTAAATGTTATTTTAGATTTTTTTTTATGTAAATGTTATTTTAGATTTTGTTTTATGTGAATGTTATTTTAGATTTCATTTTATATAAATGTTATTTTAGATTTCGTTTTATATAAATGTTATTTTAGATTTTGTTTTATGTAAATGTTTTTTGAGTTCGTTTTATGTAAATGTTATTTTAGATTTCGTTTTATGTAAATGTTATTTTAGATTTCGTTTTATGTAAATGTTATTTTAGATTTTGTTTTATGTAAATGTTATTTTAGATTTCGTTTTATGTAAATGTTATTTTAGATTTCGTTTCATGTAAATGTTATTTTAGATTTCGTTTTATGTAAATGTTATTTTAGATTTCGTTTTATGTAAATGTTATTTTAGATTTCGTTTTATGTAAATGTTATTTTAGATTTCGTTTTATGTAAATGTTATTTTAGATTTCGTTTTATATAAATGTTATTTTAGATTTTGTTTTATGTAAATGTTATTTTAGATTTTGTTTTATGTAAATGTTATTTAAGATTTTGTTTTATGTAAATGTTATTTTAGATTTTGTTTTATGTAAATGTTATTTTAGATTTCGTTTTATGTAAATGTTATTTTAGATTTCGTTTTATATAAATTTTATTTTAGATTTCGTTTTATGTAAATGTTATTTTAGATTTTGTTTTATGTAAATGTTATTTTAGATTTCGTTTTATGTAAATGTTATTTTAGATTTCGTTTTATATAAATGTTATTTTAGATTTCGTTTTATGTAAATGTTATTTTAGATTTTGTTTTATGTAAATGTTATTTTAGATTTCGTTTTATATAAATGTTATTTTAGATTTTGTTTTATGTAAATGTTATTTTAGATTTTGTTTTATGTAAATGTTATTTAAGATTTTGTTTTATGTAAATGTTTTTTGAGTTCGTTTTATGTAAATGTTATTTTAGATTTCGTTTTATGTAAATGTTATTTTAGATTTTGTTTTATGTAAATGTTATTTTAGATTTTGTTTTATGTAAATGTTATTTTAGATTTAATTTTATGTAAATGTTTTTTGAGTTCGGTTTATGTAAATGTTATTTTAGATTTCGTTTTATGTAAATGTTTTTTTTAGATTTCGTTTTATGTAAATGTTATTTTAGATTTCGTTTTATGTAAATGTTATTTTAGATTTTGTTTTATGTAAATGTTATTTTAGATTTTGTTTTATGTAAATGTTATTTTAGATTTCGTTTTATGTAAATGTTTTTTGAGTTCGTTTTATGTAAATGTTATTTTAGATTTCGTTTTATGTAAATGTTATTTTAGATTTTGTTTTATGTAAATGTTTTTTGAGTTCGTTTTATGTAAATGTTATTTTAGATTTCGTTTTATGTAAATGTTATTTTAGATTTCGTTTTATGTAAATGTTATTTTAGATTTTGTTTTATGTAAATGTTATTTTAGATTTCGTTTTATGTAAATGTTTTTTTAGATTTCGTTTTATGTAAATGTTATTTTAGATTTTGTTTTATGTAAATGTTATTTTAGATTTTGTTTTATGTAAATGTTTTTTGAGTTCGTTTTATGTAAATGTTATTTTAGATTTCGTTTTATGTAAATGTTATTTTAGATTTTGTTTTATGTAAATGTTATTTTAGATTTTGTTTTATGTAAATATTATTTTAGATTTCGTTTTATGTAAATGTTATTTTAGATTTTGTTTTATGTAAATGTTTTTTTGATTTCGTTTTATGTAAATGTTATTTTAGATTTTGTTTTATGTAAATGTTTTTTTGATTTCGTTTTATGTAAATGTTATTTTAGATTTAGTTTCATGTACATGGTTTTTTAGAGTTTGTTTTATGTTCATATTATTTTAGGGTTTATTCTAACCTAAAATAACCTCCCGTATTGCCGACATCATTTGTTGGAATTACTATTATGCCTGTTGACTCTGGACAGTTTAGCCTCAACGTTGCTCACAACATTTGGTTTATATATCGTAATAGTCTAACCTAGAACTGATTTAATTCTGTGATTCGAGGTTTATGTTAAAGAGAAAGTAAAAATTACATGTTTTGCGATTAATATGGTTTAATTTCTCGTAGAGTTCCCTTACTGCACTCATACTCTAGCAAATGCAACCACAGGAGTTATATAACCAAGACATTCGTTCACTTGAAATCAAAAGTTTTGCGTCATCTTATGAGCTGATTGTTCAAAATTTGATATACAGATTTGATGCTGTAACCATCATGCATTATGGCGGCTTGATGAGATAGATAGTATTATTATTTATCAACGTTTCCATGAAATAACTGCGAGAGTATTGTATACGATACCAAAAAAGTAAGATCCAAAGAAAGCTTTGGCAGATCATGATAAGACGAATGTAGTCGTGAGATGCAAGCTCACGACAAACGTGTGTTCTTGCATAAATCACTTGAACACAACGCCTAAATCAACCATTAATTAGATTTTAACTAAACCATAAGAATAAATACCTTGTTTTATTTGCTGTCATATTTGTCCAATTTTTCCTATTCTCATTTTAACGTAGTCATTATTTGATAATCATCTGTTTATTGATCAAACCGAACCTATCAATGAATCAGTTGTCAAACACTGACTGGTTTAGTTGGGCAATGATTTGTAAACGATGGAGCAATGGCCTTTTATATTGGCATAGTGTAAACATATGATCCTATTGCTAGTCACGATACAATGACAATTAGACGCTAATGTCAAGCGGGAGCCAACAGTGATGAAAAATATATATAAATTATAATAAAACAAAAATGCAATTCAAAACAAAGTTGACAACTGATCGGAATGATATCTTCGATTTATGTTTCCAGCCTGCAAATTATTGGATAAAACTGCAAAGCAAATAGCAGAAAGTGTAAGAATAGGAAACAACAATTTAATAAGAATGGCAACTGTAAGATCTCAATAATTTAGTTTTGGAAACGATGAAGATCGTGTTTAAATTGAATTAAAGAAAGAAGTTCGAAAATGAGAAAGAGTGCGGCTTTCAATAGTAATGGTTTGTAAGTTTGTCTTTTGAAGCAGAAGGTAAAAAGGTAGAAATTATAGGGGATTACGCAGTTAAAAATGCATTTCTAATTTAAAGAAAAATAAATAGGGAAATTATTTTTATAACTAGCAGCACTATCCGGAATTAGTAAGTTATTAATTTTATCGATGACAATTGATGGCCTGGAGTAATCACGCTATAAATAAATGTTATTGCTAAAACAGAAAAACGTAATCAGGGTAAAACGTAAACAAAGGTAAAACGAATAAAATCTTACTTAAAAACAAAATCAGGAGTGAATACATTTTTCAAAAAAGTAAAACATGAATAAAAATGCGCATGATTAATTTTATTTCAGAAATAAAGTTATCCTCTTCACCATTTTTCCTTGTCTCTTTGTGTTTATATTTTTCTTACTCTAAAGTTATGAAGAGTAAGTTATCCTCCTCACCATTTTTCCTTGTCTCTTTGTGTTTATATTTTTCTTACTCTAAAGTTATGAAGAGTAAGTTATCCTCCTCACCATTTTTCCTTGTCTCTTTGTGTTTATATTTTTCTTACTCTAAAGTTATGAAGAGTAAGTTATCCTCCTCACCATTTTTTCTTGTCTCTTTGTGTTTATATTTTTCTTACTCTAAAGTTATGAAGAGTAAGTTATCCTCCTCACCATTTTTTCTTGTCTCTTTGTGTTTATATTTTTCTTACTCTAAAGTTATGAAGAGTAAGTTATCCTCCTCACCATTTTTTCTTGTCTCTTTGTGTTTATATTTTTCTTACTCTAAAGTTATGAAGAGTAAGTTATCCTCTTCACCATTTTTTCTTGTCTCTTTGTGTTTATATTTTTCTTACTCTAAAGTTATGAAGAGTAAGTTACTGTTTTGTTCATATGGACGAACTTTTCTTGTATAATTATGCCTATATGTCGTTTTTATTACATGTCATTAGAAATATAAAGCTTTCTTTTCTTTGCCCGTAGAAATCAATTTGCATATGTGATCAATTTATGAGCCAGACACACGTACGTTCGTTTATATAATATAGAGAAACAAGTACTAATAACTCAGAGGAATTATGTTGTTTTTTTATTTGTTAGTCTATAAAACAAATTATAGAAGATACATTTAAAAGTAAAGTAATTAAAATAAATGAAAGGTCGGAAATAATAAAATAAAAATGGACTGGAAAAAAAGAAATATAAAACGATGGTTCTGCAAAAAAGACAAGGAGTTTAACGACGATGACAGCTGCAAAAAGATAAAGATAAAAAAAAAACAAGGATTTACACAAACATGAAAAACACATGAGATTGAAAATTTCAAGAAGGACAATTGACAAAAATAAAAAAAGTTGGATTGTAGAAAAATAAAATGCACTGATAAACAAGGTGTGGTTAAAAGGAAAGAAAGAAAAATTGATAAATAATGAAAAAAAGTATAGACAGTATGACATCACATAAAAATATATGTCAGAAAAATAACTATGTTAAATAACCGCCCACTTACAATAGAAATAAACATAATTCAATCTTAATTTTTTTATATGAATATAGATGTGGGATTATTGATGTATGTATCTTTGTTTGTATTTTAAAATAAAACATGTGATTTCGTTTATTAGAAAATGTGCTTAATAAATAATATTTCACCCTTTATTTATACCAATCCTTTAATTAATGAAGCTATATGTAACTACAGAGCATATACTAATAAATACGAAAGTACCGATATACTATATTCCAAGATGGTGTCAAGTTTATCGTTTATTTTTTTAATATCTTAAGAATTGAACATTTAAACATGCTGACAAAAGTAAACAGCAAGATAGATAACATCTTATAATTGGCATATACACTTTTATCATTTATATATATATATATATATATATATATATATATATATATATATATATGTATATATACAGCCTCCTTCAGTCTTTGACAGACTATGGATACCGACGGAAGAGTGCCTGCACGTGAAAGTTTTGTGGCGGGAGGTGCGCAATCTCCAACCACACTTCTCCTGAGTCGACATTGTTAAATACCAGTGGCAAGTGAACGACTGGAAACAAATACCGAGTTGGGCGGAAAGCACATACATCGCCTAGAATTCCCAAATGGTCACCTATTTTGTACTAACCAGGATCAACATTGGTTAGCGTCGGTGATCTGACGAGAACCGGCGTGTCAACGCGATTATGCTGTATTATATATAAATGGATCATCATTACTTTTGGAATATCATTGCTATGCGCAATGGTATGTGTTGTGGTGGCAACCACTTATTTGCATATGCGAATAACATAACACTATAAATGGCAAGCCTAGGTTGGCCTTGGTGTGTCTTACTCAAATGCCACCGGAAGTGACGCCGAAGAGCGTACATGTCCTCCCACCAAGACTCTCTGACTCGACACCGTCATTTGTACATATTGTAAATATACCTTTTCTTTAATACACTTATTATTGCGTTATCTTGTTGTTTGCGTCTTCATTGTATTTCCTTACTAATTATTGTTCAACCTTGCAACCACAACAGTTGGCGACGAGATATGAAGCGTCAAATATAACAGTTTGACGAAGAACTATTTAAAAAAAAAAGTACAACGCAAAGGTTGACCATTTTGTTTTAAGGAATGCAAAGTGTTGACGAGCAAACGGATTTTACGCTAAAGAGAAGTTTCAACTCAAGTGAAAAAAAAACTCTAACGTGCAAAAGCGACAATTTACGCCGTTTTCTGGGAATCCGACTTGCAAACGAATGTAAAAGTGAATTTTTGTTTGTCGCTACACGACAAATCTTACTAAGGACCAACTTGCAAACGAAAAGCGAACTTTATTCTGTCGCAAAAACGACAGGTCAGACCCGTATTACGAAAAGCAAGGAAGTAACCTACGAAAAAAGTTCACCAGTGGATTCTAATTACTGTTCTCCGTAAACAAAACAACAACTAAAGGACTTTTTAATTAATGTTTTGGTTGACATCGGTGCTAAAAGGAAATACCACAGCTAAAACTAAAATTAAAGGAAAGGATTTTTTTTCTTGAAGTTGTCACTGAATAACGGATAATACAGTAAAACGTCACGGAAAAAAAGGTAATCTCAATTTAAGAGGTATTTTAATTACTAAAATACTAGAAAAAAACTCAAAGAACTAAATGTACTGCATACATTTATTCAATTGTGACTCGAAAAAAAAAAAGAACCCAAACTTTTATTTGTGGAAAGAGTTACTTATTAGTAAGTGCCTAAAAACGGAAAGTCAATTCGATTTCGTGATTCCAGATAAACCTGTTTTATTTTTTTTTTTTGCAGCGTGACTCGCAAAAAGAATATATTATTGCAAGCAGCGATATTATTATTGAAAACAGGAGCTTACAGCAATTTGCTTTTTTGTTGTAACCCAAACCGGTGTATATGGTACATGGTACAATATTTTTTTTAACTACACACTAAAAAAAACAAACAAAAAAAAACATGGAAGACTTATCAAAAATGTTCATGCAATTTTTACAAGCACAGGCTGAGCGGGATGAACGCAGACAAGCTACACAAAACGAGTTTTTGCAAACACAAATACAGGCACAGGCTGACCGCGAGGAAAAGAGAGAGGACAGATTATTGAAATGGCAGCAGGAACAAGAAGAAAAGCAGAAAATGGCGCAATTAAAGCAGAAAAAACTGCAATTGGAACAGGAAGAAAGGCATAAGAAAGTACAATTGGAACAGGAAGAAAGGCATAAGAAACTACAATTGGAATATGAAGAAAGACAAGAGGAACGTTTTGCTAAAACACTGGAACTACTAAAGAGTAATCGAGAAAATGTCGATAGTGTTAATTTCTCCCGTACAACTATTTTTAATAGCATGGACACATTTCATTATGTGTCTGAGGAAGAGAAGAATTTTGAAGCATACTACACAAGATACGAGGATGTTTTTCAACTGGACTGTAAAAATTGGCCAAATAGTCAGAAAGTGAGCCTCTTACTCAGAAAATTGGGTACACCAGAACACAGCAAATTCGTAGATTACATATTACCTAAAAAACTGCGGAATTAGAGTTCATGGAAGCTGTAAAATTACTAAAAGAATTATTTAATCCAAATATATCTCTTTTTCATAAAAGATGGCTGTGCATGAATCTAAGAAAGATGGACAACCAAGATTATTTGACATACGCATCAGTTGTCAATAAAAACTGCGATAATTTTAAGCTTTCAGAACTAACGGTAGAATATTTTAAATGTCTAATCTTCGCTCAAGGGTTAGTTTCCACGAAAAATGCAGAAATACGCAGACGAGTGTTGTCTAAGCTGGAATCTGAGCAAGATTTAACCCTCCAGAAACTAGCAGACGACTGTGAAAGGGCCATTACACTAAAAAAGGATTAAAAAAATATAGAAGAATCCGGAGTGGCATATGTAAGAAAAGTTAGAAAACCATACGCACCAACCAAGAACTTTACAAAGAAAAGCAATGGAACGGGATATTCCAAGGATAATAACCATAAATATAGTACAGAATATAACAAGCCTTATCCTAGATATAACTGTAAGAGATGTGCAGAAAAGCATTGGGAATCAGATTGTCCTTATAAGAAGAAAAAATGCTACATTTGTAAGAAGGTGGGACACAAAAGCGATTGCTGCAGATATAAAGATTTCACCAGAAAGAGAGTACAGCAAACAAAATCAAATACAAAATTAGACAAAGATCGGCGAAAATACGTAAAAGTTGAAATATTTAAAACATCAATAAAGTTACAACTCGACTCCGGCTCCGATGTTTCTATAATAAACCTGAATACGTGGAAAAAGTTGGGAAAACCGGCCATGATGAAAACTAGTAAAGCAGCCCGGACGGTAACTGGTGGCGGTATAAAATTTGAAGGAGAAGTTGTCCTCCCGATAAAATTGAAAGGGATTTTGAAGAAATTAAAAATATTCGTACTAAAAAATAGTGAAAATCTGTTTGGAATAGATTTAATTGAGAAATTCGGACTATGGGATAAGCCAATCAATACATTCTGTAAAAAATTAGAATGTTCTTCTCCAACAACAGTAAATATAAAAGACGATTTAAAAGAATTATTTCCTGGGGCATTCACGACTAACTTAGGTCGCTGCAATAAATTCAAGGCCTCGTTTGAACTTAAAGAAAACGCCAGCCCAATTTTTAAAAAGAAGCGAAATGTTCCGTTCGCTGGGTTGGAAAAGATTGATAAAGAATTAAATAGATTGGAACAGACGGGAATTCTATCAAAAATAGAACACAGCGAGTGGGCAGCCCTCACCGTATACGTAAAGAAAAAGAATGACGAAGTTAGAGTGTGCGCAGACTTTTTGACCGGGGTCAACTCCCTATTAAAAGATCACCATTACCCCTACCAAGCCCAGAGGAAATATTCACGAAGTTGAATGGGGGTAATATCTTCTCCAAGATAGACTTGAGCGACGCGTATTTGCAAATACCGGTCGAGGAGAATTGCTCAAAAATACTATGCATCAATACGCATAAGGGATTATACAAATACAACCGATTGCCTTTTGGCATCAAAGTAGCGCCTGCCATCTTTCAGCAAGTGATGGACACCATGCTAAGTGGTATTGAGTGCGCATGTGCATACCTGGACGATATTGTTGTCAGGAGCAAATCCCTAGAAGAACATAAGGAACATTTGAAACAAATATTTACTCGAATACAAGAATTCGGCTTTAAAGTAAAAGAAAGTAAATGTGACTTTTGTATGAGCGAGATTAAGTATCTTGGACACATAATAAACAAACATGGACGACGTCCAGACCCAGACAGATCTGCGGCAATAAAAAATATGCCAGCACCCGATAATGTAACAACCTTGCAGAGTTTCTTGGGACTCGCAAATTATTACCAATCTTTTATTGAAGGAATGCATAACTTGCGAGCCCCCTTAAATAATCTGCTTAAAAAGGATACACCGTGGAACTGGACGCAAGAATGTCAAACCGCTTTTGACAAAATAAAGAGCGCACTAACATCCGAATTATTCTTAACGCACTTTGACACAAACTTAAAAATAGTCGTCGCTAGTGACGCTAGCTCCTACGGCTTAGGAGCATGCATTCAACATATTATGCTGGATGGGTCTAGAAAACCAATAGCGCACGCTTCGAGAACGCTGATACCAGCCGAAAGGGCATATTCACAAATCGAAAAAGAAGCGTTGAGCATAATCTTTGCCGTGACTAAATTTCACCGATATTTATATGGTAGACAATTCATACTTGAAACCGACCATAAACCGTTAGTCACGATCTATGGATCAAAAAAAGGATTGCCGGTATACACCGCAAATAGATTGCTGCGCTGGGGTACAATACTACTTAATTACGATTTCCAGCTACAACATCTAGCATCAAAAAAGATTTGCCATGCGGATGGACTGTCAAGACTGATACCACAGAAACACAATCTGGAAGAATCAGTCATTGCAGCAATTCGGACAAATGTTGAAGTAAAAAATATGGTAGCAAACATCATTAGGGAACTACCCGTAACTTTGTCGGACATTAAAAGGGAAGCCGAGAAAGACGAATATGTAAAGGACATAAAAGAGAAAATTATAACGGACACAAAGGTACAGGAAGTTTTCTACATATGTGACGATGTGTTACTGTACAGCGAGAGAGTGGTAATACCCAAAACATTGCAGAATAGGATGTTAAGAGATTTCCACACAGGACATCCGGGGATAAATCGAATGAAGTCGTTAATGAGAAGCTACGTGTACTGGCGTAACATGGACACTGACATAGCGACAACAATTGATAAATGTAAAGGATGCCAGTTAGCGGCAAAATCTCCACCTATAGTACACAAACCTTGGCCGAAAACCGACCAACCATGGTCGAGAATCCACATGGACTTCGCTGGTCCAGTAAGTGAAAACTATTATTTAATTGTAGTGGATAGTTTCACAAAATGGCCGGAGGTAATGCGTTGCAGGAATCCAACAACGAATAACTCAATAGGGTTCCTACACGAGTTGTTTGCAAGATTCGGTGTACCAGACACACTGGTCACTGACAACGGAACGCAGTTCACATCCGCAGAGTTTAAGGAATTTTGCGACACGTTCCGAGTGAAGCACATCACGACTCCGCCGTATCATCCAAGGTCGAACGGCCTCGCGGAAAGGTTCGTGGACACGTTAAAACGAGCGTTAAAGAAATCCATTGGAACACCAACAGAAAAAGCTTTGCAACAATTCTTGCAAGTATATAGGATTACACCACATCCTAGTACACCATCAAACATATCACCAGCTGATCTAATGTTTGCCAGAAAGGTAAAATCAGCGTTTGACAAACTATTGCCTAGGCAGGCAATTATCCGAAACACTACACACACGAGAAGAAAGAAATATAACTCGGGAGATCGAGTATATTTTAAGTGCTACAGAAATAACACATCTTACTGGGAATGTGGAGTAGTGGATAAACGCATTGGTGATTGTACATACATGATTAAAGGCCCACAGAATATACATAAAAGGCACCTAAATCAGATAAAAAAAACGTCATATCCAAGATGATGATGATACGACAACAGTCGAAGAGGAGGACACCATAGATATCATATACGAATCTTTTAATTTGGAACCGCCTCAAAATGCACCTGAACCCCGAAGATCAGGTAGGAAAAGAAAAGTGAATGAACCATTAATGGTAAACCCAAAAAGAAAAAGATATTGAAATCTGTGTGACTTCAAATCTTGGGAGGGGGGTGTTGTGGTGGCAACCACTTATTTGCATATGCGAATAACATAACACTATGAATAGCAAGCCTAGGTTGGCCTTGGTGTGTCTTACTCAAATGCCACCGGAAGTGACGCCGAAGAGCGTACATGTCCTCCCACCAAGACTCTCTGACTCGACACCGTCATTTGTACATATTGTAAATATACCTTTTCTTTAATACACTTATTATTGCGTTATCTTGTTGTTTGCGTCTTCATTGTATTTCCTTACTAATTATTGTTCAACCTTGCAACCACAACAGTATGTAGATTTGGAATATATTTAATTTGAACAATTTTGACGTAAGGAGTTAAATATGGTTGAACATTTTTCATGAAAATCAAGAGATCACCATTGACATCAGTTAATTAATATTTCCCACACTGCAGTCGCATAGCCTTTTCTAAAACACTTTAAGGGATTATAGTAAAATAATTATGTCGGCCCCTTTAAGAAACCGTTTCTTATCGTTGAGTACTTTCAGTTGAATTAAGTCGGTCAATTTAGTATAGATCATATAATGATTAGATCACTCTGACTGACGTAAAATAAAATTTAAGAATAAAATGTTTAATTTCAACGTTGTTTCACGGTGGTAACGGTAGCCGAATGGATACGGTCCTGGCTAATCAACTCAGAGATAAATTGTGTCGCCGGGTTCGAATCTATCGACTGGTGTTAATTGTGAAACCCTGCACTGAAGATTCCCGAAAGGATAAATCTGCACTGAAGATTCCCGAAAGGATGAAACACTATTGTCTAGGTATTTAATTATTATAGTAAAATAATTGATTATAAATATATATATATATATATATATATATATATATAGGCACAGCTGCCCATTTAATTATTTTGTTTAAACATTATTTCCTGAACTTTTCTTACTTCTTACGTTAAATTAAGCCTTAAATCTTAGACAGTCTATTGAATCAAGATAATTTAATAAATTTTAAAAAATTATACCAGATATAAGGTAATATCTTGGTTTTAATGTTCACAAGAAGGCATAAAATTTATCAATCATGGATTATATCAGACGCCATTTAAGAAAAAATATTCAAAAATTACATTTTAAAAAATATATTCAAAAATATATAATAGCATGATAATATTTTTATAGCTGAATGTCCGGCTATTCGCCGTGGATATGAAACGCTGAGGCGTCCGTATGATTTTCTTACCAAATATGCATATTTACATACTATTATTAGAGGTTATACTCACTTTTATGACAGCTTAGTCTGTGTTTATAAGTAAAGAATATCATTAACTGTAACTTTTGTGTGCCATAGTATGTTCAAACAAGGTAAGATATAACTATATTGCGTGTATTTGTAAGGTATTTCTCTAAAAACAATAACAATGCATATTTTCACATTGGACAACAATTTAAGGGAGAAATCTTTAAAGACCATAAATAATATCAGAAGAAGCAATCCAGCGGTTTCGCCAAACTTCCTGCGGAACTCTGAAAATCCATAAGATGACAAAAAAACCCAGAGCGCTTCAACGTTAGGTTGAGGATTCGAGAGCAAATATTTACTGTTTCGATTCTGAAAGGATAGGCCTTGCAAAGAGGGAAACACTATATATATGTGAATAAATTGAAAGGCAGGCAGACAAACGGACTGACAGATAAATAGATAGATAGGTAGATAGATATTCACCTCATGATGATGGCTTCCATCACAAAATCTTCCCCTGCTTGTTCTGTGCTCAAGGCTGGGAGTGTCTGCACAATGTAAACGTATTTTATTTTTTATGAAAATAAAATTAAATAAATCTAACAAGAATACAATTTTAAGCGATTTTTGCATGCGTAAAGTGTAAAAGAAAAACATAGAAAATATTTTTAGATAAATAACATTTTTCACATGATAAATGTGTTTCGAAATAATATCTAAACGTCAGTAATTCTTTAAAATGATGTCGAACTCTTATATGGAATTCAGGCTTCTCATTAAATTTTTGGTGGAATCGCCATACAAATGTTTTTCCTAGTAAAAGTTATATACATATATATATATATATATATATATATATGTATGTATATATGTGTGTGTGTCTGTGTGCGTGTATATATACATACACACATACACACACACACACACATATATATATATATATATATATATATATATATAGTATTATGCATCAATTCCGTCTCGACTTATAAAGACCCAAGAGCTACTTGAAAAGGTTGTCAGTTGAACTCTCAAAGCGACTATGATGCATGTGTGGAATGTACAGAAAATAAAATAAAATAGCTTCAGTATAAAAGAACACTCACTAATATGTATTTATTAGATTAGATTTGAAGACCACCATGTTGTATTCAGTTATATTCAGCTGAAATACTAAGAAAGATAACGTTTTTGTTGAAATGCCGTTTAGCTTTTTGTACACAGATTGAAAAAAAAACATTTTCTCTGGTTACAGTATAGTTATTGCTGCGAATGTATTATGGGTAAAAGTAAGGGGGGGCTTGAATATTTGTTGAACATTTACAAGGAACATATTGATTTGGTAGAGAAGGACTAGCAAACTCTTTTCTATATAAAATTATCTGAAAAAATGGGAGATATTATGCCGAACTAGATTGTAAAGTCGGTTTTAAACTCAGACAAGAAATGATACTACATATATTAAAGAAGTAAAATTCATGATAAATAATTAATACAAATTTGTAATACTGATTGTCACTTTCTTTTGTTTTATTTTTATTTTTATTTTTTTTATCTTTTTTTATTTATTTATTTTTTTTTAAAATTCATGATAAATAATTAATACAAGTTTGTAATACTGATTGTCACTTTCTTCTGTTTTATTTTTATTTTTATTTTTTTAATCTTTTTTTATTTATTTATTTTTTTTAAAATTCATGATAAATAATTAATACAAGTTTGTAATACTGATTGTCACTTTCTTTTGTTTTATTTTTATTTTTATTTTTTTAATCTTTTTTTATTTATTTATTTTTTTTTTAAATTCATGATAAATAATTAATACAAGTTTGTAATACTGATTGTCACTTTCTTCTGTTTTATTTTTATTTTTTATTTTTATTTTTTAATTTTTTTATTTTTTAAATTAATGATAAATGATTAATACAAGTTTGTAATACTGATTGTCACATTCTTCTGTTTTATTTTTATTTTGTATTTTTTTATTTTTTATTTTTTTTAAATTCATGATAAATAATTAATACAAGTTTATAATGCTGATTGTCACTTTCTTCTGTTTTATTTTTATTTTTTTTATTTTTTTTTATTTCTTATTTTTAAAATTAATCATAAATAATTAATACAAGTTTGAAATACTGATTTCCACTTTTTGTTTTATTTTTGTTTTTATTTTTTATTTTATTCTTTTTATTTTTTTATTTTTTATTTTTTAAAATTCATGATAAATAATTAATACAAGTTTGTAATACTGATTGTCACTTTCTTCTTTTTTATTTTTATTTTTTATTTTTTTTTATTTTTTAAAATTCATGATAAATAATTAATACAGGTTTGTAATACTGATTATTACTTTTTTCTGTTTTATTTTTATTTTTATTTTTTATTTTTATTTTTTAATTTTTTATTTTTTAAAATTCATGATAAATAATTAATACAAGTTTGTGATACTGATTGTCACTTTCTTTTGTTTTATTTTTATTTTTTATTTTATTTTTTTATTTTTACCTTTTTAAATTCATGATAAATGATTAATGATTAGTTTGTAATACTGATTGCCACTTTCTTCTGTTTTATTTTTATTTTTTATTTTTATTTTTTATGTGTATAAATTCATGATAAATAATTAATACAAATTTGTAATACTGATTGTCACTTTCTTCTGTTTTATTTTTATTTTTATTGTTTATTTTATGTTTTTATTTTTAATTTTTTAAAATTTATGATAAATTATTAATACAAGTTTGTAATACTGATTGTCACTTTCTTTTGTTTTATTTTTATTTTCATTTTTTATTTTTTTATGTTTCTATTTTTTATTTTTTAAATTCATGATAGATAATTATTACAAATTTGTAATACTGATTGTCACTTTCTTCTGTTTTATTTTTATTTTATTTTTTTATGTTTTTATTTTTTATTTTTTAAATTCATGATAGATAATTATTACAAATTTGTAATACTGATTGTCACTTTCTTCTGTTTTATTTTTATTTTATTTTTTTATGTTTTTATTTTTTATTTTTTAAATTCATGATAGATAATTATTACAAATTTGTAATACTGATTGTCACTTTCTTCTGTTTTATTTTTATTATTTATTTTATCTTTTTTTCGTGAATTATTTAGACTTTCTTTTGTCGCAGAAGTACATTATATGGGGAGATTAATCTCTACCGTTTTTATTTTCTGGTTTATTTTGATATCATTAAAAGCTATAATTTTTTTAACTAAGTTTCTTGATATTAGAAAAGGATTATTTTAATTATTATATTATTTAGATAAAAAGGAAAATAGTTTCTGCAATTCCATAAAATTATTTAGGTATGTTGCCGAGAATATACGTACAAAAAGGTGGGATAAACCATATTAAAATAGACGCGTATTTTTTCCTGAATAGTATTTTCACTAGTCGGGTTAAGTAAGCTTGTAATATGTCCACATACTTACATGCTTGTCGTTGGTATTGCTTACGATACGACAGGATAAACCATATGGAAATAAGGCGCGTGTTATTTTCTTAATAATATTAATTCTAGATAGATGAAGTGAGATGGTTATATGTTTTCATTTGTTATATGCCATGTCATTGTCATTGCTTTGATTTCCTTTGGATTTAATGTTACATATAGCTTTTATATATGTTTAACGATATGCGTTATCTTTTTGTTATCTACTCTAAACATGTTTATCCGACTCGCTCTTAACAAAATATCTTACTTGGCATAGCTAGATGCAATTAATGGTTTATTATAATACCCTTTATTAATATGATTATTAAATGACTATTTTCTGTCGAATATCTAACATTTTTCTTGCATTACTGATATTTAATTGTTTCAAAGATTACAAATACTTTTATTATAGTCGAAACAAATTATGTTATTTGCATTTTACTACGTTAAAATGTAATTTCAATACAAATAACAATGGATAAACCTATAGAGTAGCAAATGTTCTAAACATAACTCGAAACTTTAGTGATTCTTACGGAATTTTTAATTTTGATTACAAAGATGTATTTTCAAATAAGTTTTTTGTTATAATACCTTTACTTAATATATCATTTTAAAGACCGTTTTTCGTTCTATCGATTAGCTTTAATTACAATCGATTAAAAAAATATATGCCATTTTTGAGAATGATGAATATAGGATAAAAAACGCAAATTCGCACCATTTTCTCATTTCAATTCAAGCTAAGCCGAAAGGGTACTGAAACAACTCGCGATAGCGACGAAGCGTTTGGCTCAGGAATCACTACAGAACGCATAGCACAATGGTGGTTTGAGAAATTTCGTGAGACGACGAGAATCTTGAAGTTGATGAGCGTAGTAGTCAGCTATCGGACGTTCACAACGATATATTAAGAGCGTTCCTCTAAGCCAATCAACGCACATCTGTTCAAGAACTTGCTTCTGGATTAGACATAACGTATACGACGATTTCCAACTACTTGAGAGAGATTGGAAAAACAAAATAACTTGATGAATAGGTTCCTCACGTATTAAAAGACTACCTGAAAGAAACGCCGTTATGAAGTGTCATCTTCACTTCTTTTACGAAACAAGAACGACCAGTTTTTCCACCCGGTTATGGCTGGCTGAAAGTGTTTTTTTAGAACAACCGGCGCCGCTCAGCGCAGTTATTAGACGCCGGCGAAGCTTAATGATACTTCCCGAAGCCAGATTTGCACCAAAAGAATCCTATTATTTAATAATATTCTCATTAGTATGATAATAGTTAGTAGTTTTCTAATGCCCTTAGTTATGCTTGTCTTACTATAATAACCATCATAACACAAAAATCCCACTAGTTTCAAACATAAATAAGTTTTATACTAATCTATGAAATCGACACATATATAAACAGACACTTCATATTTAGTACAAAGTTAAAGAAAGCAATCGTCCAACACTGATTGGAAAAAAGTTTGTTTGGAAGAAATACGAAATAACTCTAATCCATCACACGATTGCATTGTTTAGTTGCAACACGAAAGCCATTGTGTAATGAAGAACATTCGTCGAATGAAGGAACTACAAAGACCACCTGTTAAGAGTCATATTCACGCATCTCCCTTCGTGACTTGCAAAGAAACTAATTTTTGTGCATACATTTCCGCAAGACCCTGAAGCAGTTGTAATTAACTAAGTCTGTTCACAGAAATATCTTTAGTTTTCACATATATGTATACGTATATATATTATATATATATGTGTGTGTGTGTGTGTCTGTGTGTGTGTCTGTGTGTGTGTGCTTAATTACTCTAGCAGCAGGATGACTGGAACCAATAAATAACTGTTGCTCCGATAAAACGAATAGGACTCTCGACCCACTGACCCACACTAAGTCGTTCTACTTTTAATTTTTTTATCTATTGTTTTTCTATGTTTTTATTTGATTTCCCATTTTTCATATTTATTTATTTCTGAAAGCAATATTAATCATATCTATCTATTTATTTTTATTAATAAAGCTGGCCATAATAAAAAAAAGCATATTCATATGAGTCATATCCATTCAGATAGGAATCAGTGTCATATAAGAATGTATGATGCCCATTATTTTATATTTCTTTATTTGAAATATCCGGTAGAGCTATTTATAGATGCAACTCGCATTACTTATTAAATTCTATGTGCGATAAAGTAGTTGCATTTTGTTACATATCCATTTTTAAAAAATTCCTTCACGTCATGTCGAGACGTTTATTGGTTTGTATAACATTTTTTATTTATATTTGTAATTAATGAATATTTCTATTAAGCAAAGCTACGATAAACTGCTAATGTAATTACATTAGATTAAAAACTTCTTAACGTAAATATATTTTTTTAAATATGCTATATATGTATTTAAATATATCCATTAAATTTAGAGACCTTTTCAAAATAAGATTTACTTGTGTTTCTTGTATCGTTACTTCCATCTTAATTATTTGCCTACAAACCTCAAATATTACTTTGCATTTTTTTTTCACTGTTAGAAGTAATATTTCTTGGCCTGAGTCCACGTTTCTATGTTCAAATTTAAAGCTACTGTATAGATATAAATAATATAATATTATAAAACTATATGAATTGATATATATATATATATATATACATTTAGCTGTATATAAATAAAATGAACTCAATTTTCCCCTCCGACTTTGACCTTAATAGGATTAAAAATCATGACATTACATGCAAATGTAATGCGTACAAACTGTAACATGTTATCTGAGGTGTGCTATAGGCCGATTACCTGTACAGTTCCTCAACAATGGTACATTACTATATTTTTTCCGGTGAGAGTCCACTACCAAAATCGGTTAGATTCAATGGAAGTTGCATAATCTTTTCTCTCTATTAGATTCCTCATTTTCCCGCTCCCCATTTACATCGCAGCGGATGCGTTCACAAGGAACAGTACGAAGAAACACCGGTTCGGAGTCGTACAAGGTTATTTATGCCGTTTTTTGTTTTTTCATTTAATCCTTTTCCCCTGATTTATGCTTTCTGTTATCCAATAATAAAATAAAAATTAAAATATATTACATAAGAAAAATGCGAATATGGAAAGTAATATGGTTAAAATTAAAGTAAAGACTATTTGTTTAAGCTTGAAAAGAAAAAGACAAGATATTCTAGTAAAAAACATACTAAATTTATGACTTAAAATATTGCGGGGCAAAGTTTTTTTTCAAGTTCAATTTAGTTTTATATAATACAATTGGTAATGCGGCAATATTTTAAGTTATAAATTTATTATATTTTTTACAAGAATATCTTGTTTTTTTCTTTTCTAGTTTTAACAACTATGTTTTTTACTTTTCTAAGTTTAATTGTAACCATATTACTTTTCATGCACGCATTTTTCTATGTGATCCATGATTATTCCAAGCTTTGCTTTGTCAACAATCGATAAAGCATTATGACTAACATCTTATATTGACTAAATAAAAAAACAAATAAAAAAACGTAATTAAGTAAATAAATAGTCAGCATAGTTTTTGCTGGCGTGCAAAGGCGAAAGTTCGGTTAGCGAATGAGTGACAGATCAGGAGATTAGTGAATTATTAGCGACAGTATTAGCTGAATCGACATAATCGTGGTGATAAGGAAAACAACGCTGGCGCACAACGAGCGAAAACATTGCAAAGAGGGCAAAATATTAGATACAGTATATATATATATATATATATATATATATATATATATATATATATATATATATATTAGAAAAGCATTTCATCCAAGGCATGAAAATTGTCAAACAAAATGTTTTTACTATAGGCTTTAAAAATATACGTACAAGATTCAATTTGAAATTTATTTATCTTCAAAGTGCACTTTTATGTATTTTACAATGTAAGGTATAAAAATTTAATTCAAATTGAATCAAAGAATTACCTTGGATTTATTTTATATAATGTACATTCTGTTTCACTTTAAAAAAAATAATTGAATTTTTTTTATCATTAATTGCTAGATGAAAGAGAATGTTTTTAAATTGCAACACCGACTAATAAAAAAATAAACCAAAATTACTAGAATACAATCTTATTGTGTTACGAAACAAAAATAGGAAATACGAAACGTTACCTTTTGGGGGATAGAATTTTCTCAGTTAATTTATTTGGATCCAAGATTTATGTCTTGCACATTGGTAGATGCAAGTACACACTGTGTTGAAACAGATAACGATGCGTGTTGATTTCTTTCCCCGATAGGATTTTAATTTTGAATTTGTTTTTTTACGTTATTTGTGTTTAAAACAAATATGATAGGAAGGACTCTTCTAAAGATAACGTTACTTCATTAGAAGCTTCGGTTACACGAAATGTGTTTTTTGGGTTTTTTTTTTTACAGAAATAAAATACTTCACAATAAGTTTTACAAAACGTTACCTGATACGTAGGAGAGTAATTTATATTGCCTTTGATAACATTTGTCTATAACATATTTGTTTCGTTTTTTACGGAAATACTTTTTCGTTTTACCACTTTCGTTTGGTATTTTGCGAAAGTACAAATTATTTGGCAAATGACCGTACTTTCCATTTTAATAATGGCTATCTGTATCATAACGTTATTACTTCAATACGGTACATAAAGCATGAGGGAAGAATACCTTATATGAAATACCATTTCTCTATTTGATTATATTTGTTTACGCTGTTCACACATGCTAGCCAAAGAAAAGGAGCTTTTGATTTTTAGAGTGTGTTGAGTTGGAAATTTGCGTTTTTTTGCTTTAGGGTTTTCATGCTAACTAATTTTCAGCGGTAGTTGTCTTTATTACATTATCAAATCAATGTAAAGAATATACAGGTAGAAGAGTAACTCGTTTTTAATTTAATAGCATTTATTTAAAAATGTAAATTATTATCATGCTTGTGTTTTGTCCCTTTTGTTTCGTATATTGTTAGGTGAGAGTACTATTTATATGGCAAAGAATCCCCTCTTATTTGGGGATTCTAGATATGACCTTAAACTATATCCGATTGTTAGGTCTCAGCTTGCGGGCTTTGGAGAGGGTGTAGCGACCCTTTAATTGCCATTCCTTCCAGATTCACTCTTACCCAGAGTGGTAGTCTCTGTTAGGGTCCCAAGTATGGGTTAAATGGAAACTGACTTGAGAAATATATATATATATATATATATATATATATATATATATATATATATATATATATATATATATATATATATATTCTAATAAAAAGATTTTTCTTCAAAGTCATTGGATTCGGCATTAAATAACCTGAAAAGGGTTCATATTCCGTAAAACAAAAACAACCAACTAACCCTCTTATTTTGAGCATGGGTTTTGAAGATATCCTCCAATAATGAAATGTTGAATTTTTAGGGGGTGAGCTGGGTGATACATTATTTTTTTAACGGTAATACACCAGGCTGTTTCCTTATGTGAGAAACACCCAACTCCTAAAAGGAGGAGAACTCTGGATTGGAACACAAAATAATATAGATTGCTTTAGTTTAGAAAGATTTATTCCTCCTTGAACTAGGTCACAATAGACGAAGTGTAGCATCAGAACAGATGATACATTTTGTTCCTAGAAAAAAGGCCAATAAAAATGTATTGATAAAATAGTACCCGAGAACTTCAGAGAGGAGTGTACATATTATATATGTCTCTGATGAATATCACACTATAACTGTTAAAATCTATTTCACGGAAAACAAATTAAAACATTAATTTCACTATTGTTAAAATTTCTTCGTTAACATTTCAGATTTCGATTGCCTGAGTAAGTTGGAGGATTTGGAAAATTATTTTTGCAGGTGATGCCCCCACATATTTAATTACATGAAATCTGAACAAGATATTACACTCCTTCAGAACTTTTACGGTATATAATGTTTACTTTTATGTTTACCGTGAATTCATTAATAAACAATGCAACCTGATGAATCCTAGCGTGGATGTAACGCGGAATATTCTGTGTAGCTTAATTGTCATATATATATATTTTAAGTACTATATATATATATATATATATATTAATATGTTGAAACAGTTTTATAACTCAATAATGTTGATAATATATATATATATATATATATATATATATATATATATATATAAGGGAGTAGTCACCAACAATGTGTATTTTTAACATTATTTTATTATTCCGTGTCTTGGTTTTTCATTGAGAATTATGTTTGGATCATTGTAATAATGTTTTTAAGTCATTGAAATCGTTTACGCGCGTTTCAGACGGTCCGTGATGCGTCCTCGTCAGAAATTATTTTCAAATGTGTTGGAGATGTAAAAATGGCGATTTTCGTAGTTAATTTGAAGTTTTTCCAAGGCTTGTAAGTGTTTATTATTCATTGGTATGCTTAATTTTTATTGCTCTTTTATTGGGCTTGTCCAGGGAGACCTTGACCTGGCTGTAGTCGCTATCTCTTTCTGCTAATGTTTTTTTCTTTTCCTTTAGGGTGGGGTAGGGTGTGTGTGTGTGTGTGTGTGTGTGTGTGTGTGTGTTTATGTGTGTGTGTGCGCGTGTGTGTGCGTGTGTGTTTGCTTTTATTGGTTTGGGAATGTGTATATTGTTTTATAGTATTTTGGGGTTATTTGCTTCCTTAGGAAGGCGGCTGTGGTCCGAGGTCGTTACTAATGTGTATGTGTGGGGAGTGGAGGGGGGAACTGGCTCTTCTGAAATAAGGGTAGGGGTGCTTTCATTCTATTTTGATATTTATTTTTTGGATTCTTGGATTTTAGTATTGTGATTTTTCGTTTTGGTCTTTTCGGGTATTCCTTATATTATGTTTGTTTAGAAAGAGGGGTGTATTTAAAATAGGGGATATATATATATATATATATATATATATATATATATATATATATATATATGTATATATGTATATATATATATAATTATTTCCACAGCCCAACGTACGCCGCAGCCCACAAGAGCAATGCTAGCCAAGGAACCGGAAGTCTAAGACTCGAGTTTCGCCCTCATTTGGGCTCATCAGTCAGACATATTCGCACCCAGAATTTGAAACCTACATGCGAGGCAAGCACTCTACCAACTGAGCAAACGCCCCGCACACAAGAAATTTTTATTCTTAGGTTGACCGTGAATTTCTTGGATGCGGGGACTTTGCTCAGTCAATAAGGGCAAAACTCGAGTCTTAGACTTCCGGTTCCTTG
Organism: Euprymna scolopes; assembly: GCF_053919585.1. Classification (NCBI taxonomy): domain Eukaryota; kingdom Metazoa; phylum Mollusca; class Cephalopoda; order Sepiida; family Sepiolidae; genus Euprymna; species Euprymna scolopes. The sequence continues at coordinate 3,637,579 of NC_136513.1, forward strand.
GCTGGCATGACTCTTGTGGGCTGTGGTGTTATTTGGGCTGTGGAAATAATTATATATAATCTCTTACATTCTGAAAATTCTATAACAAAAATTGCTCGTTAGGTTAGCTCTGCTGGATGGCGTCGTTCTTTCGAGTTCAAAATCCATATTTTTTAGACATCGGCTTGGGGTTCAGCTGGTGAGATGACCACGTCCCTTTTCGAGATGAAGTAGGTCTATTCCACAGCTTGATTTCGTCGCGGTTTGCTTGATCTGTGTAGGTTAATTGAATTTCTTGTGTGTGGGGGGGAGGGAGTTTGCTCAGTTGGTAGACTGCTGCTTCGCATGCAGGAGGCTCCGGTTTCAAATCCCGGGTGCGGATATGTCTGACTGATGAGCCCAAATGAGGGCGAAACTCGAGTCATAGACTTTCGGTTCGTTGGCTGGCATGACTCTTGTGGGCTGCGGCGTACGTTGGGCTGTGGAAATAATTATATATAATCTCTCACATTCTGAAAATTATATATATATATATATATATTTATATATATATATATATATATATATATATATATATATATATATATATATAATCTGTTGAAGAAAAAAGACCCGGATACGAATTGATTTTAAGAAGATTTAAATTTACATTTGATTCTTCTTAAAGGTGTAGTATTAAAAACAAAACTTTGAGAATGTAGTCCTTATGTTTTCTAATTATTAAACTTTACACTATGCATATTATAATCTTCTTGTACCATCGTTAAAAAACACCGATTACAAACAGCCTTATTAAATCTGCACAGAATAATAACTTCACCAATTCTATGGCATTGGAAGTCCCTATTTCAACTAACTAAAAAGAATATGGTTTTATTAATTTATGAGACATAGGTTAAAATTAGCCCGGAAAATTTGTGAGTGTGTAGTTGTTTGAGTAAATGTTGGATCAGTCTCATCCAAACATACGTCTCACTCTTACTAGTAATATACCTCGATTAGCAGGATATTCTTTTATAATACATTTCGTTTAATTAGAAAGCATTGCGCTATTTTACTATATTACTTCAAGAAATAAAAATCATAATTACAATAAATATTTTTTTGATTTTAGTTAATAACTTATATAAAGTAAACAAAGAAAACAAAATTAAGTATTTATTACGTAAAACAATATTGTTCGAGGTATCAATCACATTGTCATAAACCATAAAGCAGTATTAAATTAACACCAGTATTATACAAGGTAAGCGCAGCTATATATCATTATTGAGTTATAAAACACTTTCAAGTTTAAGTGTAAAATGCAAATGGCTACTTAGGAAATGTTGATAGAGTTTGTATACGAGAATCATCTACCGCTTATGAGAAAATAGTTTAAGGATTGATTGATGTATTAATTTTTACATAAGGATGTTTGAGCTGCGGATACTATTTAATTAGTAAAACAAGCAAGTTAATATCTTACTCTATAAGTGCCTTAAATTTCCTTTTACTGAAAATATATATTAAAAAAAAACAACGTTGGGAAAAAGGATCCATAGCTTTGTATATAAAATTGACATTCCAGTATAAATTTGCTTCGTAATATATACTGTGTCTTACATACTTCTTAGAGAAGAAAGATTATGCATGCCATTCAAACTTTAAGTTCCAGAAAGTAAAGAGAATATATGCAGTCATTGTGCGGAAATGCTTCACCTAATTAAATGTGATTGCAATTGACTGCTTAAGGATTTGTATTTTCTGTCCCTAATAGAAATGTATCGTCATAAATAAAGAGAAAGACGCTTACCTTAACGGCAACTGGATATTCACTGTAGCCGCGCACTATATTGCTCAAATGTCCTTGGTATACTTCCCCAAACGCACCTTGTCCAATAGGCCTTTAAGTATAAAAACAAAAATAGTATTTAAACATTAATACAAGTTTCTGTATTATCTTAACGCTCATGGTTTCTTCGCCTTGTAGGGTGCACAATTCAAACATATATATATATATATATGTATATATATATATATGATTTATATCTCTACATGTTATCTGGCAAATTACAGCTCTGTACTAATTGTGGTTTTTGTTTTATAGGTGTTTGAACTGAGTCAGGTGTGAAATGGAGCCTGTTGAATGTCGAGCAGTGATCCGATTCTTGTATTTGAAAGGACACACACCACAGGAGACTTTTCATAAAATGAAAGAAACTTATGGTAATAATGCCCCACTATATGACCTTGTAAAACGCTGGCATCGTGAATTCAAACATGGCCGGAAGTCTGTGGAAACAGCTCCCAGACCTGATCGCCCCCCCTTCTGCCATTGATGAGGCATCTATTCGTCAAGTTGAGGCTACCATTTTGGAAGATTGGCGCTTTACTATTCGCCAAATAGCCCAAGACGTCAAGATTAGTACAGGGTCTGTGAAAACTATTATTCATGACCATTTGCATATGGATAAGGTGTCTGCCAGATGGATTCCCAGGTTGCTCACACCATTCCAGAAGCGAGAACGCGTCGAGTGCTCGAGCATGAATTTGGAGATGTGCTAAGAAAATGAGTCCAAGTTTTTCAAAAGGCTGATTAGACAGGTTGAAACCTGGGTCCATCATTATGACCGAGAGACTAAAGCCCAGTCAATGCAGTGGAAGCACTTGGACTCACCACCTCCAAAGAAGGCAAGGGTGCAACCCTCCGCTGGTATGGTCATGCTAACAGTCTTCTGGGACCAGGACGGAGTAGTGGTGACAGATTTCCTGGCAGAGGGTACCACAATTACAGGAGCCTATTATGTTTCACTTTTGAGGAAATTAAAGGAAGCTATCGAAATCAAGAGGTGGGGCAAGATCAGCAAAGGTACCCTCCTCCTGCATGACAACGCTCCGGTCCACAACTCGCATGTCGCCAGATCAGAAGCATGGGCGTGTGGTTATGAAATCCTTCCCCATCCTCCCTACTCTCCTGACCTTGCACCCTTTGACTTTCACCTCTTCCTAGCCATGAAGTTGTTTTTGAAAGGAAAGCGTTTCCCAGATGGTGCAGCCTTGATTTCGTAAGTCACGTCGTGGTTGGAGGACCAACCTTGGGTGTTCTACATAAACGGTCTCCAGAGCTGCATCAAACGATGGGAGAAATTCATAACTCTGTGAGGTTCCTATGTAGAGAAATACTAATAACTGTGCCAAGTTTCGTTACTCTACTGTTATGGGAAGTGGGTCAGGGGCATTACTTATTTCACGCCCCTCGTATATATGTCGACGTAAAAATCTATTATCAAATGAACAAAAAGGAGAAATATAAATGCTATGACTGATATGATGCGTGAGAAAAGAAAAAAAATCGGAACAATAAACGAGAAAAGAATTCATGAGAACCAAAATCTCACACGACGGGAACAAAAGTAATAAACGCATCTTGGAATACAATTAACGGTAAAACATGTGTTATGCAGACTGTCGAGATAGTGAGTGAGATTAGGCAGCAACGAAGCGAGGCACGTACGTGCGACAGAGATTTGAAAACCCCGCGTGGAGGCAACGGAAATTTAACAGATGTGTATCCATGGGAGGCGAAATATACGTGGCCGACACAGTAGCGTTTTGTTAAAGACAAGGAACTTGTAAAACAAAGTTTGGAAAGTATCATGAATAAATACCTTTTAATTTAAACTAAAAAACCAACTCTAATTTATTTCCATTTGCTTTTCCTTTGCGAGACTTTCGCGCACAACGTCGGCTCACAAGTTGCATTAATCTATAAAATATATATCTATTTATATGTACATATATATATATATATATATATATATATATATATATATATATATATATATATTGGGGTGGACAGGGCTCCTGTAAGCCGTGGTGAAGGCAACCTTTCTAGGAGAAGCAAATCTCTGATTTAAAAAACCAGAAATCGGGTGACCAGTACCCGCATTAAGCTGGTCTGCAGTTTAACTTGTTGCTGGCTATCTTGCTCTTGCTTATTGCTGGATCTCAACATTTTGAACCGAGAGCGTAACTTAGCTGTCGTACAAAGCTAAGACTCTGTAACATCATTTGTATATAGATACTCCCTCAAGCATTTGTCTATGAAAATGATCCTGTGGCGATGGAAGTCATTTTTGGGCTCATGGACTTTAAGTGTCTGAGGGAGTGGCACTCGTCTGACAAGACGTTGCAATCATCCTGTATATATATATATATATATATATATATATATATATATATATATGCATGTATGTATGTATGTGTGTCGTACAAAGCTAAGACTCTGTAACATCATCTTTGTATAGATACTCCCTCAGGCATATGGGCTCATGGATTTTAAATGTCTGGGGGAGTGGCACTCGTCTGACAAGACGTTGCAATCATCATGTGTGTTTGTGTAGAGGTGTCTATATGTATGTGTGTATGTATGTGCATAAATGGTGGTTTGTGTATTTTAGTCTTTTAAAATTAAAATTCGCCGCATCTGCAAAAACACAAATTTATTTACGATATTATTATATATAAAATGAATTGCTTGTACAGAGTACTTTCGCAAAAGTTTATGTCTGATTACTAAGTTTCCATTTTGCATATAAGGCTATTAAACTTTATATTTTAAGTCCATGTTTCAATATTAAGTCTATTTAATAATTTTAATTAAATTAAATCTCCAAATTTAAAGGCTTAAGAGTAAGTGTTTTAAAAAGAATTTGACATTTAACTAATCTTGCTTAAAATGTATTTGATATATATTTAGATCAAATTAAATGAAAGTTTGGAATATTTAAATACTAAAACTTTAGGTTTAACATATACTATATCATCTTTAGCACATAAGCAGAAATGTGAGGAAATATTGTGAATTGATATTTATTGGAAAAGATTTACCGAAATTGTAGGCATATGAATTTTACACGAAAGAATTCTACTCTTTTTACTGTTAAGCTCACAAACTAAATTAATGCAAATATAGCTATATTGAAAATTTACGTCTTTACACTGTATTCTAAAATCAATAATGTTGTGTTAATTAGTTTAGGATCGAATACTATATAATACTAGAATACCCGTGACCCGTTGGGTCAGTAGGTTATATTAGCCATGGAATTAATGTTTGACCGTGACACTTGTGGCGTAAAGAAAATAGTTTGTTTTTTTTGGTGAAATAACAGAAACATTTCTATGAAAGCACATTAAAATGAAAAAAGAATATAGATAGATTTCTATGAGTAGTACTGCTTATAATTATTTATTTTTGAAAATACAAACTTACAGCCATTGAATTATAAGTGGTTTGCCATACTTATAGGTAAATGTGCACTGAACAGATACCGGCACTTGATTCTGAGTGTGGATCCTACACAAACCTTGGTCTATTTAGCCAAAAAAAAAAAAACGGTTTCAGCCCCCCCCCCAAAAAAAAAAATTAAGTCCAAGAAAATGCCAAATTGATAAATGGTAGCCACATTTAATTCACATAGATAAGCAACAACATCAGTGATCTGTCTAGACCAGACATACATAGTTTTTATAAATTCTTGTAAAGTCAATTAAGAGTCTTTTTTTTTTAAAAAGATCCTTCTTTACTGGATGTCTTCCGACACATGAATTTTGCACCGAAAAATCTTCGCGTCACGATACTTTATGAGAGACATCTCCTGATGACAAACACTTCATTGCATCTTAGATGCAAGTATTTTTCGTTTTTAGAGGAAGGTATGAGAAGAATGAAAGTCCTTTGTCCATTCAAATAGTTGCGTAAGCACGGTTTATTATAAATGTACAAAAAATATTTCGTAGAGAAAATAAAATAAAAATGAATTTAAAATTAAATAAGAATGAAATAAAATAAAAATAAATTTAAAATGAATTAAAATAAAAATAAATTTAAAATGAAATAACATAAAATAAAAACAAGCACAAAATACAAGTATGAATGAAATTTGCTCAAAGAAAAAAAAAGTAAAAACAGAAAACACGCTCGATTATTTTGAGTTTAAAATAAATTCAACATTTTCTTTGGCATTTTATTATTATTTTTTATGGCATGAAATAGACCAATGTCAGCGAAGGGTCCATATTTGTCATCAAGTAACCAGATGGCATAATACTTAAAGTTAATTCAAATTTTGATATATCTTTTAATTTAATCTCGAAAAAAACAATTGGGACGCTGCAAACGTACACAATAAAACGTAGTTTTATTGTCGCGTTGACAATGTACGCATACGCAACTGGAAGCCGTAAACCGGATATTGGGTTACAACAATCGTTATTAGGTCATTTGAGTTTTATAATCATATAGAAAGATATATATTATAATATATATATAAATATAAATATTCATATATATATATATATATATTTATATATATATATAAAATTTCATACAGAAATATTTATTTATCTAACAAGTAGCACGATATGAAACATTATTGATGAGAGAATTACCAACCTCACATATATAATAAAATATTATAATGTATATATATATATATAATTCATATAGAAATATTTATTTATGTAATGTTAAATTTATTGTTAACATTACAATTAATGTCACACGCTCCGTTAAAGAGATCTCAATGACATCCAACATAAGAATACAAATCGAAATTGTCAAGTAAGATAATTAAGGTGAAAGATTATATTACATATATGTGCCTAGATATATTAGATAGATCTGCCTTGATATATGTTTATATTTGAATAATGACGAAAATTCTCTGCGTGCTGTGACAAGCAGCACGATATCAAATAGTATCCAATGATGATCATGCGTATTGATAAGAGAATTACCAGCCGAACGTTATAATTTGCACATATTTTAGACGAGAAAAGAATAAAGTGTTGATCTATATAATTCTTGATCGAATTTTCATTAGTACTTTACGGTTATGTGTGTTTGTTTGCAAAAGCAGAAAATTTCAAGTATTTAGAAATATCGTCTAAGAGTTGGGACAAGTGAGTGAAATTCTGCCTTAGGGAATTAAAGTTCAGTGTCCTTTGTAATCTGGAAAAGGTTTTGGCAACTAAAAATGCTTAGTAATCGAAAACACAAAAATCGATATCGCGTCATGTGTGTGTCATACAATTAGATTAAGAATGCGTTGCTTATAGAATCGTTCAAGAGTTTCAATAATATTGAACTCTCTGAGGATTACAGACGGCTACGATCTCAAACAATCCATTTCAATCAACTGAATATTATCGACTAAGTTGTGTCTATAGATATTGAATTTCGTCATATTGGAGTCGACTACATGCATGAATATTTGAATTGTAGGCATAGACCAATTCATACCATCTAAAAAATTCCAACAAAAACCTAACAGCCAGCCATGGTTCTCCCCAGAATGTGCTGCTGCTATCGCGCACAGAAATCACTTTTTCCATAGCTACCAACGTAATAGATGCACTGAGACTAAAGCTGCTTTCAGGACTGCCAGCAACCAATGTAAAAGAGTAATAAAAAATGCAAGAGAGCTATATGCCCAGTCTGTTAAATCCAAGGTAGCTGATCAGCGGCTTGGTTCCCACCAGTTTTGGCAAATAACAAATAGGATCCCGAACAGAAGTGTGCGTTCTATCCCAACCATTATCAATGGACCAGAGGTCATCTCGTCAGCGTCAGACAAGGCCAAACTATTTGCAAAGAACTTTGCAGCTAATTCTACCCTATGCGACGAAGGCCATCAACTCCCCATATTTCCTCCTATAACACAGAACAAGCTAGGTAACATACAAATATCCGTGCATGAGGTCGCCAAGCTAATAAAAAACCTAGATTCCAGTAAAGCAACTGGCCCTGATGGCATCCCAATTATAGTGTTAAAAAAACTTCAACCAGAACTTGCTCCCATACTTACGAAACTATTTAAGCGCTGCCTTAAGGAGAAGTGCTTTCCGACCCCCTGGAAGACCTCATCAGTTTGCCCTGTATTTAAGAATTCAGGTGATAAGTCATCTCCCTCTCAGTACAGACCAATAAGTCTTCTCTGTGTTATGAGTAAGTTGCTGGAATCCATATTAAATAGAGAAATAGTCAACCACCTCAGCAGGAATAACCTTCTTAGTGACACACAATATGGTTTCCGCTCTGCAAGATCTACCGCAGATGTGCTGACGGTTATATCCCACAGGATTAGTGAATAGTGAATCTCTTGACAAAGGCTTCCTTTCTAGGGCAATTGTTCTTGACATATCAAAGGCCTTCGACAAAGTATGGCATAAGGGTCTACTTCACAAGATTTCCAGCTACGGTATAACTGGAAATGTTTTCTCAATCATTAAATCATTTCTCTCCGATAGGCTCATAAGAGTAGTGGTAGATGGTCAAAAATCGGAGGCCTGCAATATAAATGCTGGAGTCCCTCAGGGGTCAATCCTGGGCCCAACTCTCTTCCTGATCTACATCAATGACCTCCCTAAACACATACTTAAATCATTCGTTGACATCTATGCTGATGATACGATTATCTATGGCAACACATCAAAGGCTGTAAATGACAAAGTTCTCTCTGATTCTCTCTCCTCTGATCTCGAGCGCGTGGTTCAGTGGGGGAAGATGTGGCTAGTTACCTTTAATGCATCCAAAACCAAACTCCTATACATCATCAACGCTCTGATCCCCAGCTGGCATCAATTGTGATGGATGGCTCTCGTCTGGATGAGGCCCCGTGTTTTGACAAGCTTCTGGGTTTGACCTTTACTCCTGATCTGAAATGGAACACGTACATCAAGTCTGTTGCCAAGGTCGCTGGAAAGATGGTGGGATCCTTCTACCGCTTAAGAAGATATCTCACTACTGATGCAATTCTCTATCAATATAAAAGCCAAATACGGCCAAGGATGGAATACTGTTGCCATATCTGGGCAGGAGCTGCCAAAAACAGCCTATCATGTCTTGACAGAGTACAAAATAGACTTCGTGGTTTAGTGGGGGATGCCCTTTTCTCTACCCTGCAACCCCTCTCCCACAGAAGAGACGTTGCAAGCCTATCCTTGTTTTATCGTTATTTTCATGGCAGGTGCTCGTCTGAACTCCAATCCCTGGTCCCCCCTCGCCAATCTTTCACGAAAAACACCCGTCTAGCTGAATCCACTGTGAAAAATTTCCCCCACTCTATATCTGTGCCTAAATCAAAACGCGGATTTCATGAACAAAGCTTCTTTCTTAGAACTGCACGCCTGTGGAACTCTGTTCCGTCTGCCTGCTTCCCTCCGGACTACAACTTGGATGTCTTCAAGTCTAATGTTAACAAATTCCTAATGAACCGCCCCTTAAGTAAACACTTCATCAAATCTCCTCACTAACGTAATGTACTTGCAATAACCCTTATCCCTGAGTGGCTTCCGGGCCTTGATAAGTGGTGATCTCTGTGTAAAAAAAAAAAAAATTCCCCTTATGTATATTGATGAAAAAAATAACCGTAAACGGAATATCCGCATATGTGTGTGTATGTGTGATTGTGTAAAACACATATACATAAATTATTTCTATAACGAAAAGGCGTAACTCATCTCCGTTTAGTTGATTATTTTTTATGGTATGTTCTTGTCCGAGCTCCTATCTCTTGTTTCCTCTACAAAGCTGTTAGAGAGAAAGTTGATTAAGCTGCAACTACTGTAAATAATGTTTATATTCTGTGCACCTCAAATTAAATAGAACTTTCACGGGCAAAAAATTTTCCCAAAATATTAAATATTGTAACTTCAGACGGTCGGATTTCAGTCCTGGTTTGAGGAAGTTGCCTGTCTAGCCGCACTGATGAGCTGTGAAACAGCGAAACAGTATTGTATGTGGGTGAATATATATATATATATATATATATATATATATATATATATATATATATATATATATTGATTTTCTAACCCGTTTAAATCTGGATTACATACATCGTATTCAAGCCACTGGATGAGATTCCGAACAGCCAAGAATTCCATGACCCAAATGCGATCAGAAGGCGATTTGATCAAATCCTAATCAGGAACTTACTTCGATACTCAGCACTTATTAAAAAATGTTCCGTTGAACAACTAAAATACAATCTGCGGAGTTGTATGAGATATGTCTCGAGAGGTTTAGTGAGGCGAGTACAAAAAGAGATGTTACTTTCCTTTGCGGACAGACGCCGCACTAGACAATTTGAAAATCACCCCTTATCATGTGCATGGTATCATAAAAACCTAGACACCTCAAAAGCATGTGGACCAGATCTCATACCGGTTGTGCTATTAAATAAATACGCTGCTTAGGTTGCTCTAGTTCTCTCCAAACTCTTCAACAAATGCCGTAACGAATCTTGGTTTCCCGACTGCTGGAAAACAGCTTCTTCAAGAATTTTGGTGAAAGAACTGACCCACTAAATTATCGCCCCATTAGCCTCCTCCCGCTTTTGACCACAATATTTGAGTTCTTAGTTAATCAAGTCCTAATACAACACTTAACAGCTGCTAACTCCTAACCAACAAAAATATGGATTCAGGCAAGACCGTTCAACAGCAGAAATCTTAACTGTGGTCTCTGAACGTATATACCGTTCACTGGACAAAACAGGGGAGGGTAGAGCGGTAGCCCTTGATATACTAAGGCTTTTGACGGGGTATGGCACGATGGTCTTCTAAGGAAAATCAGACCATATGGTATCACTGGAAGAATACATAATGTAAGTAAATCCTTCTTAAGTAATAGAAAAATCCAAGTTGTCCTCGACGGTCGTACATCTAAACAATATGATATAAATGCGGGTGTACCTCACGGTCTATCTTTGGACCTTTATTATTCCTGATATTTATAAATGACCTCCCTCATAAAATTGTTTCAGAGATGGGTATATTTGCCGATGACACCACTCTCTAAAACAGGCATGAGGGGAAAACAAATGAACACATATCTAAGGAAATGGCAGAAACACTAGAGGATGACCTCCAATCTGTAGTGGAATGGGGACAAAAATGGATGGTCACATTCAATGCTGCCAAGACTTCAATAACTACAAGAAACCTTCCCTACCACCAATAGCAATGGCCAAGAACACATTGCCTGAAAACTCCTCGACCTAGCGTTTAAAGGAAATATGAACTGGAATATATACATTGAGAGCACTGCCAAGGTTGCTGCAAAGAAGTTGAGCTCTCTCTACCTTGCTAGAAAATTACTTACGCCTGAAAGTATCATGTACCTCTATAAGGCCATCATTCGCCCACGTAAGGAATACTGTTGTCACATTTGGGCTGGTGCATCTGCTGCTTGTCTCTCACTCCTGGACAGGGTTCAAAAGATAGTCGCCAACCTGATAGGTCCTGAACTGTCATCTAGGCTTCAGCTTCTGTCCCATCGACAAAATATTGCATCCCTCTGCCTGTTCTACAAATACGTTAATGGTGAATGTTCTGACAAACTGTAAGCACTTGTACCTCTTCGATGTGACTACCCCCGACAAGGCCGACAAGCAACTAAGTCCCACCCTTTACAGTAGATATCCCTAGGTGTAAGAAAGCCTTTTACTCCAATAGTTTCTTCCCCAGAACTGCTAGTCTTTGGAACTCCCTTCCGGAATTCTGCTTTCCCAACTGTACTGATATGCAGAAGTTCAAGTGTAATGTGAACAAACATCTTTTTACTCATATCCATTGATAATGCCCCCGCAAATTATGTCCCGATAGTAGCCCCTACTTCAGAGTGGCACTGTGCCTTGTTTGGGGTGAAAATTGAATAAAATAAATAAGCGGCCGAATAGATGCCAGATCCAAAAAAGTTTGCTAAAGAAAAAGCAGAGAATTTTGAAAGGCCGACTGAAGGAAGCTCCACTTAATGATAGAAGAGGCATCCAAGATTTGCTTGATGATCTAAAGAAACAGATTCTCGCATTATCTAAAAAAACCTCGAATAAGCAAGTGACAATTTTGAAACGCATTCTATAATTACCCCTATGCCTTCGACTTAAAGCTTTTTCTACCTAGATTTCAATCTCCTGAGATAGGTTATAACAATAGCGCCTTGAGGCCTAGGGAAGTGCCTGAGTTCGTCCGTAAGGCCTGTGTAGGTAGCGCACCTGAAACAAATGGCATATCGTACAAAGAATCGAAGAACTGTTCAGATGTCTTCAAAGAGCTTACCGTCCTCCTTTAGAGAGCTCGGTCGCTCGGCCTCAAGATTGGTGTCTAGCTAATGGTGTTTGGATAACTAAGGAAGAAAATGCCAATGACATTGATAACTTTTGCCGACTCTCCCTCTTGAAGATATTCTTCGGGGTTCTCACAAAATGTATCACAGACTTTCTAATCGGTAACAAGTACATAGACACATCGGTCTAAAAAGCTGGAATCCCTGGTGTTCATGGCTGTCTCGAACACTCTAAAATGATTTGAAACTTGATTATTGCACGGAAACATAATAGAACATGTGCATGTGATCTAGTCGGATCTTGCCAACGCGTACAGATCGATTGACCACGGGCTTATTCGCATAGGCCTGATATCTTTAAAATTTCCCGATAAACCTGAGGAAATTATTATGAAGTATTGTAACCCAACCAGCCACGATGGTAAGAGATTGCCCTAGAGAGGGGTTAAAGAGAGATGAATTATAGCCCCAAAAGAGGAGCCAGCGAGAGATGAATTTGAGTCTTTTTATTTTAATGGTAGATCCCGGAGGATAGCAGGTGGCCTTGCTGGTTGGAAAGAGAGATAACTTGGTCGTCGATGTGAAATACATTTGCTTTGTAACGAAAAAAAAACAAAATAAAAATATTAAACAATATTTCTATGAAAAATGATAATTTGGAAATATTTAGCTTTGAGCTAAAAGGTTGACCTGTGATCACTGTCGAAGTCAGCCAGTTCGTGAGAATCGGCGATGAAAACCTTTATTCTATGGAAACTTACCTGATTGGGGGGTATGGAGGATGTGGCTGATTATTTAATCAGGGTGAACTAGATGACGAATTGGACGGTGATTGGCTAAAGGAAAACCCCTGGTCTGGCCAGATGCTACTCATTGCTCTTATACAAATCAGTTTGAGTTCAAGTTATAAAGTCTGTTTGAACTCTATAGAAGACAGTCCACCGCCCCAGACTACCCCCTCAATAACGCAACCGTCCGATAAGCAAGGAATCGATTGTTGACAACTAAATCAAGTACCAGAAAAAAATGAAAATTATAATTGACATTCTTAAAATTTTATTCCTCCTGTGAAAAACTATATAATTCTTTTTACTTTTTCTCTTCTTGTGAATAATTAATTTTAAACATAAACTACAACCGGAGTCACCATCGAATTATTATTATTATTATTATTATTATTATTATTATTATTATTATTATTATTATTATTATTTACTTATTTACTTACAAGTGAACGTAAAAAAACCCAACGAAGTTGAATGATCTTTTTCAGCAGAAGAAAGAAAAAAGAAATGACCGTCAAACTGCTGGACCAGCGTCATACCAACCCTGCCTATGTCAAAGCGACTGAGACTGCGTCGCAAGGCTTTTGTGGGTGTTCGAGCCGAACCACCTAGGACAATACTTGTAACTGTGTGGACACTATGGTCTTCTTCGTGTTGCATCCTAACCGTTGCGGGTGCGGGTTTTCGCACTTGGTTATAGTAATTCGGATCAGCTTATATGCAATTCACTGTAAAGGTAAACAACAAAATGGCCATAATTTGAAACCGGAATAATGATGTGTGATTTTACCACTGTTTTTCCTGATTGCCATGAAAATTATCCTACGTTATGCAACAGATACAAACAAATGGGAGAGTACTGGGTAACGACAGGTACTCCCTCTTTCCAGAACTCCCATTGACGAGATAACAATTTTGGTTCAATCTAAAATAGGCGCTAATGACATGCTTGAACGTTATCACAGTCTCTTCTCTTGGACAAGAACAAAAATTAAGTCTTAGATGAGCTGGAGTCTTCTACTAATCAATGGTTCCGACTGGGAAATACACTTTCGCATTGGAAAGGATATAATCCCAACAGAAAAGGAGAAGCTATTCAAAAGCCTCGGACGTACACTCTATGGCAGACACGACAGGAAGACGAATGAACACATTTCTAAAGAAATGGCAGAAACACTAGAGGAAGACCTCCAATCTGTAGTGGAATGGGGACAAAAGTGGTTGGTCGCATTCAATGCTGCCAAGACTAAACTAGTTTCATTCAATAATTACAAGAAACCCTCTCTACCACCCATAGCAATGGCCAACGACTCTTTATCTGAGAGTCCATCTTTCAAACTCCTTGGCCTAACGTTCACAGGAAACATGAGTTGGAACAATTACATTGAAGGCATTGCCAGGGCCGCTGCAAGAAAGGTAGGCTCTCTCTACCGTGCTAGAAAACTACTAACACCCGAAAGTATCCTGTACCTCTATAAGGCCACCATTCGCCCATGTATGGAGTATTGCTGCCACATCTGGGCTGGTGCATCTGCTACTAGTCTCTCGCTCCTTGACAAGGTTCAAAAGAGAGTCGCAAACCTGATAGGCCCTGAACTGGCATCTAAGCTTCAGCCTCTGTCCCATCGACGAAATGTTGCATCCCTCTGCCTTTTCTACAAGTATTTTAGTGGTGAATGCTCTGACGAACTGCAATCACTTGTGCCCCCACGACGCGAGCACCCTCGACAAAACCGACAGGCTACTAGATCCCACCCCCACACTGTAGAGGTCCCTAGATGTAAAGGATCTTTTTACTCCAATAGTTTCTTCCCCAGAACCGCAAGACTCTGGAATTCCATTCCAGGTCTCTGCTTCCCCAACAGTACTGACGTGCAGAAGTTCAAGTGTAACGTGAACCGACACCTTGCTGCCCAAATCCCTACATAGTACCCCAGTAGTTGTTGCCCCTGATAGTAGCCCCCTACACCAAAGTGGCAATTTGCCTTGTTTGGGGTGAAAATGTAATAAAAAAAAAAAAAAAAAACCTGACGGATCGACATCGTGGGACAGAGCCGCATAAAGTGACATTGGATGGTATTAAATCCATTAACAGGACGTATCTCCCTGGAAAAATTAAGGTATGCTGTTATCAGCATGGCTTGTTACCAAGTCGGTTGCGGCCTTTGCAAGTGTATGAGATTGCACTGTCCAGTATCAATCGAATAGAGCAGTGTGTCAGCAAGTATTTGCATATATGGCTGGGTGTTCCTCCCAATTTTTCAACAATTACTCTTTACACAAACTCTTGGGTCTACAGTTCCTTCTCTCCTCACTAGACCAATCGGGTTGAACTGAGCAGGACGACTTATCAATTCTTTTCCGAACAAGGATCTAGGGGAAAAAAGATGTATTAATCGCAGAAATAAGGGAATTTGAGGAAGAGAAACGAACAGCTACTGGTGCAACTTGGGCAAAGCAGTGCACGTGGAATAATTGGAATAAGACAAAAGCCATGAAAATATAAAATACAGTAGTGGCAATGGGGCCGTTAGTAATATCATTCCTTTCGCGATCTACTTATGAGCTTTTACCGAATCCAACTAACCTAAAACTGTGGGGCTATACAGACAATGATGCTTGCGTATCATGTGAAAGCAGGCGATAAACGCTGCATCATGTGCTGTCGGGGTGCCCCAAGTGATTGCTTATGTACACCTAGAGCCCTAATAAGATATTGGAAATTATTATAAATGTCGTCATAGTACAATGTGAAGCAATCATACAGCAGCCTGTAACTGCAAAGAAAAAATATATCCGTTTTATAAGTGAAGGTGGTAAACATGTTTTAAAGCTGCTAGATAGAGCCCGTGACTGGAAGGTAGCTAATGATAACTCCAGAGGTTTAAACTTTCCACTACATGGTGTACAAACGAACCAACGCCCAGGAATTGCTGTTTGGTCAGATTTAAAGAAGTGTGTTTAGTCCAGTGCGGAAAAAGTATAAAAGCTACACATAAACGCAACAACCAGCGTTACGAATCCCTTCGAGCTGACTTCGTAAAGATATGCCTGGTCATGTCACGTGCTGCCCATTTTTTGAATGTCGTAGTGTGTGAGGCGCTCCATGGTATTTTTCCTTACTACGATAGGCATACATAGCCAGGCTTTGAGGCGTGTTTTCCAGCGTCTGGGGATAACAGTCCAACAAGCGTCAATGTGAAGCTGGTCAAAGTCACGAATCCAGTAGAACGTTTTCTGGTCGTCTAAAACAAACACTTTTTTTTATAAAGGAAATCTGTTGACTATTCAATTCTTTGTAACATCTGTGAACTGACTCACTGTTGTAATAAATACATATAACCGCTCGAGACTATCAGTTTTTTCCCGTTTCTCTGTACGGTGACGAATTCTTAGGGTTGCGCTATGGGTAGCAGTACCATTTTATCCTAACTGTATTATCACCCTTGATTGGTGGCTGATGAGGATAAGGTAAAGCATTTGCATTCGCGCGTACTCTCTCTCTTTCTCTCTCTCTCTCTCTCTCTCTCTCCCTATGCATATATATATATATATATATATATATATATATATATATATATATATATGCTGTGTTCGAATCTATCGACTGGTGTTAGTCGTGACACACTGATGAGGACAAGGTAAAGAATTTGCATTCACGCGTACTCTCTCTCTCTTTCTCTCTCTCCCTATATATATATATATATATATATATATATATATATATATGCCGTGTTCGAATCTATCGACTGCTGTTAGTCGTAACACACTGCTCAGAAGATTCCCGAAGGATGAAACACTAGTGTCTGTAGGTATTTAATTATCATAGTAAATAATTATATATATATATATATATATATATATATATATATATATATATACATACGTATAACTACTTCATTTACTCACATAAATTAATATACGAAAGTATAAATTTATGCGTAAACTTTAAGTATTTACTTCAACAGTGATCAATACGTAGGTAGAGCTAGTTAGTAAGTTATAAAATATATATGGTCGTTAAGCTCCACTGAATATTCCGCGTTTCATCCACTCTAGGATTCTTCAGGCTTATACGAGAATTTTGTGGATATCTCGCGTTTTTATATACGCACCTTCTATTCAGTTTTTGTTAGGCAATCAGCTTTCTAGTATCCATCGCACCCTTCTTAATTAGCCAATTACACAAAATTCTCAATAAAAATATTTAAAGTTATCATACAGCTGCTGCGAAAATGTTGAGATTATAATTAAAGCACATAATAACAAAATATTAAATAAAAGCAATGAAAACAACAACAAAATAAACAATAAAAAATGGACACTATCACAAATATAAAACTAACACAAAAACACATATGTCACTTGTAGAAATAATAATAATAATGATAATAATAATAAACCAACTCCCGACAATAACAACCATACTAGAAATAAAAATAAAAATAGTAAACACGAACAAGGTAAATGCAATTGTAGATTCCGAACACTCGATATTATGACGACAAAAGTACATTCAATAATGAAAAAACACCATATGAAAACAACACTAGCAAACAAATACTGGGAACTCAAGGAAAGCGGACGTTCGCCGGTAGTCGAATGGAAAATAGTAAGACAAGCAAACAAATGTAGAGACCTAGACAATGCATGTAGATTATGCCATACTTTAAAGGACCCTAACATCTATTAAACTGTAGGAGAGAAATAGCGAACAACTGTGTTCACAGGATAAAATTTATCCTAAGGTAAAGATACAAAATAATTTTAAAACTAACAATAACAATAGAAAATAAGCAAATAAAATAAATGAATAAATAAACATGATATACATAAACTATCACAGACATATATATGGATGTATATATATATATGTATATATATATATATATATAAACTACCATAAAAAAGAAATTAACCCAAAACAGGTCATGACGCTAGATACCTGCGCTAAATAGCACACAGAAAGGAACGGGTCAACCGGAGGTAAACTGGGCATTTGTCCTGTAAGTGCCTGCTCATTGGGTGATTAGGAAGAGTGCGATGGACACTAGAAAGCTGATTGGCTGACAAAAAACTCAATAGAAGATTCGTATATGAAAACGCGAGACAACCACAAAATTCTCGCATAAGCCTGAAGAATCCTAGAGTGGATGAAACGCGGAATATTCAGTGTAGCTTAATCGCCATATATATTTTAAAACTTACTATATATATATATATATATATATGTGTGTGTGTGTGTGTGTGTGTGTGTGTGTGCTAATCCGTTTAAACGGCCATAAGATAAAGATTGTTTACTTAAAATAAGTTCTTCCTGCCAAATTGATAATCAAAGTTTATGTTTGCATTAATAATAATCATTATTAATCTCTATAAATCAGTCACTCTGCATAAAACGGATGCAACAATACGTATTTTCTTGCACTATACAAAGGTATTTTTTTAAGTCTAATTGTTTCCAAAAAAAATGAAACGGACAGATTGAAAGACAAATAAAGATTAATATAATATAGATATACTCGAAATAAGTACCGTGCATGCAGTAAAAAATGGATGTGACTATGGGAGTGCTTGAAGTTTTTTACGATATACATTTTGTTTTTTACAAGCGGATAGATATTGAACTTATAATATTTGAATTTACTTGTAAAAACGTCACATTTATTTGGAGATTTTATGTGCTAAATTATATAACATCGCTGGTATACTAACGAAAAACGTAATAGTTATACACACGTTAATAGTATTTATTTATAACATACACACACACACACACATATATATGATTATGCATGTGTTTGTGTGTATATGTTTTGTCATAGTTATATATGATCTCTTATAGTTATATATGATTGTTTATAATCATATATGATTTGTTATAATCATATATGATGTGTTATAGTCATATATGATTTACTTCAAAAAGGACTATATAAAGAGTGGAGATTAAGACCAGACTCTAAACAGATTATCGCAAGTCAGAGGTCAGAGATTACGTGTGTCGCAATTTTTTGACTTTTCGCGCCTTTCTTTACAGACTAATCTAAAACGTCTGAACATAGATTAAAAACAGAACAGACGAAAGCGGACTGTTTTAAATTGTATGGTGCACAATCGATTTTTGATGACTGGAATTACCGGATTGGATATCTAAATATTCACAATACTTAAGCGCAAAGTACGAATAATGATTCTGTATTCTACCCCATAGACGTTCATTTTTTACCCAAACATGTTATGTAGGTATAAACACACGTTTTCCTGGCACTAAGTTTAAATAGAGGAATTTAGCCTTCCATGGATGGATGCTTGGTAATTATACAGGGTTCGATAATGAATTTGGAACATTTTAAAAATCAATTAGTTATTGAAAAAACACATTTTAACAATCTATTTATTCAATATACAGTTATATTTTACAAAAAACTTCCCGATTCATTGGGTTAATTCTGTATCATATATTTACCCATGCAAAGCTACATTCGGCTAGTTAAATATTTTTACATTTATACACAGGGTTATATATCTTAATGCATATTTTTTTATCTTTCTAAGACAAGTTCCTGGTATATACTAAGTGTTCCTGTCTCATTTAGCTTCAAGTTTTGATTAGTTTATAGTACAAAGACAGCAATTCTTGTCCCGATGAATCATGTCTGGTTTCATAGCTTGAATAAGTTTGTTTATTTATATTATTTAGCTGCACGGAATGTGCTGCCTTTCATCTGTTCTAATATAGTATCCGATTTGTAATAAGCATGCGGTTTCTATTTACTTTCTATCTTCCGAAGACAGAGTTAGAAAAAACTTCGTATTTGAAGATAGGGGTAGAGTACCCAAAGGTTGTGATTAGGATAGAAAATAAAAATTGTCTCATTCTGGAAGAATATCAATTTCCCTGAATGAAAGCAGAAAAGTCGAAGTGTCGTACATATTAAAGACTTCGCTCTAAATTACAGAACATGTCGTATTCACACACTTCTCGTCAGCTCTAAAATATTTATTTTTATATTCCTTCGGTATAACCTTGCTGCACCTATTTGAGTGTTTCATCGATTTATTTGCTCTAATCTGGTTGCTCGCTGTGCATCTGTTTACATCTTGTTTTCGTTTCCCGTTTCATTTTCGAAGCCATATTAAACTGATGAAATAATAAGAACATTGTGAAAAATGACGTTACTGTTATTCTCATAAATACTCTAACATTGTTATGGGAAATAATTTACGAAAACTATTCACATGTGGAACACGGCACCTGTTTCCCAGTTTATTATTGCAAGTCCTACGCTAACAAATTCTTGTCGTGCTATTCTCTTGAATAATTTAATTAGGACTAATCTCACCCAGTGTATATATAATTACGCTTTTGTTTCTCTGTCCTCTTGAAAAACTCTCACACTTTTCTCTATGCGTCTGAATAAGCAATAGTCGTTTCTAATCTACATATTTGTGTTTCCGCTTAATTGTTTCCTTGTTTACTATTCTCGGTAGTCATATCTTTCGTGCTGTTTTTGATGACGGTATTCAGTCTAGGTTTAGCCCATTGCACTGTAATTGTACATGCTAAAACCACATTTTCACTTTCAATTAATTTATTATTATTATG
Source organism: Euprymna scolopes (assembly GCF_053919585.1). Classification (NCBI taxonomy): domain Eukaryota; kingdom Metazoa; phylum Mollusca; class Cephalopoda; order Sepiida; family Sepiolidae; genus Euprymna; species Euprymna scolopes. Next base: position 3,658,067 of record NC_136513.1, read on the forward strand.
TGAAACGATAAAATTGTCGACATAGAAAAGACGATATATATTCCTTTTTGTTTGATGAAAACCAGTTTGATGCAGACCATCTACGAGTTGGCCAGTTGTGTACAAATTCCAAGAGCGATAGAGTCTTCTATCATGTCTGAAAGTAACACAATATTCAACGATTAAGATCGGAGATGCGCCGCTGTTCACCTCATACTTTCTACCAATCCAATTTCTGACAACAGGACCATTGCAAACAGCCTCAAAATACAAATTCGGACAGTTCAGTGCTTGAGAGAACAGCTCATCTGAGTTTCCAGCCACGATTTTAGTCTTTGGTGTGATTTCAAGTAAGGGCCACATCATGCCACCTCACATCTTCGAAGTCAGCTTGAAAATCAACAACAAAGTGTACTTGGATGTAATGAAGTGTGTGGTAATCTCCTGGTACAATCAGGTGGCGGTTGGTAGACACTGGGTGCGGTAGCAGGACTCGGTGCCGGCCTACACTTCCAAGAGACCTAGTTAGGCTTCAGAAAACGTGCTACGATTTTGTACCCTTCTTTCACTCCCATCCTCCTCCGACCTGAACCCGTTGGACTACTTGGTTTGTTCATACATCGAGAACATCACTAATGATCTCCCACAACACCAAATCCAGCCTGATTACCACCACCCGTCGATTATTCGCCGAACTTATGCCGGCAAGTTCCGCCGATCTTCGCAATGCATGTTGGTCGAATTACCAGAATTAATGCATCCAGTCGTCGAACCTGATGTGTTATTCTTTGTTGAGTCTATGTTTTTGGCGCACATACACAATAGGGCAAGCATATTCAAAAAGAGGAATAACGCAGGGTTAATTCAGTATGTTAGTGTGTGTGCTGCGGCTCCACACTTGCTGTTGATCAATTTTCGTAGGATGGTTTTCTCGAAAGTTGAAATTAATTATTGTCTTCTTTAAATGTTCCCTCAATGAGTGTGTGTGATCCGAGATTACGTGAGAAGAGACAGGGTTGGTACAATTCTCAAGTTGCATTCTAGACCTCGTCATGCTTTGGACTTGGTTGCTCCATGTATCAGAGAGGCTGTAGCACTCTCTGTATAGGGATGGCCCGTACACGCCTATATACGCCTACAAAACAAAACTATCCAAATCTCAACTAAAATCAACTTATAAGTTTCAAAAAGCACATATTCTTACAGAGAAGCGTCTTACGAATCCAGCGAGTGTCAGAACGTCGGTTAAAATGTCAAAAGAGAGCAACAAAAAAGGGTACAAAAATGGGCAATTGTTCTTCTTTCTTCTTTCTTCTTCTTTCTTCTTTCTTTTGAGACGATGTATCTCGGTGTACGAACGGTCTCTGACAACAGTTCAAGCATCAATCGACTGCTCTTTACACGGAGAAGTGCAGTGACCTATCGCTTTTTGGCTAACTCCATGATTAAATAAGATTACGTGTAATAACAAGTTTTAAACACTATATACCCAATATAGACAGACCACTTCGAACACGGAACTACTCTCAAAAGGGACAGCTCCAAATAATACACCGGATGCTCAGAGACGTTCCAGTTTTCCAGTGGCCTATATTTCTTGGACGCTGAATATTTGAGGTGAACGTTAAGGTTTTTTCTTTAAACAGTAACCCACCAGCGTTAATGAAACCACGAAATCTTTATCTCAGTTGATCAAAATTGTTATAAGAGTAACCTATCAGCAAGTACGACGTCAAAAAACAATGTTATAAAAACAAATAATTCTTCAGATTTTGGACTGTAAAATATGTACAAAATGTCAATGCTGTGACCAGGATTCGAACCTAGGTTAGCACGGCCACAACGTGGGGGTCCTAACCTCTAGACGATCACGGCTAACACTGACGTCTGTCGCTCTTGGCAGAAAGACACATGACTACTGTCAAACTATTGAAAAATAAGCAGGAAACTTGAAATTCTCACGCATGCGCAAAAATACACTATAGCAACCATTGTTAAATGCAGCTGAATCTCTTCGCTCGCTAAGAAAAGTAGATCAGACCAGTTCTTCTAAGAACTCACCAAACGCCAAAGGAAATAAGTTAAATTAACCGCAAAAGAAACTGCAAGAAAGTCATCTTCTAAGAACTCACTGGAAGCTGACCAAAAAGAATCAAAATCCAAGCCCTAGCCACAAAAATAACTAGATATTGTGGCTACTATACACAATCTACTAATAAAAACAAGTAAGTTTTCTAAAATAAACTACAATAAATTAACCAAGTAACCTCACACTGTCACTGATTAGGACTTCATATAAAGATAACAACTACACTATTGGTGTATATACCGTTCCACACTTTAACTATTGGTGACGGGGCAGTATCTCAATTCTACGAGAGTTGTCTTGCTATAAGATAAGTGATATTATAGTAAGATACACATAAGTGTTATATGTTTACATTTAATAAAAAAATGCCAAAGTCAGCACGTAGTAAAAAAGCTCAGAGAAATATAGACTATGAAAAAAACAAAGTCAAGGTATTATCTGAGCAAAAAGAATACTATCAGAAAAATGCTGAAATAATAAAAATTAAGTATCATACAAATCCTGAGGCAAAGAAGGCTGCCTCACGTGCTGACTCAAAAGCACGGTATAACAGGGATCCCGAGGGAAAAAAACTGCCTCACGTGCTCTTTATAACAAAGAACCAGAAAAAAAGAAGGCTACCTCACGTGCTGACTCAAAAGCACGGTATAACAGGGATTCTGAGGAGAAAAAAGCTGCCTCACGTGCTCTTTATAACAAAGAACCAGCAAAAAAGAAGGCTGCCTCACGTGCTCTTTATAACAAAGAACCAGAAAAAAGAAGGCTGCCTCACGTGCTGACTCAAAAGCACGGTATAACAGAGATTCCGAGGGAAAAAAGCTGCCTCACGTGCTCTTTATAACAAAGAACCAGCAAAAAAGAAGGCTGCCTCACGTGCTCTTTATAACAAAGAACCAGAAAAAATAAGGCTGCCTCACGTGCTGACTCAAAAGCACGGTATAACAGGGATCCCAAGGGGAAAAAAGCTGCCTCATGCACAAACTATTATAAATATAAATATCAGAAACTGCCAAATCTTTGCCAAAACGCCAAAGAATGAACCAAGAAAAATTTAATAGTGAAGGTATGAACATTTTAGAAGTTTATAATACTCTAACTGTTTTATCAGAGAGGCGGTAGCACTCTCTATGTAATATAGAACCGATGGAGGACCAAGAGGCAACTCCTAAGGCCCAAAACCCAAAGACCTAAAACCCAGCAGGAAGCGACCTGCTACTAATGGAGGCGGCAATTAGCCGCCTCCTAAAAAGGACAATACTATCATGAATCTAAGTTTAAAAATAAGGCTGTAAGTAAAAATACTAATTAACAAGAATAAAAAAGCATTGGAAATGCAAAAGGATATAGAGATGGTATGCCAAAAAGTATACAAACAAGATAGCTATGAATGGCTAGGCATAGTATAGCCCTATAGCTTTTTACAAGCGTAATGATGGCACGGAATGAAGATTGGAGAAAAGCTATAGGGCTATTATTTGGATGCAATTCTATTTCCATGTGCCTAGCCATTCATAGCTATCTTGTTTGTATACTTTTTGGCATACCATCCCTATATCCTTTTGCATTTCCAATGCGTTTTTATTCTTGTATATTTCATATTACCGTGAATAGATGCATACATATTTTAAATTGCCGTGTCTAAGCTTTTAATATTTAATATTAATACTACTTAATTACTGATTTTTATGTGTCTTTTACTGTGCATTTATTTCTAAAATTCACATTTTAATTCGCAAAATAAATATAAGTAGCATATTGATTTTTACATATTATAAAGACGAAAATGTCTACTTTATATGTAAACATTGTAAACTATTTGACTTTTCATTTTAATATTGTCCATTTATTTTATTTTCTATAAAATAGTTTAATCTAATGAGGTTTATGTTAATATCGGTACATTTATTAGTACTTATAGTAACACTGAACATTGGTGCTGCTTTAGAGAGGCCATGTTATATTCAACTAAAGATTTGATATAGCATCGTTAGCATTAAACTAACAAATAAAATACATGCATCTAATAATAGCTTCATTCTTCATGGTTTCATTGCAAATAAACAAATATTCCTAACTACAAATTTAGCAGTGAGTGAAAATATAAGAGTTTTGAATATGAAAATACCTGCCGAGGTGGACGTGGCTTCGAGGTAATTGTCTGATATCAGTGTTTTCGGGGAAGACCATACCCATGTCGTATGTAGGATTAACTTCGGTGCTGATTCTGTCTCCGAGTCGGTTATGAGGCAGAAGTGAAACAGGACTAGGGAAACTCTTCAATCTAACCATTCTTCGAGCCAGGAGTGCTTGTTGCCGGCGTCGCCAGACTGAAAAACAAATAAGCATATATATATATATATATATATATATATATATATATATATATATATATATATATATATATATATTAGTTAAGATTATTTTAAATAGTTTATTATTTCAATATTATTATAATTCTGCATCATCCTGATGTCTTTTTTACTTCCACAAATAAAAAATGCATTTTGCTTCAGTTTTCTTGAGAATAAACTTATTCCTATTTCAAAGACTGTTACAAAAGCAACAATCTTAAATTATTTATTGACAAATTTTTGAGAGAGAAATCTTCATATTTCAAAAATGTTTTAGATATTACTGATCTTCCTCACAAAATTGGTTTCATTATTAAGTATATTTTCGAACTGTTTTGACTACTTTAAATTAATAATAATAGACGCTTACACTATTTGTAACTGATTCTGCGTTTTGTTAATTAACTCTTTACGCATTATTGTTGGAAAAATGGTCGGATCCTTCTATCGATCCAGTAGATATCTCACTGCTGATGCAATTCTCTATCTATATAAGAGCCAGATACGTCCAAGGATGGAATACTGTTGCCACATATGGGCAGGAGCTGCTAGAAAATACTTGTCTTGCCTTGATAGGGTTCAAAATAGACTTCGTGGCCTGGTGGGAGATGTCCTTTTCTCTTCGCTGCAACCTCTTTCTCACAGAAGAGATGTTGCGAGTTCGTCTCTGCTTTATCGTTATTTTATGGAAATTGTTCGACTGAGCTTCAATCTATGGTCCCCCCTCGCCAAACTTTTACAAGAAACACTCGACTAGCTGAAAACATTATCAATAATTTTCCCCACCCTTTATCTGTGCCTAAACCTAAACATAGATTCCATGATCAAAGCTTCTTTCTTAGAACTGCACGCCTGTGGAATTGTCTTCCGTTTTCCTGCTTTCCAGCTGTCTATAATATGGTTGTCTTCAAGTCCAACGTGAACAAGTTTCTGATGAGCCGTTCCACTTAAGTTAACAAATTTACCGAACTTCCATCTATTACTATATTGTCCTTTTGACTACTCTACACTCTTTAACCCTTATCCTTGAGTGGCCTATCGGCCTTGATAAGTGGTGACGCCTATGTAAAAAAAATTATTTGAGTTTAGTCTGTTTTTCTTTTATTTTTTGTATTATATATTTAATGACAATATAATAATATATATCCACCAATTAATACCAGCTAGTTTATTCTATAAATAATTATTGCGTGTGATTTTAAAATACCTACTTTTCCACACACACACACACACACACACACACACACACATACACATATATATATATATATATACATATATTCTGGCTGAAAATATTTTAAAGTAAATTATTTTATTTAACAAGTTTTTTGATAGTTCTGAATACAAAGAGAAGAATATTATTTTACTTAATTTAGGTAAACAATATAACAATTAATCGCGACATTAAATCTACTGTTTCAATCGTAAACGATTTCACCATACGACAGATGAGGACTGGAGGCTTTTGTTTCCTGACGGAATATATTTAGATTAAAACCATAGATTTATTGCTGTGAGTAATGGTAATTTCCTTTTGCATAAATTGAATAAAATAATATATATAACAACATTATATACGTAGATAGATAGATATATAGATAGATAGATACAAGGTGATTGTCACTTCTTGACAGAAGAGCATCTTTCCTCTGCTTCATTCTTGATTATTCATCCATTTCCATGTACTTTTAAAATATTTTTTTTTGGCTATTTCATTTAATATGTTTTATAATTTTTTTATTATTATTTTATTTTTTTAATTAATTTTTATTTATTTATTCTAATTTTTGTATTTATTTTTTAATTAGTTTATTTATTATATATATATATATATATTTATACACACATACATATATAGATTTTTCAAGATGCATCAGTTTCTATCTACTGTGGGAACGAAGGTGGCTCTTCAGACAAGCCCTGCTCTTTTACCGTCTGTTGCAGAGGTCACACTTTAACTGAGATTGAGGGAAGCTAACTGGTTCTGCTGTGGACATTCATATGACGCTTCAGGCCTCGACTCGATTTACAGACCACAGAGCAAATAGAACATCTGTGTCCCGCAATGTGTTCTCCACCCAAAAAGACTGATCTCCATGTGATCGCTTGTGGCTAGCTAGGTCGGCTCCGGATAAAGTCATTTTACCGTCTAAATCACAGACGTGGTTCTGCACGAAAACCTGCGACAGGCCTGATATATATGACAGATTTTTCTTCCGGATATCACGCTTCGTTTTTGCATGTTCATATTGTTCCTTCTCAAAGCTATCACAGCCATTATAGACCAAGGAGTACCACTTTTTACGATCATTGGAAGCACTTTCCCAACTGGGCATGCCAATACCGAGAGCTTTAAGATTATCTTTGATGTTGTCCTTAAAGCGTTTCCTAGGTTTATATTGTGGATGCTTTTCTTGTATAATTTAACCATAGACAGGCGCTTTGGCAATCTCTCGTCGTCCAGCCTTGTCAGATGTCCAGCTCACCTCATCTGCTTGCGTATAAGCAACTTCTCGATACATAGTACGTCAGCTCGCATGATGATATTCATATCAGGTATAAAAGTGTTCCACCTGATGCTAGTATATGTCTCAGAAATTGCTGGTGCACTCTCTCCATGTGTCTACAATAGATTTTCCAGGCACCAGAAGAGTAAAGCAGGGATGGTAAAATACAAGATTGATAGACACTGATCTTTGTACGAAGAGTTATACCCCTGTCACACCACACTCGCTTCTCCAAGCCACCAAAAGCCTCAGTGGCACGCTGTATCCTGTAGTTGATCTCAGCATCCAGGTTTACGACTCTAGCAAGAGTGCTACCCAAATACACGAATGTATCAACCACGGCAAGTCTCTGGTTGTTGCAAAAATATTTAGTTCACCATACAAATTACCGGGTGGAGGTGTGAACATGACTTTAGTCTTCTTAAGACTAATAGTAAGCCCAAAAGCCGCACAAGCCCCTGAAAACAGATCCATGATACCCTGCATATCCCTCTCACTATGGGCTACGAGATCAGCGTCATCTGCATGAAGCAATTCACTAACAAGGTGCTGAAAGGTCTTTGTATAAGCATGAAAACGACGAAGATCAAAGACCTTACCTGTGGTTGTGAAACGCAAATAAACACGCAGAAAACAGCCCTATAAGGCATAGAAAAGCATACTTGCAAAATAAACAGAAAAAAATATAGCTGCTGGGATATCGCCCTGCTTCACACCATTGTCAACTAAGATGGGTTCTGATAGGCATCCATTGAAGTTCAGATGAGCCTTCATATCAGTGTGGAGCTCCCTGAGTAATCGTAGAAATTGAGGTGGGCATCTCAACTTCCCCAGAATTATCCATAGGGCATTTCTGTTCGCCGTATCAAAAGCCTTAGTCAAATCAACAAAAACCTGATAAAGCGAAACACGGTTTTCAGTACATTTCTCCTGCAACTGCCGAGGATAGACGATCATGCTGTGGTTTGTCTGCCCGGACGAAAGCCACTTTGGCTTTCTAGACTGACGGATGGACAAATATACTTTAACAATGTGTTGAGTAGAACTCTGGAAAATACTTTGCCAACTGCTTCCAATGAAGTTATCCAACGATAACTCCCACAGTTGGTCCTGGACCCCTTTCCCTTGTAAAGTGATATAAGAATTGCATAAACCCAATCCTGATGGACGGGAACACCCTTTTAGACATCAGTGATAAAATGAAGAATTTCATGAACAAGCCTATCACCCCCATGTAAGAGGACTTCCACAGGAATACAATCAAGCCTTGGAGCTCTCCCAACGTTCACTTCCTTGATTGCATCTCTAAATTCGTTCTCAGATGGGAACTCAGAATTTCATGGATAAGCTTCTGTTGTGATAAAAATCCATTGTCAAAGAGATCAGAATAATGCTCATCCAACGAATGAGAATCTTGTTAGGATCCATGCGAGGCAAACAACATTTTATGATGCAATTCATTTTTAGCACTTAAGAGTTGAGTTATTTCAGTATCATTATCATCAAACCAATCCTGATGTTTAGATTTGTGGAAGCCAAGAACATCTACACTTATTTCATAGAGTGTGTTTTTAAATGCGCTCACGACCCAGCGAAATCAGAAGAATTAACTACGGATCGAAGCTTTTCACGTACACTTCGATCATCCAGCCTGAACACATCAACCCGTCTAGGAATCTTAACACCACCGGACCTACACTTCCTCGTACAGATTTTCAACTTGCTGCGTACCAAAAAATTATATGTGCCGCATTCAGCTCCACGCATAACACGCACATTCAGACGTCCTGCAAATCTGCCTTCCTAGAAATAATGTAGTCAATCAAGTGATTGTGTTTTGAACGAGGATGGGTCCAAGTAAACCTATGGACCTCCTTGTGGCTGAAGAATGTGTTACAGATAGCAAGATCAAACTGAGTGCATAGATAGAGAAGATGCAGACCATTACTGTTGACCTTACCTACACCAAACCAGCCAAGTGAGTCCCAGGTGTAATGATTCTTGCCAACCTGCGGATTTAAATCAACCATGAATAACATCTTTTCAGATAAAGGAATAGAAGAAATGGTACGACTGAGATCTTGGAAAAACGCAGTGATGGTGTCTTCATCATGACCTATGGTAGGGGCATATACAGCTAAAATCGTCATATACCTACTGTGTGCAAGAGGGAAGCGCGTTATCATAATTCTGTCACTGACACAGATTGGCTGTTCAATCCTCTTCACCAAATCAGAACACACTGCAAAGCCAATCTCATCTTCCCGTCTCAGTCCCGATGATTTTCCTTTCCAAAAAAATGTGTATCCCGAGCCCACTTCCACAAATTGATCCTCACCACTCAATCGTGTTTCAGACAATGTCGCAATGTCTATGCTGTACATATCGAGCTCTCTTGCAACAATAGCTGTCCTATGCTCAGGACTTTCACTATCCAGGACATCTAGCAAAGTTCTCACATTTCACGTAGCAAAGTGAGGTTATTCCTCTTCTGATGATATTTTGATTTTCCTTGTTTATTATTTTTCTTCAACTTTACCTTGTTTCTCCTGCAAATATAGAGCAGCCGCCGACCGCAGGAAGCCGGTCAGCTAATAAAAGGGTAGACAATTTATAGGTCACCTTTTCTAGACACTTCCCAAATTCATGAAGAGCAGTGTATCCTTAGAAAAGGCTGCTCAGCCGCCAGATCATCCACCGAAGTTGCTTCCACCCTGTAAGCGATTTACAAGGTTATTCAAAAATTAAGAGACTTTATTCAAAAACCAAGAGACTTTATTCAAAAATATAAAGACTTTATTCAAAAACCAAGAGACTTTATTTAAAAACCAAGAGACTTTAATCAAAAATATAAAGACTTTATTCAAAAATATAAAGACTTTATTCAAAAACCAAGAGACTTTATTCAAAAATCAAGAGACTTTATTCAAAAATCAAGAGACTTTATTCAAAAATCAAGAGACTTTATAATTTCATTTATTCAACACCTGTTATTACTTGGTAGATTAGGTCCCACATTTTTCTTATGAGATTTTCAAAAATTTGCACATCCTCCCCATTTAAGTTTTCCAAAACATTACCAACATTAATTTTTAATTCTTCCCTAGTAACAGCACGAGGTCTTATGGTCGAGTATCTAGACTTAACCATACTAAAAAAATTTCTATAGGGTTAAGGTCGGGGATGTAGGGGGGAAGATATACAACTTCAATCTGGTGAGATTCTAAAAACTCTTTAACAACAATTGTCTTGTGGATTGGGGCGTTATCCATTACTAAGACTACATTTCTCCTTAAAACACCCTCATTAACAGCCCCGACGAGAAACTCAAGAAACCTCTCCCCATTAAACGATCCATCAATCAGTTTGTAATAGGATAAGCTGAACTGTGAAATAATACAGCAGGCTGATAGGTTTTGTCCTTTAGAAGGGGGCACATAAGTAACTGGGCTTACACCAATTTGCGAATATCCATAATTTTTGGATGTGTGCAAATTAAAGCCTGTTTCATCCAGAAACAAAACTTCGCGGTTTCGATATCCAACAAAAGCCCTGGCGTATTCTCTCATTTTTTTTCACGGTGATTATTCGTGTTAACGACAGCTGCCTTCCTCTTCAGCCTTTTTCTTGTTAGCCCCGCTTCCTTCAAAAGTCTGCAAACGGAGATTTGATTCGGGGTAAATCCAAATGTTTCTTCAAACTTTGTTTGAATCCCTTTTTGAGTTAACGACTGGTCTTCATTAATAATATTTTTAACCTTGTTTACCAAGTCAGGATGCCGTGTTGTAGGTCGCCCTGATTTTCCATAATTCTCAGAATAAGAGGAATCTGGATTTTCTCTTATCTTTGAAACTGCTTTATACACAGTAGACTTGCTCTGTCCTGTCATCTGCATAATTTCCGTTGCAGGTACATTTTGCCCAACAAGCCTTTTTATTAACTCAAAAAGAGATTCATTCATCATTACTCTGGGTTTCTTGTTAGCAGAACCATCCGAGTTCATATTGTTCTCCATACCTTGATTTGATTCTACCATTAAGGGTAAAATTTAAAAATAATTTTTTTTATATATCTGAAAAAGTCTTTATATTTTTGAATAAAGTCTCTTGATTTTTTAATAAAGTCTTTATATTTTTGAATACAGTCTCTTGATTTTTTAATAAAGTCTTTATATTTTTGAATAAAGTCTCTTGATTTTTTAATAAAGTATTTATATTTTTGAATAAAGTCTCTTGATTTTTGAATAAGCCTGTAGTCGACGAGGTTAAATAAATCACTGACAGCCTATGTGCAGATTTGCAGCTATGCACTTCCAACCCGCTAGGCCTGTGCACTTCGCCACTCATCTATCGCCATAGGACATTTTTTAATTAATTAATTTATTTGTTATTTTTTTTGTTTTTATAAAGATATCTGCACATAACGATCGCGTCACAACATGCTTGTGCTACACATATTTTACACTCTCGCACTCTATCACCGGTTGCAAAATGACAAACTGAAATAGTGAGATGACTGATTAGTGGCAGAGTGTGTATGTTTTATTGTCACGGAGTTTTAACCTCTCTGGCAGCTGGACAGGACATATACACACATAAACACAAGAAAGCAAACATGCATGCATATATATATATATATATATATATATATATATATATATATATATATATATATATAGTTCTCACAACATAGTAACCCTCCAGAACTTGACAGGGAGGCTAACAGGTACTACACCTTAACCAAGGGGGACCTGAGATTATGCAAAGCAGAGGCGTTCATCTCCTTTAGGTAGTAGGTATACTCGTATACCTATATATAGTCGGCTAGTCTTCCTGAAGGATTAAAAACAAGACCTTCCAAAGGGCGAATGAACTCTTTTTCTGGGTCAACGGTCAACTAGCACCATGTATATTTGTGTTTGTGTGTATATGTGTATTGGGGTGGAGAGGGCTCCCGTAAGCCGTTGTGAAGGCAACCTTTCTAGGAGAAGCAAATCTCTGATTTAAAAAACCATAAAGCGGAAGACTATTACCCGCATTAAGCTGGTCTGCAGTTTAATTTGTTGCTGGCTATCTTGCTCTTGCTTGTTGCTGGATCTCAACATTTTGAACCGAGAGAGAGAGACTTCGCTGTCGTACAAAGCTAAGGTTCTGTAACATCATATTTGTATAGATACTCCCTCAGGCATTTTAAAGTTCATGAGCCCAAAAATGACTCTTTTTTAGTCTTACAGGTGAATTCACACGCTCAAGCAGGTATGACACTGAAGATGGTCATTGACATCAATTATTACATGCTTCCAGCACTTCAAGCCTCCACGCGTCACAACTTTTCCATCGCCACAGGATCACTTTTATGGACAAATGCCTGAGGGAGTATCTATACAAAGATGATGTTACAGATATTTAGCTGTGCACGACAGCTAAGTCTCTCTCTCGGTTCAAAATGTTGAGATCCAGCAACAAGGAAGAGCAAGACAGCCAGCAACAAATTAAACTGCAGACCAGCTTAACGCGGGTACTGGTCTCCCGCTTTATGTTTTTTTTTAAATCAGAGATTTGCTTCTCCTAGAAAGGTTGCCTTCACCCCGACTTACCGGAGTCCTCTCCATCCCAACACACACAAACACACACGGTGCTAGTTGGCCGTTGACCCCGAAAAAGGGTTCATTCGCCCTTTGGAAGGGATGTTTTTAATCCTTCAGGGAGACTAGTCACCCTCCTTACCAAACAAGTCTGGTGGGGTTATCAGTGTAGTCGCCGGTGACCCGACCATGAGACAGGTAGTACTGGGTTACATGGTACCAGTAGCATATGACATGACCTGACATACATACATACATAAAATATTAATTAGTTATACTTCAGTTTAAAACTTGGATAATGAGTGCATAAGTACTTTCAAAACGTAACATTTCAAACAAACTGTGGTTAAAATGAAGATTGGGTACAAGGTTTTTGCAAAATAATTAAATGATGAGGACGGACTGATGAACTGTTACTAATCTCATAGAAACCAAAACTGACGAAAACCTCAAAAGGCAGATTCAATATCTGGTTGAATTTCAGTTAAGCTTTTACTTTGACATTTTCTCATGGAGACATGATAAGAAACGTTTATGCATACAGAATTGCTGTTTTATTTTTCATATAGACCAGCAGATTTCTTGTCATTGTCTAGTTTTGTATCTGTTTTTCAGAAGGTTTTCTGTTTACTAGTTTGTCTGGGTTTTTTTTTTGTTTTTTTTATTATCTCCATCTAAGGTCATAGGACGACTCAACTTAATAAGTTCTCAACATTTTACTAGACTTAACTGAGATTTTGGGAACAAAAACTAAATATTATACTGTTTATCTTTTTACTATAACAACCGAAACATACATTCTATCCTCTGGATCTGTATAACATCAAGGCCAAATAGGATGTATTATTAGTAAACAATAAAATTACCTGTTTAATATTTACGGGCAATATGAACTCAAATAAGTACATTGAGGAAATTGCGAAAGCTGCTGCAAAAAAGGTGGGTTTCCTGTATCCTACTAGAAGACTACTTAACCCTGAAAGTATCTTGTACCTCTACAAGGCGACCATTCACCTATGCATGAAGTTTGGTTGCCACATCTGTGTCTTTAATTTAATAGGTCCCGCTTGGTCAACTTGGCTCCAATCTCTGTCCCACCGACGCAGTGTTGCGTTTATGTGCTTGTTTTACAAGTATCTAATTAGAATACCTTACTCCAAATGCTGTACAAGGACTTATATATATATATATATATATATATATATATATATATATATATATATATATAATACAGCCTTTTTATTTATTCTCATATTCAATTAAACTTTAAACCTAAAATGGTCTTTGATATAAGTACTAAAATAACGATAATCTGTAAACATTACTTGCCACTAATACGAAACTAAAATTAACGGTAACGTTATTGCAAGGTTGTTACAGCCATACTATAAATATAGAAATAAAAATTAAAGAATTATTTTCATAAAAATTAATTATTGGGAAATACAGAAACAGCGAGATCTAATGTAGGAACTCAACGAATGGGATATATATATAAAAAAATTTAAATGGCTAAGGGTTTTCTGTGGATACATCTAATGAGTCTGTTCTTAAATAAAGTATACGAAAATTAGGCGATATATTAATATTTAAATGGGCTTTTCCGTAGCTACCGCAAGGTAAATGTTTCTTACATATTTTCCCCGTTAGGGGAATTTTTTCCTTTTTATTTCTTTTTTTCTTTCTCTTCAAAAATGCTCTATTTTCAAAAGTGTTTTTATTCATAAAGTCTAAAGAAATGCTGGTTTTTGAAAATTTTCAAACGATATGATGTCGACTGGACATGGAAACAATTGTAACGTAAAACGAAATACAGTTTTTGTTGCCATCAACACCTTTTTTTTGAAGTCTTGATTTTGCTTTCACAGTATATTAATGCTCAATTATGAAATATGATAATTTTGTAGCTTACTCCTTAAGTCAACACTTTTTGGCTTAAAACGCATTGGTATATAGAAATTTACTGATTACACGAACTCGGTATATTACATACAAGCCTATATATATATACATATATATATATATATATATGTATATATATATATAATCTGGGAATATATATACATATATATATGTATATATATATATATATATATATATATATATATATATAATCTGGGAATAAGTTGTAATAATGTACATTATAATCTTTTATCAGGTAAGAATTCTGAAATGAGTTTTTCAATCCTATTCTTTTTTAATTTTTCTCTGTCGATATCATGTTTTTTTGCAGCAACGTTGATTCTTTTAAAGAAAAATAAAACCGAAACAAAAAAAAATGGTGAAACTAAATCTTCTGCATTTTATGTATTCTTTCTCATTTTTCTTAATTTGTTGAATTCTTATGCTTCTTACTACCCTTCCAAACAACTGTCATTCTCGCCTTATTCTTTGGTCGTATGCAGGGAATATTTAACGAGGATATAAGTACTTTAACGTATACCCGACTCGAAAGCATATGAGGATCTCCGCCCCTATGAGTGACATTTGATGGGATATAGCTGGGTGGCGGGTTTTCGATGGTAGACTCTCATGCCTATGATCAAGTCGGAGCAAAGCAAAACTTACTCTGTCCGAATGCTGGGACTGAAAATCGAAACGCTGAAGACCTGAGCGAAGGTTAATAATGTATATTATTATTTATTCTCAGAATATATATATATATATATATATATATATATATATATATATATATATATATATATATATATATATATTTTCGTGGTTAAATTTTAAATCCTGAAAAAAAACATATAGAGACTTATATTCGATTTAAGTAATATCTCTCAGGATTTTCATCTGAATTCTATCAGTGTCTTATCTCGCTTATATATATATATATATATATATATATATATATATATATATATATATATATATATATATATATATATATATATATATAAATCTTTTTTTGGTGTACAAATTTTTATCAGGGCTAAATATAAACCGATTAACATGATAATTACAAAAATAAAAAAAATTAAAAAGGGCTAATTGGGTTTCATTCCTCACTCAACGGAGCTTAATAAAGGAAATTGCGATTAAAAAATGCCATAAATATGGCATGAATATGTCTGAATATTGCATATGGTACTGCGATCTGCGAGCACTTCATAAATTACCATATGTGTGCCACGAATTTTCATGACTTGTTTACCATACTGAGCAGGTCGCACACGCCGTTTCATTTAAAAATCATAATTACAATTTTTATTAATCCATGTACACCTCTTTGCAAGCAAAACGAAAATCTCTTAGGACATCATTTGATTTCTCTGTGATTTTACCTGTTCATTTTAGTTTTTATATTAATTTTTTCTTTTTCCCACCATATTCGTGACAATTTTCTTAATCGCAATTTTCTTCGATTTAGCCCTGTTAAGCGAGGAACGAAATCCGGTTTGCTAGCCGTTTCTTAATTTAATTTTTTTTTTAATCATCATGTTTAAAGATCTATTCTTAGCCATAATATACATACAGGGTCGTCGCTAGAAAATCTGGAAATTTTAAAGTCAGCTTAGATCATGAATAAAATGCGTCATTGCTATTTTTTGATTAGTTCTCAAAAAGTCCAGACTTAAATGTCATTGAGCTATTAACAGGGACGCAGAACTGTCGACGTGACATACACTTTAGTGATGACTTGAAAATGTGCTTGGCAAGAGCTTGGAATGTTATCTCACAAGATACCCTTCAAAACGCCACACGAGCTCGGATTTCCAGGTTAAGACGCTGCAGTCAAGTGCACGGACGACATTTTGAGTGTCTATGAGTATAATATAACATTTGTTTTTGAAAAACTTTGTAAAAATTATTCGCTGTAAAAATAAATCGTTGTTTGACAAATTTCCCACTTTTCTAGCGACCACCCTGTATATATATATATATATATATATATATATATATATATATATATATATATATATACACTTGTGAGCAAAAAAATGAGCCAAACGAATTTTATGCATTTTATTGCACTAAAAGCTATATTGAACAAAGAAAAATTGAATTAGGAAACTTAAATGTGACGAATAACAAAGAACAAGACATTTACATTGAAACACGCGTGTACGTGTTTCAATATATATATATATATATATATATATATATATATATATATATATATATTCTGAGAATAAATAATAATGTACATTATTAACCTTCGCTCAGGTCTTCAGCGTTTCGATTGAGTTAAAAATAATAAAAATAAATAAAAATGTTATATACGTCCAAGTAAATTATGGGAGACTTTCGAAGTAAATAAAAATGAGCTTCGAGGCGAGGCCACTATTTAAGCGTTATCGTTAAAAAAACAACGACAACACATCTATACACACACACACACACACACACACACACACACACACATACACACACACACACACACATATATATATATATATATATATTACCGTTTTATGTGCTTAGTTACACATGTTTCGGTTACCGAATCGTACCAACGATCCAATAACTTCATCAGACTTTACGGAAATGGTTATTATAAGAAAAACAATATATAGAAGAAGTACCAAAAATGGGTGGAGATTAAAATTCCAATCCGATAACAGTTAATAAACAGTTGATAAACATTAGAAACAGTTAATAAACAGTTGATAAACATTAGAAAGTGGTAAGGGGCATGGGGGACTTGGAAATATTAAACCAGACACGAATAGGAAGAGAGGAAGGGAGCGAGAGAGAGAGAGAGGGGGGAGAAGGTGGAAAAAGGGAAAGGCGTAAGATGGGTAAGAATCTGGTGGAAAGAAAGATAAGAACTAAAACTAAGAACTAAAGGGAGAAGGAAAAAGACATGCAGTTCAAGATGTCTAACTAACGGACTGTAGCGGTTAGTTGTTGGATAATGTTATATGGAGTTTGATAGGTAAAAGATCTATGCGGATTGGAAGAGGAGCGTTGTTTGCAATAACTAATATGCGTCCTCTCAGAGCAGGTTTAGTTACATTCAACTTAAGTGCATTTATCTATTTAAATGCATTGACTATATAAGGTCTCTAAGAAATTAAGAAAATTAAAAATTTTCAGATATGGATTAAATAAATATAAAAGGATATGAATCCATAAAAATATGCATGTAGGATAATAATAATAATAATAATAATAATAATAATAATAATAATAATAATAATACGTTTCTGGCTGCTGTTCCTGACTGGTAGTACAGGTGCCCTAACATTTTGGCAGCGCTTAGAGCAGCTCCTCCATCAAAAGTTGAATAATATCGGGATGTTTATGTATATATATATATATATATATATATATATATATATATATATATATATATATAAGTATCATTAGGCGAGGTTAGGCAGTCGTATGACAAATTATGTTCCTAGACATTTGGTTGGTTTAATATTTTGGAATCTGTATGGAGTTGATCTGATCTAAGGGTTCTTTAGGTAAGCGTTAAGTTATAATGGCTCAAATGTCCTAAAAGTTCAGTTAGGTTTATATAAAGAAATAGAGAAATTGGGGGGGGGGGTAGGATAATGTGTTTGGGGAAATTACCTGGTTTAATAGTCTAGTTCTGGGTGATTGATATTCGGGGGCAGATTTATAAGAATTACTATGGCTAGAAATTGGTATAAGTGTGCACATACACATATATGCATATAAAGCACAAGTATGCAGATATATACTTACATACATATGGGCATACTGAGTCAATTGTAAATGGTTATATAAATGAAAGTAATAATAATAATAATTCTGATTTCGTTTATCGACGTCTCTCTGGAAAGGGATGATATTCATTTCCAAAGGATTTCCCTCAATCTCGGCTCCAAACCAGGAGCTTCAAAGATCAAGGGTTTTTCTAAGGATGTTAGTGGTACCTACAATTGCAGAGGTCTGAAGGCCACCTAAAACATCGGGGATGTGTAGTTTTTTCAATTTTCCTTCCAGGCGACTTGATACTACTCCTAGTGTACCAACTACAGCCGGGATTATTTGTGTTTTAACCCCGTGTACACGCCTAATCTCCAAGGCCAATTGAACATACTTGCTTCACTCCTCGTTCTCCTTCTCTCTTACATTCCTGTCCCAGTGTATTGAAAAGTCTATAATCTGCCAGGTTTTGAGACTTTGTCAATGACGACCAAATCCGGACGATTATGTTCCAATTGCTTGGTCGTTATGACACTTTTGTCCCACCATACCTCTACCTTGCCATCCTCACTTGTTCTCACTTTATCAGGCACCTCCTCAAACAATTTTCCAGCACACTTCACCCAAACCTTCTGACACACCTTCCAATATATCCGGAGTCCTATGCGATCGTGTCTTTTGCGGTACTCTCTCTGAGTCAGTCCACTACACCCTGCTGCAAGGTGCGCAATTGACTCTGAGGTTTTACCACAAATCCGGTATTCTGAAGCAACTTCCTCTCCTAGAACCACTTTTTTGAACAATCGTGTTCCTAATGCCTGCTCTTGTGCTACACACATAAAAGCTTTAGTACTATTAGCCAGATACCAAGCTCTAAGACATATTTCATCGGCTACTTCTGCTATATCCTGGAAGAACCTTCCATGCATTTTCTTCCTAGCCAGTTCCTCTGCCCTTTCTCTATCCATACGTTTCACATACCTCCACTTCACTGGCCACAACCTTAAGCACCTTACTTCTAACCACATGCTCCTTCAACGATATCTCCTCAGTTCTAACACAATCTTTAACACTTTTCAATCCTCTCCCACCGTCTTTCCTCTTTTGATACAGACTTGCTATACTACTTCGAATATGAAATATACCAAACATTGCTAAAACTTTTCTTGTTTTGGTATCCATGGCATGCAACTCCTTGTTAGACCATTCTAAAATCCCCACACTGTATCTCAAAACACTGACCGTCTATGCATTTACTGCTTTCATTAGGTTTCCTCCATACAGTTTCAACTTTGCAATTAGTTTCACTCTTCTAAGATACTCATTTCTGATCTTCTCCTTCATTTCTCTGTTCATGATGCCTACACCCTCTAACACTCCCAAATACTTATACCCTGTATCTTCTATTTCTTTCCTGATTTCTCCATTTGGCAGCACTATTCCATTCGAATGAACTTTACTCCTCTTTTCTTCACCAGCACCGCACATTTACTAATCCCAAATTCCATCCCAATGTCTTCTGAGTATGTCCCCACACGTTCTACCAGTCTCTCTATTTCCTATTCATTTCTACCGAATATTTTCAAATCATCCATAAGCAGTAGAGGGTTGAAACGTCTGTCACCACACCCAAAATTATATCCCAGTTGTTGTCTATTCAATAGGAATCGCAGTGGCATCATTATCATTACCAAAAATCTCCTTGGAATATTCCACGTTTAATGCCAACCTGTCCCATCACCTATCTGTTTGCTGTCAACACCGTTTTCCATTGAGCCATACTTGTCTTTAAAAGCCTTACCATATTCTCAGCAACCTTCATCATCAATAATAATAATAATAATAATAATAATAATAATAATAATAATAATAATAATAATAAAACAAATGTAGTAAAGATGTAAATAAGTGTAGGGATAATAATAATTCGCTAAGTAGTTTTGTAGCTATAGTGGTTAAATATATATATATGCATCAGAAATATAAATATAAAAAGGTAAGAATTATTAATTAGGTTAGAGCATCTACAATAGGTTAGGCTATATACCTAGTTATATGGTTAGAAGGCTATTTAGGAGTTTAAATGTGGTGGCACTGATACAGGGGGCTTGAAGGTTTAAAAGTTAAAAGTTAATAAAATGAGGGTTAAGTTATAATGAGTCAGCAGTTCTAGTACTTCCGATAAGTTTAGATATAGAAATAGTGGGTGTCTAGGATAGTGATTTGGAGAACGGTTACGCGGTTTATTACCTTAGTTCTAGGTTTAGTGTCAAATGTATCACATATACACACATATGCACATACATACACATATATGTTTATATATATATACACATATTCGCATATATATACATGCACATGCATACACATACATATACATACATATAAATATATATATATATGTATATACAAAAACATGTACGCATTCCTACATATATATATATATATGCACACATACATACACACCTATATAGGAATACACATATGTACATATACATGACCCATGTATACACACACCCGTACATATACATATAAATACATATATATATACATACACATCTATACCCACATATATACATCTACATACATATGCATGCAGAGATTCATACAGATCCATACAGATAAGTAAGCAAGCAAGTAAGTGCATTAATAATAATAGTATTATAAACACACCTATACAAATGCATACATATATACATACAGACACATGTACATATTCTTACATATACATACTTATATATGTAAAGGGTTATAATAGTAATTAGTAAGTGTGGGATAGTTGAATTTATGGCTAGATAAATGTGTAAATGATAAAATATAAGTCAATGAATGAATAGGGGGTTAAGATCGATAGTGATATATATATATATATATATATATATATATATATATATATATATATATATGTATAGAAAAATATGGTATAAGAGTATGGGAGAGAGGAGAATATACAAAAAAATATAAGAAATATATAGATTAAGTGGAATGCGTAAAAAGACAGGATATTAGGAAGAAAAAGTGCACGCCCAATCAATGAGTAGGTGGTTTGGTTACATAATTAAAATTATTCAGGAGGATATTAGGCTATATTTCTTACAAGTATAAAGGGAGTGTGGGTTCTAGACGATTATATGGTTAATAGTGGGGTGGAATAATGGTCCTAGGAAGATATGATTATAGAGTTTGGGGAGGCGTTTAGGGTAATTTTATGGAGATTA
The DNA here is from genome assembly GCF_053919585.1 of Euprymna scolopes. Lineage (NCBI taxonomy): Eukaryota > Metazoa > Mollusca > Cephalopoda > Sepiida > Sepiolidae > Euprymna > Euprymna scolopes. The sequence goes on from NC_136513.1 coordinate 3,679,423, forward strand.
AATATTTTTATTTCTACTCTAGGTAGAGGGATTTGATATTAAACACATTATAAACTATTGCATGCCCACATGGGGACATCTACATATTAAAATATATACATATGTATATAAGACATTGTGCAATTATACATTCATGTACAAAACTATATAGTTACATCAAAATAGTTTCCAAACAAATTGGGGAATTTATGTGTGGGATATGTTGGGGTTGGGTGGGTCAATTAAACTAAAAAGAGCAATAGATGCAGATTACTAGGTAATTGTATGTTAGATAAAAGTTAAGTGAAGTTCAACTTGGTAATATTTGAGATATAGGTGATTTTGTTGGATTTAGGGAGGTAGAGTGAAAAGGTAAGGTAAGATAGGGTATGGGAAGAATGGGGAAAGAGGATTTAAGTGTGTACATGTTGCAGTAATTAGTTGTATATGACAGATGATTGTACTGGGTGAATTACTTGGCAGATTTAAAAAACCTCGTCTGAGGGATGTTTGAGAAAGGTATATAATTGCTAAGGAGGTGGGATTTGTAATGCTGACAGTTTATGGTAGTTTCATGTTTTTTTATTTAGTAATTTATCTCTATCTTCAAAATTGAAGATAAAAAGATTTTCATTTAGGCAGAGGAGGCATGTTGAATTTAAAAATTTACATATGCTAGATTTTAAAGGATTTTCCAAGTAATGGTTGCTGTAAGGTTATTTTGGATTAAATGTAGATACTAGGACGTTAGTGGGGTTTGTTAGGTTGGTTGAGATTTGTAAAGGAGTATTTATGTACTCTAAAGCTGTCTTTTTAAGAGGTGCAGGTCAAACCAATATAGTATTTTTGTTGTCTGGGTTTTCTGTGGGGACAATTATAGCTTTATACACCACTACTATTAGTAGACATTGTTGATTAAGTGGGAATTCAGATTTGTTGGTGCAATTAAAATTATCATTGTAAATGTTATTAGTATATTTGTTTTGGTTAAGTATCTTCCTATTATGTTTCTTGATTAATTTTTCTAAGTTATCAGTACAGCTGCAGCTAAATTTACTTTTGTTTTTATTAAAGTTTTTTTGTGTGGTGTGTGATGGGTGGAAAGTAGGTGTTTAATAGTTGAAAAAATATATAAATGCGCAGGATTTTTTATCCGTTAAGAACGGGCAGACTTATACACTTTGACTTAGAATACGGGTTTTAGGACAAAATTAAGATTTGATGCGTTTAAATTTGTGCTCATTTTTGCATTACATTTTAAACCGTTTTAATCTCTTACTATGGATCAGATGAATAGTAAATATCATAGCTTATCTTGCTGCATCCTATCCTAACAAAGTACGACGCAAAGTTTTAGCCATATTCGGCGAGTAGTGTCCCAGAATACTTCTTAAGTAAATATTGTATTGTAAGGGCTAATCCTTATAAATCTTTAATGATCCCTAACCAATCACCGAACGGATACAATAATACTTAGTTTGCTTAACTGTATTGATAAAACAAAGTTCAACGGGAAATACTTTGCGGATCGGCGTAGTAGATTTCTAGAAATAATGGAACGGTCATACTGACAAGCAGGTAGACAAACTACGAAAAATATTATATATATATATATATATATATATATATATATATTAAATGTAAAATGATATATTAATGGGACATATCCAAACTTGGAATTTGAATTCGAGTTCAGATTTGTCCAATGGACGAATTCAAATTAAATCGAAATGCGAGTTTACGATTGGCTTGTGTGAGCTGTTTCTTTATTTGATTGCACGTATATCAGTGTTGGAACGAATAATCCGAATCGGAATCGGAAATCGAAAAACTCTAAAATTTTATGAGGTATCAGAATCAGTATCGAAATTAGTTTTCTTCTTTTTTTTGTTGATGTTGTTGTTGTTGTTGTTGTTGCACACCAGTTGGTCATTGGGTACACATTCCAAGAGAAGTAGAAGTCTTCGAGTTTGTTACGTCGAAAACATCACCAGCATGACTTCTTACAACGCCACAGCAGCCTGACGCCACCAGCCGCCGAGTATTCGCTGGGCTTCCGCTGGTGCTTGTGGAAAAGGCATACTCCCAGTTCCTGACCCGTATCGAGGGTTTATTGTGTCTGAAGGCGGCTACATTAAATAGATATCAACTTTACTACATAATCAAGTAAATTGAATTGATTTTTCTACAAAGAAGGTTTAAAAAACAGCTGCATTGTTGTTTTTTTTAATGGGACAACTTTTTTCTGTTCCACAATTTTAGTTAAATATATAGTAGTAGTTAAAGAATCAGAATTGATAATTGTATCGGAATCGGTAAAAATATTGGAATCGACCAACTACAAGCAATAACATTATGTAAATTATTTTTTTAAAAATAACGGTAACACTTTTTATTTTAATTCTAAGAAATAACTGACCAGAAGAACACTATACTTACATATATATCCAGATATGATGCACGATAGACTGATGATGACACTGACCGCCAACCAAACATTAAAAACTGGAATAAAAGGTTACGAATTAGTAAGGCAGTACATTTTTTTCTGGTAACTTTTATATAGATATAAATCCTCTGCGCAATATCGCTAAAATTTAATTATTTTCATGTATATTTCCGGATTATACGTTTTAATAGTGTTGTTGAAGAACACGTAAAACAGTTCCAGTTGTGATGCCATTGTAACTGAATTTAGTATTAAAAACGCTTTAATGTCAGAAAGGTCTACTACGTATTAAAGACTTGGTGGCAAACACGATATTGCATTTAGGTTAGTAAACACTTTAATATACATATTTACTATGCCTCCCCACGGGACAGAGTTAGACATCAGGGTCATTTTTTAACGTTGAGAAAAGGTACAAAAATAAAAATTGTCTCAGTCGTGAAGGATTTCTCCTCCACCGAAAGAGAACAAGAAATAGAAGTGCAGCAGTAAACACTTTAATATAGCGAGCGCATTGGTTATTTATCCAGAGACAATGTTTTTCCTCTCTCTTTACATTACGATCTATAAAATAATACTGGCATGCAAGTATCGATTCCTCTGCAGGCATCATTCAGAATGAATTGGTTAGATGATTAATTAAGAAATAAATTAAAAATTTGTGAAAAAAAAAGACTTGGGCTATAGATTTCATATTTGCGTCGACCAAGTTATAAAACTGTGGTTCTGCAACTATTAAAAGAAAGAAAAAAATTCGACATAACTCTACGCTTGCTTTTCTAACCCTGAATTGTTGCCAGTTTTTTTGGACTTCTATTCTCGAGTAGCGAAAGAAATGCTGATACATGATTGTATATTTTGACATTATGAAACGCTTTTATTAAGACAGACTCTTTGCACAAGAATATTTACAATTAGTTTCTATTTTCTGTCAAAACTCAAACGTTACAAAGAAATAACTGTAAACCATTTGACGACTTACTATTCTGGGATGCAATATTGCTGAATCCGCTAAGTTTTGTTTCGATAGAAATCTCTGAAAAATACAAGACGATAAAATATTTAAAGATACTAACGTTTTATGTCGTCACATTATGTGTAATGTTTTCTGATTGTATAAAGATTATAGGACTAACCAAAACATAAACGCAAATTTAATGCTAAACGAAAATAACCAACGTTTTATACACTGCTTTTAAAATCTTATTTATAAATAATATTATGCACAGTTATTTTCTTTTATCGTGTATTTCTTCACCATTAGCGGAAGCTTTCAAAGACAAAATAAAAAATAATTTGTTTTGGGTGCAAGTTGTAAAATGAGGGCCGATTAAACTCTACAACAAACAAAAATGCAAAATGTGAAATTTTAATGTGTTTCTAATATAAAGCTTCAATCTGCACAACGTAAATGATTTTGGAAATATTATCCGTTCTAAAGGTAGGTTAAGTGCGACATACGGTCAGTGCATGCGCAGTCGATTTTATATTTAAATGGCATACGTCCAACAATGACATCTTTTCATTTAAAAGAATCCTCACAACAAAAAAAATTAGTACTATAAAGCTTTTCTCTCGATTGACGTTTTTGGTTATGGAGATGCCAAACCTTGTCTCGGCACCGACATGTTCATCGTACATCATTTCATTAGCAAAGATTAGACTAACAAGTGGCACATCGTTTTCAGTCAAATTTCAAAGGCAGGATAGAAATCACACAGGCTGATTAAAGATCATTATCTTCAAGGCTCGACTATAATCGTTCATCTCTATATTTGTAGTAGAAAGTGATACCTGCACGCTAAATACTTCCATAGAATAGTGAATAAATTCGAATTATGCGAGGTATCTATATTTGATACATATAAAAATGTAGTCTGGACTTACTAGCTCACAGATTACATTTATACAATATGTCAAATAGTCGTTGTTTTATTATCGTTATTCCATGTTTTTGACTTTCCCTGTATCATAGGGCAGTATTTATATTGAGTTTATCTTTTGTAACTGCTGGGTCACACAACATATTGCCCCAAAACTCGTCGAGTGTAAAATATTCTGAAAATGATGTAATAATCAGACGAAAGATGAGAAAACTATAGTCCAATAACATAATAAAATGATTGAATTGATTATTGAACGGCCAATTTTTAAAACTATTTCTTACATTTGATTTTACGATGACTAAGTTGTCATTTACAGTGAAACACGCCTGCGTTAATATGTTACACATACGCGAAGAACGTGCAAATTTCCAAACAAATCTAGCTTTTTTTTCTTTTGAAGGCTGTCAGATCAGTAAGGAATTAAGAATCCTTGATTAATATTTGTCCTAAATATATGAGTCAAAATATTTGACAGAATGAGTGGAATTTTACTCTTCTCACTTGTTGATCGTCACATTTTATTTGTTTCTATAACCTCGAATTAGAAAGAAACACTGCTGAAATAACAAAATTGTAATCAGTTAATAATTTAAAATAATATTTCGAAAAGAATCCAAATATATTTCCAAAACATGATGATTAATTTGAAAAAGGGAAACAGTTTTATAATTCAATTAAATCAATGTGTAACAAATCTTAATTTTTAAATAAATTTGAATAAAACGTTCAAACAAAAAAAACACGAAAATAACATAACATCCACCATGTTATATAATGTGTTGTTATTTATCTTGAGTTTTACTTCATGCTGTTATTTATGTTGAATAATTACACTGTGCAACACTAAAAAAAGTACAGGATATCTGCAGCAATTTTTGTATACCTAGTAACGTGGAAATTTTATTTCTGGCTTTCTTTTTGTTGAATTAGGTATAATTTGTGCAAAATTGCCACAGTCGTAAATTTCAGTAAAAACGTCAACAATGGGTTACAGTCACATATTATGTGTATTAAATTATTAATCTTAAGAGAAAAACACAGTTTAATATACACATATCATGTACATTATTTGTTAAATCATTTATTTGAATCATTTATTTGCTAAAGTCAGCCGAAATGAGCTATTTTTCCACATTTAAGAGAGCTAGATGACAGAGCTAGCTTGGTTAGCATAATATTTTCTAGACCAAGGGCTAATTTTTTCAAAAGTAAATACATAATGCTGTAGCACATGGTTTGGTGTTCACCACCTTCCGAAAAGCCATGGTATTCGCCAAGAAAGGCATTTTTTAATGTAGGCTAAAAAAATCAAGGAAAAGAAGCTAAAACCTGCCTCAGAACCTTATTTGTAGGGCACGGGAAAAAATCTGAGGGTTAAAAATAGATATCCATTTAATAAAGTATTTTTTTAAAATAAAAACTACAATAAAGACCGGATTATTGTGTATTTTAATGTTTTAAACATAAAGGGGCATTTTATACATTATTTTCTGAAAATTTACTAAATTAAATGCAAAAAATAGAAATGAAATTTTATCAACCCATTACTTTATGTACGAAAGAATCTAATAACTTGCTAGTGGCCGTTTATAATGGCTTAACATGTTCACATTATGGAATCCTTATGTTTCTTTATAAAACAATTTACTTTTTTTTCTTGTCTTTATTCTTTAGATGCACTATAGGCTTTGACGATGACTTCAAGACAGTACAAAAATGATCCAAGCAAATTCTGCTACATATGTTGCGAATTAACATTTGCTAAAGAAAGGCGCAGCATTACCAGCCATATCAAGAAATTGTACAAGGCGTACTTTCATTTTGATATAGGAGACCAAGACAAGTCATGGGCTCCTCATGCCTGTTGCCTTACATGTGTGAAAACATTGAGCGCATGGTATGCAAAAAAGAATGTTCACATGAAGTTTGGTGTGCCAATGATTTGGCGAGAGCAGAAAGATCATTCTAATGATTGCTATTTTTGTCAGCAAGACTATACGGGCTGTACAACAGCAAAAAAAAGAAACACATTGTTTACCCAAATTTGCAATCAGCAATGCGCCCAGTTGAGCACTCAAAAGAATTACCTGGACCAAAACCCCCTGATCGGGAAATGTGGAGTTCAAGCAGTGGGGATGAACATTACAGTGATGAAACAGTAGAATTTTCTAATTCAGAAAGCAATAATAAACCAATACTATTTTCTCAAGATGCTATAAATGACTTATGCAGAGATCTTTTTTTTAACCAAAGACAAAAGTGAACTTCTTGCATCAAGGCTTAAAGAACGAAATCTTCTTAGAAAAGGTGTGAAAATAACATTGTACAGAAAACGTGCACAAAACTTGCATGTTTTGTTCACTTTGACAGATGATTTATGCTTCTGCAATGACATTGTTGGACTTTTTGAACAGCTGGACATACAATATGATAACACCAACTGGCGACTTTTCTGAGATGCATCCAAGGAAAGGATAAAAGCTGTTTTGCTTCACAATGGGAACACCCTGCCATCTGTTTCTATAGCTTACAGCACAACCATGAAAGAATCATATGAAAATTTAAAAATTATTTTAGCAAGCATACATGGCATAAATGGCATGTTTGTTCAGATTTCAAGGTTATAGCCATGCTCACTGGCCTTCAGCCAGGCTATACTAAATTTTGTTGTTTCTTGTGCTTATGGGACTCTAGAGCAAGAGCTGGACACTATGTACGCAAGCACTGGTCTGCTAGAGATGAAATTGAGCAAGGAAAACATAACATCAAACACAAACCACTTCTGCAAAGTGATAGAATCCATTTACCACCTTTGCATATTAAACTCGGTTTGTTCAAGCAGTTTGTGAAAGCACTAGACAAGGATTCCTTGGCATTTGCATATCTTGCAGAAAAGTTTCCTTCATTAAGTCGAGCTAAAATAAAAGAAGGTATCTTCATAGGTCCCCAAATTCGAAAAATTGTTCTTGATGAAACTTTTAACACACATCTCACGAGAAAAGAAAAATGTGCCTTTGAGTCATTCAAGAAAGTTTGTGATAACCTCCTGGGAAAACATCGTTCAGAAGACTATGTGCAAGTTGTGAATGATCTATTGCATCATTTTCATGATATGGGATGTAACATGTCTCTAAAAGTTCATGTTCTTCACTCTCATTTGGATTTTTTTTGCTGAGAATCTTGGCCATGTGAGTGATGAAGATTCCATCAAGATATTTCATTAATAGAAAAACGTTTTAAAGGAAAATGGAACACTGGTATGTTGGCAGACTACTGCTGGAATTTAAAAAAGGATGATGACACTCTACACAAGAGAGTTAAGAGGGCAAATGTTGTTTAAACTCGTGAATTCGGTGGGTTTTTTTTTACAAAATAATTAATAATAAAGTACATGAAAATGGTACCTAATCCAGAGAAATAAATGTCAGATTTGGAAGCAGCATACTTTTCTTACACCGAAACAGGTCTTATATGTCTTGTACTTTTTTTTTCAATTCAAATTTGTTGCACAGTGTTATTATTATTGTTATTTTCCTTAAATTCTTCCTAATAGTGTTATTTATTCGAACTTGTACTTGATCTTATTTATCTGTAAGTAGTCTTGATGTTAGTGTTTTCTTTGAATTGTACCCGACAGTTTAATTTATCTTGAATTCTACTTAATATTATTATTTACTTTGAATTGTATTTGATATTTTATTTACTTTGAATTGTATTTGTTATTATTATGTTTAATTTTACTTTATATTATTATTAATTTTGAATTGTTTTTGTGTGGTTATTTATCTTGAATTTTAATTGATATTATATTTTATATCATTATTTATCTTAACTCGTGAATGATATTGCTATTTATCTAAAATTTTATTTGATATTTTAATTTATCTGGAATTGTTATTCATTATGTTTTAGAAATCAAACTAATTTGTTAAACATTCTCGATTGTATATTGTTACTTGGTAACTAAAATTACAAAAAAATACGAAAACAGTCATGTGAAATGACAATTGGAATATAATTACTTCGCGAATAATTGCAATAAATTATTTTTTAAAAAAGCATTTTTATCCGACTTAATTGTGATTTTTAAGCAACTTTATTACACAAAATATATTTCTTTTCTTAATCTAACCTCCCTTTCTCTTTTCCTTTTGTTTTTTACTCACTCTTCTCCGAAATTGCAAGTATTAATAATAAATGTGGGCCTAAAGATCTCAACAAGTACACTTCACAATTGCAATGATTTTATACCTTTTTAGATTATATACATTAGAATGCCTCTTTTCTTAAGTAAGTTTTATCTACTTTGCACATATAAATCTAAGATTTTAAAGGGGCTAGAGTAATTGTATTTTATACTTGCATATTTATAGATATCGTCAGAATGTATGGTTTCTAATTCTATATTTCTATTTGATGACTCATTTTTCTTGTGAGTACAAATTTTATATTCGTCGAATACGAACGTGATGGGTGTGCACTTCTTCTTTTTCACTGAGAAATGACATTTAGAGGAAGCCTTTTGGTGGGTTAAAAAGAGTACTTTTCTTATTTTTGTTTCCAATTTTTGTGATTGAAAATTATATAGATTTTCTTGCAAATCATATACAACATTTTTCCTTTTATATAAAATTGATTTAATTTCAGATCGAAATGTAAAATATTTTTAAACTTAAGTATCGTTACAAAGAGTCTACAGGAATGTCTATGAAGATTAAGAATGAAAAATGCATTTAAAAATAAAAGTGAAAAAAAAAAACGAAAGTAACAGATTGAGAGAAGGAAGACAATCGAAATAAAAATGGCCCTAATTACAGTAAATGTTACAAACTGATGTTGACGTTTGTTTTTTTATTACGGATGCTTTTCGTATTAACTTCTATAATGAATCGTTTTAGTTGTTAGTTTGAAGCATCCGCTTTCAAAAATCAAAATAAATGATTATGCTAATATCACCATAATTCTTCCAGTATTTCTATAACATCCGTAATATTACTCACTGCATATCTTAGGCTCAGTAATAATGTTTTACTGACAGTTGTGGTATAGTGTATGCGGGAAATGGCTCAGGTAGTTTTATTCCTTATTTATATGTGGCTTTAAATATACATGTGCATATAAATACCGCGACCGGACTCCGCGAAAGGAATATTTTTCGGAATCTGAACTGAAGCCAGTTTTTGAAGAAATTTAGGCCAGACACTAGTCACGCATTTAACACTTACTTGTAATTTGACTCTTACTCTTGCACAAATACACTTGCAAAGTTTTTTCATTGCTCCCTGCACTATATAACTATTAATTATTGTGTTTGTATTTGTATTTTGGGAGTAATTACTTACCGGAATTTTCACTGAAACACATATGGGTATCGTTACTATAAAACGTTCCATTGTTTATATATTTGCTTTTAATTGCGTGTGAATCTGGTAAGATTTCCAAGAGACCTGAAAGGAAAACATACATGTTTATCTATGTATTTATCCATCTATCTTTCTTCAAATATTATTAAATGCAACGGAGACACTTTGCTCTATGATTCTTTTTTTTTTTCGATTCCCCGTTTAATCTTTTTTATATCAAAATCGAAAATATTTTTTTTAAAAAGTTCCATAATAGTTGCTGTCATGAGCACTTTCGATTCGTCCACGAATCATCTTCAGGTATTGAAGTAAAAGTGCGAATGGGCGAAAATGAGAAGTCAAAGTGAAAACTAAAATATACAGTAAACGGCGTTAGGTAATGATAAGTTAAAATATTAAGAGTCGCTGAAAAGTCGATTAAAAATATATGTCAATGAAAAATATATGTCAATGAAAAATATATGTCAATTAAAAATATATGTCGATTAAAAATGTATGCCAATTAAAAATATATGTCAATTAAAAATATATGTCAATAAAAAATTCGAGTATACAAATCAGTAAGTTATTTTTTATTTAGATATAAAAAAGATTATACAGAAAACCGTAAAAAAATTAATCATAACGCAAAGTTTCTCCGTTGCATTTAATAAGATTTACTTGAATGAAAAACTGCTGCCTAAATATGTCAATTTCCAATTACACACACAAACACAGACACCCATATATTTATATATGTACATAAGAATATATATATATATATATATATATATATATATATATATATATATATATATATATATATATGAGTTGATATTGGCCAATATTGTGAAATTCAAAAATTTATCATATTTACTATGAAGATTTTTCTAATGTATTGCATATACTCCGACACTTTTATGTGATATAGTTGGGAGAAAACAACAAGCTATAAAGGGAAAAAGCAACGAACAAAAAGAGAAAGACTAATAGGGAGCTTGAAAGAATGTGGCAGATTTTGAAATACTTTTAAAATGTCGAATGATAAAATCGATTCAAAGCAAGCCCTTGTGATAACGTAGTCGTGTAAAATACAAGAAAAGGTAAACATGGTACACACTTTTCACCTACTGAGCAGAAGTCGTCATGTCTTTATATCTTGTTTTTGTTCTCAGTAGTTGTTGGCTAGATAAACAGTCAGAAGAACATATATTAACACATTCTGTATTTTCGTTTAATTTCTAATACACTCATATATTAAACACACGCACACGCACACACACATATCTATAATATAAAGCTGAATGTATGTGTGGGTGTGTGTCTGGTCACGAATAGGCTCCTATATAGTTGATTATTTAAAAAAAAACTGATTACATATAATGATAGAAGATGTATTGAGACACAGGAATGGGTATGTTTGATCTGGCAAAACGGTGGTTCATTAAAATTTTGGGGTCTGCGTACGCGCCTGCTCCACAAAGTATGAAAAAAAAGACGTTTAAAATGTTTTTGATATAGATGTACATAATAATACTTTGATAAGTATGTTTTAACTTAAATAGGGATGGTATAATAAAATTGTGAGATCTGCATTCGCGCCTGGTCTGCATTCGCGCCTGACCTCCATAGAATGGAAATAGGCACAAACTTTAATAAAGACTTTTCATATCTATCTGCGTAAGTATACTTTGATAATTATGCTTCAGTTTGAAGAAATGTGGTATAATAAAATTATGGGGTGTTCGTTCGCACCTGACCACAATAGAATGGAAATATGTCACAAAGTTTAACAAGGTGTTTTAATATAGATCCACAGAATATTGTGATAAGTGTTTCATTATGAACAGGTATGGTATAATAAATTATGGGGTTTATTTTCTATTTTATTTTTACTTTCATCATATTTTACTTTGGTTTTGATACCCCCAAATTCAACCTAAATTTACAGTCCTTCATTTTCATTACCTATCATACATTCAGAAATGAGAGTCCATTTCCTGTAGGCTGTTTTTGAACCCAGTGAACGACGGGTACTTTTGCTAATATATATATATATATATATATATATATATATATATATATATATATATATATATATATATATATATATTAAGCTAATGTTTTGTGGTAGAATTGTTTCCGCAGTTAGTATTGCTAAACAATCGATTTATTTATTATTCTGATAGAATTGATAGAAAAATCGTTTGTTCTGAACTATTTCAACATTAATGGAAACATAATCTCATTACAATACATATAACACTACTACTAATAAATGTGCAATTTATAAAAGAAACACTCCCTTAAATATTTATGTTTTAGCACTTAAGTAATGCATTCGTATTACAAAAAGTTTTAATATGAAATCTAAACATAAATGGAACGGTGAAAAAATGATTTAGAAGTATTTTTAAATCTTACCATGTCCGAAGCATTCCGGTGAGAATGAAAGGTCATCAATGGCAATATCACAAGCGACGCCGATTCCACAGAGTCCGTTGATTTCAATGGAGTAACTGCAAAGAACGGGTAAATAGTAAACTAAAAGATACGGTTGACGCATATATTTAAACAGATTCCTATATAGGTAGAAATCAAGGAAAGAGAGAGGAGGATGAAAAAACGAGAGAATGAGAGCGGGGAGGATATCACATGTGTTCAAATTTGTACAGATTATTAGTTTGCTACATCGATAGCATTTAATATTTGCTTGAATGAAAAACTAGTGCCTAAATATACCAATTTCCAGATGCGTATTTAACAATTATTCTTGCAAGTTGATGTCCTCAATGAATCATTATTGTTTGTTTTTATGCAAGAGTTCCCTTATCAATAGATATGTATTTATATTTGGTACTAGCAAGACCCGTGTCCCTTTTCTGAGGTTAATATAAAATAATTATCTAAGTAGTATATATATATATATATATATATATATATATATATATAAATATATATATAATAGGATTATTATATTATACTAGATTAGGTCCTTGTTAATGAAGCCAGACATGGCTTCTGTTGCATGGTCCCAGTCTATCGACCCGTGTTAATCATGACACCCTCCACTGATGATTTACGAAAGGATGAAACACTTGTTTCTGCAGGTATTTAATAATTATTATAGTAAACAATTATGTATATATATATATATATATATATATGTGTGTGTGTGTATGTGTGTGTGCTTGTATTGATACTGCCGAAAGAAAGACACTTACACTTAGTTATGCAGGTGATTAGAATAGCATTTAATTGTTTTTATTTTAAATGTATCTCTACCCAACCAAAAATAAGTTATACATAACGCCAATTTGACGTCTCAAAATACAACGTCGAAGTAATGTCTTACGAAAAAATAGCACCTCTTCCTCGGAAAAAACAAGGTGTAACGTAGATTAGTAAAGACAAAAGAAATGTTTCATAAACACCCAAGTGTATTTCTTGGTAATATAGAACAGAATAGAATATTTTTATGTTTTCAGATTAAATAGTGTGTTCAGGTCGACAGCAAAAAAATCACACAAAAAATATCTCAACAAATCCATACAAAACTTTTTTCCGTGGTATTTTTCTACTATCACACTCAGCGTAGTTTGCTCAAAACGAAATAAACTTGATGCTACCGTTTTTTGGTGTTTGTATTGAAGAATATCCGTAAAAAAGAATTTTAAAATTTAAATAGTAATACATTTTTATATCGTAAGCCCACATTCTTATTTAGATTAACAGTAAAATTCATCCGGAATATGGAGACGTAGAATGAATATATTCTCAATATTCTAAAGAAATAAAAATGTGTGCGCTAGATATAGGTTGATGTACGTTAATTTAGCTTATTAAACATTTTGTTTCTATTTGAAATGATTTTTTTCTAAAATAGGGAGGGAAATAATATTTAATTTTTTAGGATATATTTTCTTTTTTTTTTTTACAAGGTGGTCACCACTTATCAAGGCCCGGAAGCCACTCAGGGATAAGGGTTATTGTAAGTACAGTACGTTAGTGTGGATATTTTAAGCGTCTACATAAGGGGGCGGTTCATCAGGAATTTGTTTACGTTAGACTTGAAGACATCCAAGTTGTAGTCCGGAGGGAAGCAGGCAGACGGAACAGAGTTCCACAGGCGTGCAGTTCTAAGAAAGAAGCTCTGCTCATGGAATCTACGTTTTGATTTAGGCATAGATAAAGAGTGGGGAAAGTTTTTGACAGTGGCTTCAGCTAGACGGGTGTTTTTCGTAAAAGATTGGCGAGGGGGGACCAGAGATTGGAGTTCAGACGAGCACCTGCCATGGAAATAACGATAAAACAAAGATAGACTCGCAACGTCTCTTCTGTGGGAGGGAGGTTGTAGGGAAGATAAAAGGGCATCCTCCACTAAGCCACGAATTGGCTTCTTTCCCAATTTATTTACGTATCAATGAATGATGAGTATTCTTTTTGATAATTATTATGAATATGCATCTAGAACTCGTGATCAATGCAGTGAAGACTTTTTAGAGAAAGATGAATCAAATCCCAGTACTTCTATACAATCTGAACGAACTAAAGAGACTGAAAGCTAAATCTTATACTTACTTTAGTACTATGTAAGGGTTAGATTAGAGTTATTTTGTGTAAGAACTGGGTCAATTACTGGTTGGGTAAAAATTAAAAAAAAACAACAGTTAGGTTCGTGTTGTGTAAATTGTCCCATGAAATTAATTAATGTTCGTTATCGTCATTATTTCCCTAGTCCAATATGTAAGATTCCATCACGGTCAATATTTTTGCCAAGTTTTTACTTATGGGAGAATTAAAAAAAAAGACTTTTCTAAAAAGTTAATGAAATGTATAATTAGAACAGTTTCAATCTGCCATTTATATATTTATTACACAAATTTAAGGCTGATGAGTAAAAAATTAATTATGCCCCCCACCCGAATTTTCCCGTCTTTTAACTGATAAATTATTTAGATATATTTCTCGATTGACAGTTTTAGAAGTGGTTGTTTAATGTATATTAAATATTTATATTAAAGTGATCGTCTATGTTTAAGTCTGAAATATTTTAGTTTTTAAAAATATTTTCCATGGATATATTGTTCAGACTGTTTACATGTAATCGTAGAAACAAGTCGAATTAAAGTTACACAGTTGAATTTACCTAAATTTCTTTACGATCAACAACTTTTATTTCATGCAAAAGAATAACGTTACTTACTCTCAAACGATTTATTTTCTGAATTTTCAAAATGATATTCAATTACTTTTTTTGTAAATCGAATTATTATCCTTGACTTCCGCCGTGATACGAGTTGTTCTAGTAAGCAAATAAACCGAATCAACTAAACAGTGACTTATTTGTTCTCTGTTGTGATACTTCATTTAAAATGTTCTGTATGCTGCCAGAGAACGATACTTTTATTGTAGAGTGTAACAATTATGTAAGAGATGCTACTAAGAAAAGTGAAGAGACAATTGAAGATGACACAAATATTATTATGTGAGCATGCGTCCCAATTGTAGAAATATTTCTAACTCATTGAGCGAGTACATAGAAGATAGAAAATAAAATAAAACTAAAAACAATACCTAGAGAGTAATTTTCTATACACCAAAAATTATAACCGAGAACAAAATTAGAGGCTAGCAGTAGTGAGCATAGAAGTGATGATTAAAAACAAAAGTGAGTACGCCGTACGAAATCTGAAGGGAAAACATTTATGAAATAAAGAAAACTATGCTAAAATCAATGCAGTAAATTTAGTAAGTAAATTCAGTAAGTAAATCCAGTAAGCAAAATATCTTTGCTCTTCCTACGGAACAGTGCGCAAATGAGACCAGTGAATGGTTGAAAGCAGCAATTGAAGCACATGTCCCCGCACGAAAGCAACCCCCACTCTCTCCAATAGTTGGCTTCTACTTGCGCAGCTGCCATTGCTCAGAGGCTACATACATACCGCAGATTTATCCGGCATAAGTCCAGTACAAGCAGACAAAATTTTATAGAAGCTAGTAGTAATTGTAAGAAGGAAGTAGCGAGAGCTAAGACAAAATATATCGGAACCATCAGAAAACTCATTGAAGCGCAACAAGTAGGAACTCATGATTTCTGGAAAATCTAAAACATTGTGGTAAATAATGGGCAATCACTAATTCCCTTACAATCCAACAATTGTGAGGTTTATATATTATTTTAATTGTAATTCATTATTGAGATGAGTATTATTTATATTAATTTATTTATTGTGGACTATTATTCTCATCTTTATTAGTTGTAAGATGAGAATAGTAGTCTGCAATAAATAAATTAATACAAATTGTGAGGTTGTTTGCAACCGAGAAAGCTAACATGCTTGCCGGTTAGTTTGCATCAAACTCTACTTTGAATCACTCCTTACCTGATTTCCCTTTTCTGGTAAAAACCACACTAGATAATCTGAAAATCACCCCTTCTCAAGTACATGATATCATAAAAGAAACTAAATACCTCAAAAGCATGTGGGCCTGGTCTCATCCCAGCTGTACTATTTAATAATAATGCTCTGCTGGTGTTTCTCCAATTCTCTCCACTCATTATCAGTTTACAAAAACTCTGGCGAACGAACTGACCCATTAAATTATCGCCTCATTAGAGACGTCATTGTTTTCGCCAAAATATTTGAGTTGATAATTAATCAAGCTCTAGTTCACCACCTTGTAGTTGCAAGACTTCTGTCCGACCATAAATATATATTTAGGCAAGGCCGTTCTACTGCAAATATTCTAATTTATATGTGTATATCATGCACTTAATAAGGCTGAGGAGGGGAGTTTAGTAGCCCTAGATATATCTAAGGCTTTTGACAGGATATGGCACAATGGCCTTCTGATGAAAATCACATCCTATTTTATTACTGGACGAATACTTAACATAATTAAATTATTCTTAAATAAGAGAAGAATCCCTGTTGTTCTCGATTGTCATAAGTGTAAACAATATGATATAAATGCGGGTGTTCGTTAGGGGTCGATCCTTGGATCTTTATTATTCCTGATATTCATAAATTACTTTCTTGATAAACCAAACTCTGTGACAAGTATATTTGCTGAGAACATCACGCTCTATAACAGGGAGGAGAGGACAACGAATGAACACATATCCAAGGCAATAGTTGAAACCCTAGAGGAAGACCTCCAATCTGCAGTGGAATGCACTCAAAAATGGATAGTAACATTCAATGCTGTCAAGACTCTATGCTCGTTTCCTTTAATAATTACAAGAGACTTATGAATTGGAACAGATACATTG
This sequence comes from Euprymna scolopes, assembly GCF_053919585.1. Taxonomy (NCBI): domain Eukaryota; kingdom Metazoa; phylum Mollusca; class Cephalopoda; order Sepiida; family Sepiolidae; genus Euprymna; species Euprymna scolopes. Next base: position 3,696,355 of record NC_136513.1, read on the forward strand.
AGAGTATTGTCAAGACTGCTGTAAAAAAAGTGGGCTCTCTCTCTCTCTACCTCATGTACTTGAGGGTGGAAGTTGCCAACTTGATAGATCCTGACTTGTTATATAAGCTTTACCCTCTCTCACATCGACGAAATGATGCATCCATCTGTCTGTTTTACTTTTAATGGTAGATGTTCCGACGAACTACAAGCCATCGTCCCCCCTCGGCGTAATTTCCTCCGAGAAACCTAACAAGCAGCAACTTTTCACTCATACACAGTAGAGATTCCTAGATGTAAGAAAGCCTTCAATTCTAATAATTTCTTCCCCAGAACTGTTAGACTTGACTTTCGAATTTCCTTCCGGGTTCCTGCTTCCTCAACTATACTTCCATGCCGAAGTTCAAGTGTAATGTGAACAAACATCTTTCTGCTCAACTCCCTACATATTGTTCTTACAATGTATGTCATGATAGTAGCCCCCTACATCGAAATAGCAATTTGCATTGTTTGGGGTTAAAATATACTGAAATAATCCACACAAGAAATATGCGAAGATGTTTTCCGAAAAAAAAAAAAACATTTGAAATCGTAGCAGACATTTATTGCTTCTCAAGCAAAGCGAATGGGTATGGTTTAGTTTTGAAGAGGTTTCGATGATTATTTCATCGTAATCAGTTGTTAATAAGTATCGCTCGAATTTTAAACGGTAATAATGAGAAAAAAATAAGTTTACGTGTATTACCTATTTATTTTGTTGTTAAATTTGTTTTTTTTTTCTTACATGTGCCAGATAATGTAGGTGCTTTTAATTGACACTTATTATGTATACGTCATTAAGTAAAGCGATTAACCGGAGTAAATATATTTACGATATATAAAAGTAATTTTAAGCATTTGGACTTTGAATTCAGCTATCCTTTTATTCTTATTTTATTGTCAGAAGCTATATGATATAAGGAGCTTGAAATAAAATAATGTGTGTGCTTTATTAGAATTTCATTTATACCATTTCATATTTTCGGTTTTAATGCGTACGAGGAATGAGAATATAGTTACATGGTCAGAAACTGTGCTATCTTCTTCATAGAAGATATATTTCGGATAAGCGTATTGATTGGAGTGAATGGAAGAAATCTAAATTTGTAAAACACGAATCGTGAAGTTCATTCTCCAGTTGCATTAAAACATTGTATACGTAAACATTGTAAAATTTGTATATTTAAGAATAAGAAAAAAATAAAGTTCAACATATGTGTGTATGTCTGTCTGTACATGAAAATAATCCCATATGGTTTACTATTAAACTCAGCAAATACAATGATAAAAGAAGCATCAAGGATCTTAAATAAGTATGATAAAATGAGGCCGCAGCGGGGGAGGTCACTTATAAGAGAGAAACCTATGCACACTCAAGCTCTTTCGCGTAGAGTTACTAAATTTGGCAGGATAACCCACCATTGTGGAAGGGACGGTCTGATAGGGTACACCGCTCATTCTCATCAACAGGGGTTGTGCCTTAGAAGGGATCACTTATAACTGGAAACCCTGTGCACACCCATACCGTTTGATGTACATTTGTAGAGTTGCCCAATATACAAGGGTAGCCCATGGGCTGGAAAAGTTTTGATGGTTTACATCGCTCAACCGCATCAACGAAGGTGGGGCCCCAGTTGTTTCACTTATAACTCGAAATTCAACCGGGTTACATCGTAATACGGGTTACATCGCTCAATCTCACCAACCGAGGCGGGGCCTTATGGGAGTCAATTATAATGCTTAACTCTAATTAGTTGTCATACCTTTGTGTCAATAAACATTCCCATTACTGGTCAACATTCTCGTTTGAGCAATTGCCTCCCTACCCACACAAAGTGTATCCGAGCGACTTCGGATCTGTGTGTGCCTTTTTCTGTACATCTAGAGGACAATGTAATAAAGCTATACGTCTGTGTGTCCGTCTGCCTGTACATTTATAACACGAAAAGGAATATAAGATGCAAAAAGTATGTAGAAAATAAATATCAGTTTTAAAGTATTTAAGTTATTCATATTGTTATATAAATCGCAGTCTATTTTGATGGCGCTTTCTGACCCAGTAAATGATGGGTACTTCTGCTAGTAAAAACTAAATAGTATTACGTCTTGAATGGAAAAAGGTCTTAATTCGTATTTTAATCCTGATCATCTTCGTTTGCATAAATAAAAATACGAAGATCGATCAGATATAAAAATAGATGTGCACATGCATGATATATAGACACGTATATACAAGATAAATAGACAGGTATAACCAGGCATATTATACAAGATAAATAGACAGGTATAACTAGGCACATTAACAATTAAATAAATAGACATAAGACAAAAATGGATTGAAATACATTTGTTGTATCACGGTTGGATAAGTGGTTATTTGTTTGAACCCTGCTTCTAAAGAGGGTTGAAAAGTTTAACAGGTGCTTCACAAAAATTTGTTGAGAGACTTCAGGCTGTACTCCTTTGGGGGAAATTTTCCATGTGTGGGAACGAATGCTTAACGAAATTAAGCCGGTCAAGTGCGTGTATGCAAATGTAATCACGCGATACCCGGTGCATTAAATAAGTTTCCAGAGTTTTTTGTACAAGCATTTAAAATTATCGTAGACTCTTGAAAATCCAGTAAGCTATTGCTATACATATTCTGAGATAACTGACCATTTTTTTCTGATTTCAAGTTCAAATAAACAGCTCCACCTAAATTGGAATACACCGGACTAAAACCTGATTGTCACAGCTGCTGAACTTCAAAAATACAAAGAACGATATGCAATAACATTTTGTTTAAAACTTTGAAAAATACCACAGATACATCTGGAATGTTTCGGACTGAATCAAGCATCAGTTTTTGAGTGGTATAAGATACTCATGAAACTCAGAGAGTCTTTGAGCAATGATGAGAGGTGTGAGAGAAGTAAGGAAGTCAGATCACCTGCGTTGATTGGCCAAATCAAGATTTTCATTAATAAGGTCCGTCATGTGTTTATACAAGAAATAAGTTCACAGTTTCATGTCAGTGTGGGACATGTTCACACAATTATTCGCGAAAAACGAAAAATTTGCGCGAATGTACCATTTTACAACTCCATCCCTGTCACAAACTATTTGACCAAGATGGACATCAAGACAGTTCCTAACCCTCCCCATAGTCTAGAACGTGTTTCATGTGACTTTTGGTTATTCCCTATACTCACGGAAAGCCTTACAGTCTGTCAGTTATAAGACAATTGAGGATATGAAAGAAGTTATGACGGGGTCATTGACATGCTCAAAGAGTAGAACTTCCATGGGACTTTCCAGATTTTTAAAAACTGTATATGTGCAGTGAGTAGCATTTTATGTATGTACTATCAATAAAAGTGTCCATACGAAAAAGTCTATAAATTTATTTAAAGCACCTCATACGCATCTAGAAATGCTAAATTATCACTACCAATGTATTAGCGTTAATACAGGATACGTTACAATGATTTTATTAGTTTCATACGTTATTTCATTAAATTTGTGGTGTTTCGTTTCAATAGAGATTTATCCAAATAACTATACAAACTTCCTGACACATCTAAATCAGAATTATTTTTTATAAATTTATATTATACATAAAGTATCCTACATAGATAAAAACGAACTGTCATAGTGTGTAAAAAAAATACTTATATAAATCCAGAAAGTTCGCATATAAAAATCTGTCTTCGGAAGAAAATCTAGATAAATAGAAATGTAATTAAAAATTTTACCTGTAAGAAACATTAATAGTTCCAACTGCCTTTCTCCAAATATCCATTCCTCCCGGTGCTTCATCCGTGCTCCAAAGAGTAATCGGCTTTTTGCTCGCATCGCACACATTCACCAACTTTAAAGATACACTCACTACGTGGTAACCATGAAAATGGTAGAAAAACCGTACCTGCGAAATAACAAAGCTTAAAATGTATACCAAGCGAATTAAACCGCTATTCCTATACGTCACCATCAAATGTTTTCTATACTTTCAAATCAGAATACGATCTCTCATGGCATAACTATGTTCAAGACCATCTGTTATTTTTTGTTAATTATGAATGCCACTCCAGACAAGGAAATATTGCCACTTGATGTCAGCGTTAAAATATCCTTAGTCTTGATATGGACCTAGAATAGACTGGAACAGGAAGTCGCATTATAATTTCTTTTCTAAACAGCGATTTAATAAAGATCACCTGAACTCTAAAACAAACGCATATTATTATCTAGGGTATTTCAAAAGTCTTCGGCACATTTCAAGTCCTCATATCTGCTTGAGTAATAAGAATACTTTGATAATTATGCTTCAGCTTGAGCAGAGATGGTATAATAAAATTGTGGGGTGTGCTTTCACGCCTGGTATCCATATAATGGAAATATGCCACACACTTTAACAAAGACTTTTGGTATCGGCGTTAGATTGTTGTAAAATACGCTTATATATGATATTTTGATTAATGTTGATTTCGTATTTATTATTATTTTATATTCAACCATTTATATAGTAATGATTGAAAAGGTTTGGGGTTTTTAATGGCTCATCCGCCACTACCGACAATCGAAGCTAAAACATTTAGCTTACGATTTACTTTTTGTTTTGACACTGATTCCTGAGCTATGAAGACATAATTGCTGCAAGGTTAAAAATTAAAACATGAACCAACCGCTAATACATTACACATGCATATTCTTATTGCCGTCGTTTTTTTCTTTCTTTTTTTATTTTCACATTTTGCGCCGATTTTCCCCGGATAAAACTCAAATATAAAGTTTTGCATGGGTTCATATCCCCTAGATATTAAGTTTCATGTCTGTAGACCAAAAACTGAAATAGGAGTTTGGTAGGTAATTTTTAAACAAATATATTTACGCATACATAAATATATATAGAAAGGAGTTTTATGCAAATATTACGCAAGTATAAATCACGTAGAACATCTGCATGAATATAATTACACGTAACAGTAAACTAAAGATGATCATCTCAAAAGAAACCGAAAAAAACTAATGAGGAATAATTAAAATAAATGTGTAACAGAATATACTGATTAACCAGATCTTTTGCAGATGAATGCAATTCCACGATCCATATATGACAAAGTTGTATTTTCTTTTAAAATAACTAGAAAAACAAGGGTTTTAATATAAATATGAATACATAAAACACTTAAATTTATAGTAGTATAGATAGGTATGTTTCCGTTTACAAAAAGGTAACATAATAAAATTATAGTGTCTTCATTCGCGCCTATTGAATGGAAATATGTCACAAAGTTTTATAAGTTTATGTTTTATATAGATCCATATAAAATGCTGTGATAAGCATGTCTTAGTTTGAACAGGTGTATTTTAACAATATTATCAGGTCTATCTAGTGTTTATAGAATGTTTTTCACTAAAATATAAAAGTTTTTTGTGAGTAATGCCGAAACGCATTTAGTTGATTGAAATAGGGTTTTATCAATATTTAAATAATTTATAACGAATGGAAGGTTAAACTATTTTATATTATTTTCCGTCTGTGTGTTCTTGTCCTTTTCAAGTAACTGATTAGTTTAGTTTAACTCTTTTATTTTTATCATAATGATTAAAATATTTGTCAAATCCTATTTCACTCATCTAAATTGGTTTCGACAAAATTTAAAAATCATTATTACTTTTGTAAAAAAGCAATTATGGCACCAGAAAATATTGCAGTGAATATTTTATATGATATACTTGTGAAAATGTTGCCAGGAACTGAGCATAAATAATCCGTAGGCTCCGTTATAGATGATTCTGAAATAGTCAATTATCCAGTTGGATTTTGAATTTTCTCAAGCCATCCAGGTGATCCTTTTTATTGCCTTCAATTGAATCCCTGTTATGCTTCTGCGCAAACTCTTACTACCAACGTTATGCAATGGTACAAAACCCGTTATCAAGAAATTTATCAGAAATATTTTCGAGGCCAAAAAAATTTTCGGGTGTGGAAAAAGGGAAGGTGTTTTATCTCTCGAGTTCCTTTAATACTTCCAACATTCCTTTTGTTTTCAAACACGTTCACTTCATCATACGTTTATCTTTTGAAATGTATATCAATAAGTCACAAGGTAAGACACTACGAATTGCTAGTTTGCATTTAGTAGAGAATTGTTTTTTTACACGGATCGATATATGCCGGTGCTTCTAGAGTAGGGAGTTAGAACTACTTTTTCATATTCACCCATAGTAGTAAAACTAGATATATTGTCTATAAAGAAGTGTACGTTGTTCGCAAGTCGGTTATTACCCAATCTTTGAATCAAGGGAAAATAATTTTAATTTGGATGCTCAAAAGTGTGACAGAATCTTTGTATCTTTCTAGAAAACTTTCCAAATTGATTTAATGGGCGGAGGTAAGTGATTCTTTTAGTAGGGATTAACCCCACTTTTTAACACTACGAAGGTTGGTCATATATTATTCTCGTCGTAACTAATTATACGTGTGTGTCATTGTTTTTATTTCAGTGAATCATATCCATCCTTTTTGTTTAGGTGCTTGCGTGAGAATCCACTATGCAATTCTATATTTCTATGTTTTACCTTCTCTTTGTAATTTAGAAATTGAACTGGGGCAATGGGTGGGGATATTAGAAGTTTCATTCTTCTGTGATTTCTAGAAAAATCAAGCAATGTTGATATAAAATATATATTTCTGCAAAATTTTGCTTTTTTTTTCATCATATTTTGTTTCAGTTCCGATAGCCCATATTTGAAGCTATTCATGCTAACACACTTTAAATAACTTTTCATACTATAAAAAATGAGAGTTCATTTTTGAAGGCTTTTTTTTGAACCCAGTAAACGACGGGTACTGCTGCTAGTATATATATATATATATATATATGTGTGTGTGTGTGTGTGTGTGTGTATTTTTAGGGAATTAGACCTAGAGTCTAAAGAGAAGAGTTTATATTAATGTACTAGTAAATGTATTAATACTATTAAAGGAAAACAGTGCTCATTGTACTGTAGATATATAATAAGCTCGCTAGGCATAGATATCCTAGATCTATTTTAATATGGATAAAGTGATTCATAATTTTTTAATTAAAAATCAGTTTCAAAATGAAAACAAAAAACATCAATAGATTGTACGATCGTTTCGGAAACGATGTTTGTATTGAAATACACAATATATCTTGAACAATAATTTGATTTCATCGGGGGGGGGATAAAGACACAAAAATAAAACTAGCATTTTTTGTAGTAAAGCAGATATTCCTGGAAATATTTTTAAAAAGAAAGAAAAAGAAGTTATTAATTTTCACGTTGATAAATAAAATTTAAAAAAATAAGGTGGAAAAATAAGGTTAAGAGAAAATATTGTTAATATTTCTAATAGCATATATATATATATATACGAGGGGCGTGCAATAAGTAATGCCCCTGGCCCACTTCCCATAGCAGTACAGCAACGAAACTTGACAAAGTTATTAGTCTTTCTCTACATAGGAATGACCCAGAGTTATGCATTTCTCCCATCGTTTGATGCAGCTCTGGAGACCGTTTTTGTAGAACACCCCAGATTGGTCCTTCAACCACAACGTGACTTCAGAAATCAAGGCTTCATCATCTGTGAAACGCTTTCCTTTCAAAAACAACTTCATGGCTGGGAAGGATTTCATAACCATACGCCCGTGCTTCTGATCTGGCGACATGCGAGTTGTGGACCGGAGCGTTGTCCTGCAGGAGGAGAGTACCTTTGCTGATCTTGCCCCGCCTCTTGATTTTGATAGCTTCCCTTAATTTCCTCAAAAGTGATGCAGGCTCCTGTAATTGTGGTACCCTTTGCCAGGAAATCTGTCATCACTACTCCATCCTGGTCCCAGAAGACTGAGCATGTCCTTGCCAGCGGAGGGCTGCATACTTGCCTTCTTTGGAGGTGGTGAGTCCAAGTGCTTCCACTGCATTGACTAGGCTTTGATCACTGGATCATAGTGGTGGACCCAGGTTTCATCCTGTGTAATCAGTCTTTTGAAAAACTTTGACTCATCTTCTTGGCACATCTCCAAATTCATCCTCGAGCACTCGACGCGTTCTCACTTCTGGAATGGTGTGAGCAACCTGGGAATCCATCTGGAAGACAGCTTATGCATATGCAAATGGTCATGAATGATATTTTCCACAGACCCTATATTAATCTTGATATCTTGGGCTATTTGGCGAATAGTAATGTGCCGATCTTCCAAAATGGCAGCCTCAACTTGACGGACAGATGCCTCATCAATGGCAGAAGGGGGGCGACCAGGTCTGGGAGCTGTTTCCACAGACTTCCGGCCATGTAAGAATTCACGATGCCGCGTTTTACAAGGTCATGTGATGGGGCATTATCACCATAAGTTTCTTTCATTTCATCAAAAGTCTACTGTGGGGTGCGTCCTTTCAAACACAAAAACCGGATCACTGCTCGACATTTAACAAGCTCCATTTCACACCTGACCCAGTTCAAATAACTGTAAAACAGAAACCACAATTAGTTCACAGCTGTAATTGGCCACATAACCCATTGCACATGCAAAATTTCAGCTAGATCAGACAACTGGAAGTGAGTCAGGAACACGATCTCTCGTACCTTTATTTCCGATTGCTTTTAAAGCTTGTCATTATTTCAGTCCATCTATTCTTTGGCTTACCCTATCCCATATTTTTGCATATGAAAAGATTTTGTTTCAAAAAACTATATGAAAAAATTATTTTCCAAGACTTATTGTCTATCTCAATAAAAACATCCTTTCCGAAACAATCGTACAATTTATTGATTTTGTTTGTTCTTCCTTGTGAAACCGATTTTTTATTTTTAATTTAAATTATAAATTATCAATTATCTTACTTAATATTTAAATAGCTCTATTATATATATATGCCTATCGAGCTTATTATATATCTACATTACAACGAGCACTGTTTTCTTTTCTTTTATTTTAATTGTATTAATGGATTTACTAATACATTAAAATATACTCTGCTCTTACTAATACATTAAAATATACTCTGCTGTTGTTTTAATCCCCTTAAATATATATATATATATATATATATATATATATATATATATATATATTCTTACCTGGCAGCTGTTAACATAAGGCGAATAAAAATCCCGAGTCTCTTCTGGGGGTGGAGGAAAGACGATGCTTTCTAGAACAGCACAAGCTGGCGAGGATCCGACTCTGTGCGTGTATATATAGTAACCTGTAAAACAACATGAACGAATAAATGCAATAGACAAAGTACATGATATTAACAACCAGAATTGTACTCAATACACAATATGGATATACGCTTTTCTGGTTTAAGGGTATATGGTACGTTTTTATGTATTTCTTTTATTATCTCTATTTTTGTATGCGTGTCCATTAACAAAGCTTAAGAGGCAGCTTTAATGTGGCATTCTCTGAATCACTTTTTACATATGTAGGCTACTCTAAGAAAGGATCTGACAGACGGAACAACTTTAATATGAGCGTCATCTACTTTTACCTTCCAAACTATTGTCTGTTTTCTTTCTGTTTACTGGTCCTTTCTTTAATCACAGCATATTTCCATTTTTCTTTTAATATTGAGTATTATTATAGTAAACATCCGTAAATGAGACCTGTATTATTCTACGAAGTAAAGCTGAAAGTACAAACAAATCTTCCGGGGAACATAAAGCAAGTAGGGAGCATATACGACGAGAGTATGATCATGTTTTGCTACTGAATTTACAATAATTGTTATCTTGATGTGGAAAATGATTTTGCGTGCCGTTTTATAAAAACATAATTTTTCTTGTTTCATGTCATGTAATGAAACATTTTTGAAATATATATATATATAATTATTTTTTTACTATAATAATTAAATACCTACAGACACTAGTGTTTCATCCTTTCGGGATTCTTCAGTGCAGGGTGTCACGATTACTACCAGTCGAACGATTCGAACCCCGTGACACGAGACATCTCTGGCTCGATTAGCGGGGGCCGTATCCATTCGGCTACTATTAACCGTGTGAAATAGCGTTGAATTTTAAACATTTTAATTTAAATGTTCATTACGTCAGACAAACAGTGATCAAATCGTTATACGATGATCTACGCATAAGAGCTAAATTGACCGACTTTTAATTCAACGGAAAGTGCTCAACGATAAGAAACGAATTTCTTAAAGGGGCTGTCATAATTATTTTTTTACTATAATAATTAAATACCTACAGACACTAGTGTTTCATCCTTTCGGGATTCTTCAGTGCAGGGTGTCACGATTACTACCAGTCGAACGATTCGAACCCCGCGACACGAGACATCTCTGGCTCGAGTAGCGGGGGCCGTATCCATTATATATATATATATATATATATATATAGTGGCGTCAAAATGAACGCCCGTGCGTCATTTTTTTCAAAAATTTAGGCTTATTTGAATGTAACTGTTTAAAAAACCTATGCCTCATTCGAGTCGCCTTTTATTCGTCTATATTTGACTTTAAATTTAATTATCCTAGTGTTCAGTAATTTTAAAAATTAGCTTCGAACTGAGGAGGCAAAATGAAACTCCGGAACACCTTTTAGCATATCTAATCGTAATTGTTGTTCCTTTGTTATACAACGTAATATTCAGTCCATATACCTTGAGTCTCTCTTAGTGATCGTCAGAAGCATATTAATCTCAACTTTTCTGGTTTATGCAATCGGTAATGATTAAAATGTGATGAGAAAACTGTACGAACGACTGTGTAAAAGCACAAAAACACCGGCAGTGTTTGTGATGCCTCTTAATCTTGTAGTAGTAGAGTAACTTCTTACAGACAATGTTATCACGATCCTCGGCCTCAGAAACAGATTTGAAACGGCTCCTAAAATCCCACGATAGTGTCATCTTGTTAAAATGTGCTTTCTTTCTACAGTTTAAAAGCAGACTGAAAGGAATTTAATTTGCGAAGCTGTGTTCTAAGACGCAAGCTAATGATTTCTGTAAAGAACAGAATACGCCGTCTGGACAGGTATAATGAAGATCATGACTCTTCATGTTGGTCGAAAGTGATTTTTGGTGATGAAAGCAAGTTTAATAGGCCAGGCAGTTATGGTAGGCAGTACGTCCTTCAGAGAAAGGACAAAGAATTTAATCATAGGTAAACAGTTTCAATGCTGCAAGGTGGTGGAGGTTTGACCGGAATCTTGATGATAATCCCATCTTTATGCAAGATAATGCTTCTATTTACATAGCTGGCAATGTCAAGAAGTTCCTTAACGAGCATGATATTCCGTGTTTGGATTGACCTGCACAATCTCCAGACCTCAATGCTGTGAAACATGTAGGGCATTACATCAGGCAAAACTACCCAATTATAACATTACAAATCTTGAAGAACTTTACAAAAATTAAAGACAAGTGCGACGCCAGTATTGCCGGTGATTAATTCAAAAGAACCCCCCAAAATTTACTAGCTGTCAAATTGCAGAAGTGCTATGCTCCTAACTGATAAGTAGTTCATTATGTTCCTGTTGTATTTGTGTTGCATGAATGTTCTAAATTTACATTACATAATAATTTTCCATTGTGCTGAGTTTTTTATTATCATCTCGATTTGGAGATAATTTTTTTTTTAATTGACGTGAACACTAGGACACTTCAATTAAAGGTCAAATATGAACAGGAACATTATAAAGGAATAAAAGGCGGATCAACTGAGGTGTATGTTGTTTAAACATTTAGATTCAATGTAGCTTAAATTTGCGTTTTTTTTTAAATAACAAGTGCGAACTTTCCTTTTGGCGGCATTGTATGTATGTATATATATATATATATATATATATATATATATATATATATATATATACACACATATATATATTATTTAATTTTGTAGCACAATTAATCAGCGCAATGCATATTTGCTGCTGATACAACGTTCTATAACATTCATTAGGGAAGAACCGATGTACATAAATCTAAGACAATAGCAAACTCGTTAGAAAATGACTTCCTGCCCGTATATTATTAATAGGGCCACAAATGGGTGGTAACATTTAATGCTAGTAAGACTAAGCTGCTCTCGTTAGACAAGATTCTCTCTAACCACCTATATCTATGGCAAATAAGACTCACCTGTGAATTCTTTCTTTACACTCCTCTGCTTTACATTCATGCTTGATATGAAGTAGAACAAATACATTGGGGGCATTGCAAAAGTTGCTGCAAAGAAGATAGATTCCGTTTATAGAGCTAGAAGACTACTCACACCTGAGGGTATTTTGTATCTCTAAAAGACCACCATTCGCCCATGAATAAAGTGTTGTTGCCACATCTGCGCTGGAGCATCTGCCACTAGCGTTTCCCTCTTAGGTAGGGTCCAAAAAGAAATTTCAGTCTAAAATGTCTTATTTTGTCAACTAGGCTCCAAGCCTTCTTCCCTCGCCGCAATGTTTCATTTCTGTGCTTGTTTTACAAATTATTTAATGGAATGTGTTCTGATGAACTCGTTGCATTCCCAACGTACATATAATCGACAACCCTGCTTTGTAACAAAATCTCACCCCTTCACTTTCGTGAAGTCCCTAAACGCAAGGAAGTTTCTATTCTAATAATTTCTTCCCTCGAACAGCCAGACTTTGAAATTCTCTTCCTGCTATCTATGTCGGTGACTGTCCTAATATGCAGAAGTTTCGATATAACGTAAACTAATATCTTGTTTATCTTGTTCCAAGCAAAGTAGCCCCTTACATCGAAGTGGCAATATGTCTTGTTAAGGGTTTAACGTGAGCAAACAAAATCCACTCTAGGTAAGAGATAAAAATTAATACCTGATTTAACCACACTCAATTAAGTAAAATTAACCCACTGATCAAAAAACAATTGTTTGTCTGCCTTTTTCAGCTGATTTAGGATGAATCTGATGCGCTTAATATAAACATCTCATTGCTCAATCAGCTAAGAATTTTTAGCTAAAAATTATGTTAATGACATGAAATATTCGAATCAGAAATTTCTTAGTGATTATTCCATAAAACCTCGAAATCTTCCAAAAAATTGATGCTCAGCATACATGACGAAGAACTGGTTTGTACGGGAAAATTAGTGTCTTGCATAGAAACGAACGTCAGCAATGAGCATCTGGTGGAGAGAGATTTGATACTTTTTCCAGTGCTTCTCATCAAGCTCGACTTAATCAATTAATTCTCCAAGGTCTGGACAAGGATCGTGACTGTTACACATACTTGTGACAGGATTCTCCAGGATTGACCATTGAGAGATTGAAAGCTGGCATCTTTGAGCGTCCTTAGATCCATCAGCTCATCAGAGATCCAGAGTTCGAAAACTCAATAAACTAAGTAGACCAGAAAACGTTGAAACATTTGCTCTGCAACAATAAGGCCGGAAACTACGCAGAACTTATTAACAACATGCTAACTAATTTCAGAAACCTGGACTGCGACATGACTATCAGGATGCACTATCTATTTTCACATATGGACCGGTTTCCTTAGAACCTGTGATTAATGAGTGACAAGCAGAAGAAGAAATTTTATCTGAACCTGAAAGAGATGGAGATATGGCATAAGAGTTGCTGGAATGCAGTATTTAAGGCTGACCACTGTTGAAATTTGAAGAAAATATTCACTACCGGTGATCATTCCAAAAGTTCCAAGAAACGGAAGTTCACGTCCTGAAGTTCGAACAATGGTAAAGCAACATGCAATTTATGTGTAATTATATTTATTAATGCCCACCATTCAGTTTAGTAATTAGATGGTTATAACAGGTAATCAATGTTAGCAAAACATTTTTGTTCTCTTTAAAGCATATTTAGGATTATATGTGTTAATAAAATCGTCTGATAATGCCACAAAAATATAATCGGTTTTGTCAGAAGACAAGTTTTTTTGCAAATCAATGTAGCACAATAACCTGATAAAGAGTAACGGATTTCATTTCCTCTTTCAGCAGGGCAAAATACCCTAAGTCAATTATAGATATTTAGACAACATTCAAAGGGTAAAAAAATGTTCCCCAGTGTTATAATGACACAAAATCCTTGACGCAACTTATAGAATGTATAAGTAATTTAGATAATATCTTCAATCTGAATTAAATAATGTAAAAATTAATACATATTGAATTGAATAAACTGGATATTAGAAATCCAGCATTTAATTTAAATTTAAGTGAAGACAATATTTAAAGGCAGCCGAAATAAGAGTTAGAGTATGTCAGGTATGCTGAATTAAGGAATAGCGTATTGAAAAAAAGCGGATGGAGAATACGTGATGTTTACAGATATGCCAGAGTAAATATTTTCACATTGTGAAACCAGAAAGTATAGCTAAGGCTGCTTTTCTCAGAATTAGGTGAATCTAGAATTTTAAGTCATATATATATACAAATTTCCGAATAATATATCGATGTTTATACATAATATTACCAATGTAAATCAGTATTGATGTTCCTACATATTTGGTGACATAATTTTATTCAATGCCTTAAATAAACGTATGCAAATAATATATCAATAGTACTAATATGTATAGTACAAAGTATACTGTAATAATAATACATTATTTTGTTTCTAATAATAATAATAATAATAACAAAAACAATAATATATATATATATATATATAGCGTTTGTGTTATCTATTTTGTGTGTCACACTTGCATCCGAGTGACTGTCGCTTTAATTGTTATAGACTTTCATTTCTTGTAATAAATAATTTTACGAAGAGTTCTTCATAAGTTTTTAATTTCGGTTTCTATTTTAACTGATGGTACTCTAGTAATCTATTTTTTATAAAAAATTTTATCAAGATTTAAAATTTTCTTTTCAATTTTCTTCCTGTAAAAATTGTAATGCTGGGTATGGGGCAGCCAAACCAGCTGCCACAATTGCCCTGTATTTATTTAAACCAACCGAGAGCTCTTTTAGTATCCTCGTTGTTCCCTTAAGTGTAATTGTCTGGATCTCTTTTACACTTGGTTCACCAGGAATATTAGTTAAGTAGGACTTCACGTTCTTCTTCATAAGCCTTGTGGCACCTATAATAATTGGTATAATTTGTATCTCTTTAAGATTTCCGTTTCTTTTCATATCATACATGAGACCTTGATATATCGTCTGTTTCTCCCTTTCAGCTATTTTCAGAACTCCATCATTAGGAACACCCACTTCACTCAAATTGGCTGCAATTGTGTCCCAGTACATTTTATACATTCATTTATTTAAGTTTTATATAATTCATGACATATTTTCCTTGTAAAACGCTAAATGTATTTATATTCTATATAAAACAAAAATTATTGCTGACAGCAGAATAAATTGTTACCTTATTTAATCATTATCAGGAAGAACGTGTAGTAAAGATTGCTGCTGGAGTTGAATTGAAATAAGCGTGAATAAGATTTTAATTGTACCTCTAGTGTGTTAGCGAGCATAAGAGCTGGAACACGTATAAAATCTAAAGAAATATACATTATACAGGGGGATGCAAAAGTAGGTATACAGTGGTACAAAAAAAAAAAAAACGTATAAAGTTTAAGGCATTTATTATACAGACAAACAAATGCTGCATAAACAAGTAATAATTAGCACGTATAATAAGAAACACACGTAATATGAAGCCCTATTTCTGCAGGTATTCAAATTGCTTTCCGTCAGCGTTAACACATTCCTCTGATCGAGAACGAACACTCATGCACACTCTAGAACAAAGATCTTTATCAGCATCCATTTCCTGACAAGCTTCCAAAATGAACTGAATCATGTTTTCGACAGTGCGAGGCTTGCGTGCAAAAACCTTATCTTTTACTGTGCTCCAAAAAAGAAATCCATAGGAGTTAAATCTGGCGAGCGTGGTGGCCAGTCGATGGCGGCACGGCGTTCAATCCATCTGTTGGGAAATTTTAAATCAAGTAGTGCTCGCACAGTGAGTGCAAAATGAGGTGGGGCCCCGTCTTGTTGAAAATAAAAGTCATCATGTTGGTATTGTTCATGTACTTGGGGTATTATTGTATCCTGCAACATATTTAAGTACACAGTTTGATCAATGCTTGTGTGAAGAATAATGGGGCCAACAACACTTTTGCAAGAAAGCCCGGCCCATACTGTTACCCCGGGTTGATTGAGTTGTTTTTCAATAGTGATGCGAGGGTTTTCGGTTGCATAATAAACGCAATTGTCAATTAACGGCACTTGATAATTTAAAGTTTGCTTCGTCAGACCATACAATCTTATTTAGAATACCGTTACCTTCAAGTTCCTCGCTCAGGATATTTTCAGAAAATTGTAAACGACGATCCGAGTCATCTTCCAATAAACCATGTATCAATCGAGGCGTGTACATCTTTAGACCGGCACGATTCATCAGGCGCCCCAATGATCTACGCTCAATACCAAGTTCAGATGAGGCTCTGTGTTTCGATTTCTGTGGGCTCTGAGTGAATGCCTGAGCAACTTTGAATTCATTTTCTTGTGTGGTCACAGTAATTGGTCGACCACTTATCGGTGCATTGTGGATACTCCCTGTCTGTTCAAATTTGTCACGCAGTCGATAAACCGTGAGCCTTGTTGGGGGAGGTGTTGCAAAGGTTTTGACCACTGTTCTCTTACGCGTTCACTATTTTCTGTCTTCCAGTATTGTTTTAATATCCATTTTCGCTGTTCGTCAGTCAAATTACCGGCCATGGTTAAATTGCCAATTTAACTGAAAAAATAAAAATAAATGATTCAAAGTACATGCACTTTAATCGAAAGGAAATTTAATTAATAAAAACAAAAGACTAAAAGTATATGCATTTTTACTTTAAGGTATATAACTTTCAGTTCAATAAAATGTCAATAATTTCAATACTGTATACCTACTTTTGCACCCCCTGTATATATATATATGTATATATATATATATACATATATACATATATATATATATATACATATATATATATATATATATACAAGAGATGGATGTAGTTTGCTTGAAGCATTGTATAGTATGTAGTTAAATGAAATATGTAGAAGGCTATACAATGGAAAGATACAAACTGAAGCAGGTGAAAAAGTTTTATTAATACAAATTACAAATACATGTGTACATATTTACACATTTCATATGCACATTATATTTATATTTGCACTGTGATTACCTGAGTAAGCCGGTCTGATGGGATATCCGAGTTATATGATATTTCGAGAAAGATCTGTTCGTCAGATATTTATTTGACTTTGGTTCAAACGCGCTGCTGTAAACAGCAACAGTTTCGCAGCGTGGCCCAGACGATGGGGCTATAGGAAAGACCTTAATTGGTCTAAGTGTAAACTTTATGAGTTACTGAAAAGAGTGTATGGTGCTCCACAAACACTTGTCCCATCCAACACATCCTTCACAGATATCAACTATGTTACAGATAATGCAAACTGTGCATTGTCAGAAGAAAACATCGAGACATTATTTTAGGCACCGTGTAATATCTGATAAGCTACCAGAATCCAAACATTGATATGGAATATATATATATATATATATATATATATATATATATATATATATATATATATACATCAAGATACATCATACAACTTGACTAATATTTTGAACATGAGTGGTTTACAAATAAGACAGAAGCAAAACAAGTGCGATACAAATTAAGCTTACACCAGTGGACAAAATACACGAAGACTTCCCCTTGCAAAAACTTTTAGAATGGAAACGAACAATGTGTCCAGTATGCTCTAGATAAACTGACCAAGAAATATATAAGAAATAAAATCTAAATGCATTTGCTAAAAAGTGGATCATTTCACTACTATCAGGAGAGAATTATAATTGCTGCCCAAAATCAACGATTCATGGCAAATGTTTTTCAGAATATGAGCCGTTTCATTAATAAAAACCTGTGCAGATTCTCTCACACAGAAGTAGAGAGTGTGAGCTCGCTGGCATCCAGTTGTAACGTTCTGTTATTACATAATGTGACACAATAGAGTGTATAAGTAGATCTAGTGGGCCATGTGTAAAACCTTAAATATATCGCATTGCGGAGAAAACATACCAGAAAGAAGAGTGGAAAATAAGGCATACACCATCTATAGGACTATGCAATTCTTACGGTAAGCACATAGAAAAGAAAATGGTTATACTTTACATATATTGGTATGATGTAAGAAGGATAAAGAAGCAGCCTTGTAAAAGTTAATATTCCCATTGCTAATAAGTTAAACAGAGCTGACAGCTAGAGGATAACGAAATACAAAGGTTTTATACAGAGATAAACGGAAACTGAAACATTACGAAGGTTTCAAGCATTCCAGTAATTATAAGTGTATCCAGACTCATGCAAATGAATTACAAAGACAACCAGGCGAATATACGTCGTGAACCAAGCCCAAGAAGGTTATCAACACTTGCTTATAAAAGGAAGGTTAGAATCTTTAAAACATCTTTTGGGTGGAGTGTCTGAAATAGCGGGCTAATGTTTGTTATCCTGTGGTAAGAAAACTGAAAAACTAACCGACATCACATAATGCACAGCATTCACGAGACATCTGATATACTGCTTTACTTCGGAATCCGGTTATATATTATATATACTATTTTAGATATTTACTTTAGAGAAAATAGATTTACTACTTGAAATAAATAGACGTACTTCTTTAGTACAGAATTCAGTTATGACATATTTAAGTACGGCAGCAAATCCACATAAAACGGTTTGCGGTGGCCATACACAAAGCAATTTATATAAAATTTGTATTTGAATGAACCAGAAATAGAGATGAGTTAAGCATATCAAATACATCAAAACAATCTACAAAACAATATTACTAGTTTAGATGAATAAGAAAATAATATAAAATGATTATTAATCGTACCTCAAAGGAAACGAAGTTGCAAAAAATATTCAAAGAAAGGATAGAAACACGTATAGTAGTACCACAATATAGATACGAACTAAAATATTACGGAGAATAATGAATTCCTGGGGAAAACGTTTTGTTACTCAACTTCGTTTAAACCTAGCGATTAATATAATCGAAAATTTACTGTACACGGCTGTTGCGATAACCCTACATAATAACACTAATGAAAATAAGCAGAGGTTACTAAAGTTCTAGAAATTAATTAATTTGCAGAGAAAGCCATTAGTTTTTCTTCGCATTAAACTACTGATAATGACTGATTAAATAACTGGCAATCAACAATATGACTTGTACGTAAATGCCGTCATGTTTTGGTAATCATTCTCATCAGATAATTAGGTGTTTTTTTCAATTATTTTAACTTATTTCTCGATTTTTAAACTTATTTTCATTTCATGAGTGTACAATTTACTTCTAAGTATTATAATCTGCTTTTATTTGAGAGTTGTGTCCACGTATTTAAATATATGTGTGTCGCCATTTTACTGGGCATGTTAGAATGCGTTGATGGTGAATTGTTGATTCCAAAATACCTTCAAGGCAAGAATCAATATCAACCACTTTTCTGCGATTTTATTGTATATTGATTGCATCTTGGATGCGGTATTGCAACAGCAACACAAAAAAATGCGTCCACGGTGATATACTTTGAGGATTTGTCTCTTTTTAAAAGAATAAAATAGATATATTTTTTATAGATTTCCTTACGGATATGAAACTGCTTCAGACTCCAGAGATATCTGGGTTTCTTTGTCTTTTAAATATGTAGAAGTGCCTTCTGAATAGAAAAAAAATTCTCCTTATACTCATATATCTTTTTTCCTTCTATTATTTTTCTTCTGCTTCTACTTGTTCTTCTTATGATAAAATATGTGCTTCTCCTGATCTTTATTTTGCTTGAGAAGATAGTGTCATGACAACAGAACAACTAACCTCCAAATGATTAGTTAATGCTTGGTAGCATAGGATAACTAGGATATATAAACTAGAAGAGGAAATGTTTCGATAGATATGCCCATAACAACACAATATATACTATCCTTACCTTCCTGAATTTAAGAACAAAATATCGTGCAGTAGTCTACAATAGTATAGTAAAATTAATTAATCATTAACAGATAGTATAATAGTTTAATTTTGGTAACATATAGAGATACAAAATCCCCAAATAAAATTGCAATTATTTATTTATAGATGTCTTAATACAATTTCAACAGGGACCATCTACTATATTATCACTGTCACTGACCATTGGTCCTCACTTAAATTTTGGTATATACAAGCCGCAGTCTTTTTCGCACTCATCAATTGAGACCTTGTGTGTGCTTTCTCTACGCATTTTTTCATCTTTCTTGAATCTTTACGACTAATTGGTGTCAATTACTGCTGAAACTACAAATTTTAAGTGGCGGAGTAATTACACTATTTTAGTTTTATTTAGACTATGCAGTGTTCTGCTATTTTTGCTTTACTTCTATTGCAGTTTCGATATGATTGTTAAGCGTTTGTAGCTGGTGTGTCCTGTGTATTATTCTCCACATTCAATGTTTTCCTTTATATTTGAGACGTTTTTATTATTGTTATCTGTTGTAACTTCTTCCAATCTTTCATACTGTTTATTCAAAGTTGTTTCTGGATTATTCCTAGTTCTCTTCCTATAAATTCTCAGTAGGTGTATCCATTTCTCCAACCTCTTTTACTATTTCCTCATTCAAACGTTTTATCCATTTATTTTCAACAATTGTTCTTCTTTTCGATTTCAAGGCATTATACCAAATTCCATACATGTCATTATACATGTCAGTACTGACAAGCATATTTAGCGTGTGTTTTTTCTTTGCATACAATTTTACGTCACTATAATAATGGTTTACCCGGTACTCCTTTCCCCACTCATAACACGCATTTGTCCTTTCGTAATATAGACGGGAAGGGTACCATACTCAAAACAAAATACAATGACAACAACTTGTCCTCCTTAAAAAAATCCCTCGATCAACATGATGTTCTCCGAGATTATCGTCCCCGATATCTTCTCCATTTGATGTTAATGACACTTTCCGTTGTTTCATGATTCTTTCCAAGAAATCTCGCACATTCGCTACTATTCCAAATATTTTTTACATGGAGGTCACCACTTATCAAAGCCCGGAATCCACTCGGGGATAAGAGTTATTTCGTGTACAGTAATCAATGGGATAGTATAGTAGTAATCGTTAGCATTGGAGATTTGATAAAATGTCTTAGTTAAGGGGGCGGTTCATCAGGAATTTGTTTATGAAGACATCCACGTTGTAGTCAGGTTGGAGACAAGCAAACGGAAGAGTGTTCACTTCTAAGAAAGAAGATTTATTCATGGAATCTACGTTTTGATTTACGCACAATAAAAAGTGGTCAATACGTTCCTTAGTCCAGCTATGTGGATCATATGATTTGCGGTAATCTATTCATGGCATGCATGGATCTTCTCTGACAATTTCAACGTAAATTCCTATCAATAAGCTACTGATCATTAGTTCCTCTACTGGCTCGTAAGCATTATTATTGTTCTTCCAGTAAAGTCTCTTGTTATTCTAAATATTAGTAAATTTCATTTGCCCAAATACCTGTTGGCAGTTTCCCTATCAGTGGAAGAAACGTGATGGACTGATAGTTATTCAACTACATTGCCCTTTTCAAATATCGTCAATGCAGAGCAATCTTGTTCCACGCCTGCTCTATTCAGGAATTACAACTTCTGTAAAAGGTTCATCAATTTGAAATGATATCCTTCCATGCAAGGTTGTAAAGATTTTGAAATTAACCCCTATCTGATTCATCTGATTCATCTCATTCAGGTTATTTCTAATTTGGAATTTTCTTACATTGTTTACTTACTTTCTCATTTTCACTTGAGGCTTTATCTTACTTTGTTTTTAATTCTTCCTATCTTCCAGCAACAAAGCACTTCCGTTATGTTTTTTACGCTCCAAATATCATTCTAAAACTGTGTGCACTCTTCTTACTTTGGTAATTCATTTCCGTAACTTTATTATTATTATTACTATTATTACTATTATTATTATTATTATTATTGTTGTTGTTGTTGTTGTTGTCGTCGTTGACGTCGTCATCATCATCATCATCATCATCATCATCATTGTAATAGACTTAAAATATTCCCTGTTAATTTATTCTCGCATTCGCTTATACTACCATATATACTATACGTACATTCCGCGTTTTCCACATGTCTATTTGAACATACAAATATCTACATCTTTGCCATGGAAAATGACGGTATCAATACGTGATTCATACATTTCTAAACAAAGTTTTCACTCAAACATATGTTGTGGTTTATTTGACTTATATTCTTTCGAAATACGCTATCTTATATTCGAGATGTTTGTAAAACGATTGCTAACAAACTTGACTCTAAGGTTAAAAAACAGTAAATAAAGAATTATATTCGAAAATGTCTGCAAAGCAGAAACCAATATAAATCAGTTTCCTCTGCGAGTTATTGGATATTGATTATGTTTGTGATTCATGGTTCGTGTCTTTAATGAAAAAGAAAAGCTCGCGACAATATTTGTTGGTGAGAATGATTTCTACTTCAGTATAGTATGTTCCACTATATTATTGTTATTTTTACGATTAATCAGAAGCTGAGGCTTCATTCCGCAGAGATAACTGAAATCAATTAAATGTATCAAATCTTTTGTGAAGTAACACGAACAGGTCTAATCGTTATCTAACGGTCAGGATTTTTTAAATACTTATTGCCAGACAAATAATGCCTTACAAATGATGACCTAGATCTTGTGTGTAAAAATATTCGTAAAAACCTACAAAGTATTGGGTTAGTACAAAAACAATATCCTTTTCTCACATATGTTACTTTTGTATATGATTTCTGAATTAATTCATTGATATATATATACATATATATACACACACACAAATATATATATATATATATATATATATATATATATATATATATATAGCCATAATATATATGATTTTGAAGCGCGTTTTTCGCTCTATCGAATATTATTATTTATTACCGTTGTCAATTTTTTCATGCATTTTTTGCAGGTTTTTCGACAGCATGAACAAAATTCAAATCTGCACGATTTTTTTGTTCCAGTTAAAACTAGGTTTAAAAGCTGCTGAGACACGAATCACTAACGAACGTGTAACACAACTATGGTTCGAGAAATTTCGCAATGGTGAGGAGAGCCTCGAAGATAAAGGGTACGTTCGGCCGAATACAGTTGAAACCCAGCATTTGAATGCTGTAATTGAAGCCGATCCTCGCAAAACCAGACGAGAAGTTGTTGTTGAACTCGAGATCGACCACTCAATAATCGTTCGCCATATAAAACAAATAAGGAAGTAAAAAAAGTTGGATAAATGGGTGCCGCATGAATTGAACGATAATAATAAAAAAAATCGTCGTTTGGAGGTTGTTCAACGCTCCTCCTGCGCAACAAACACGACCCATTTCATGAGCGGATTGTGGCGTGTAATGAGAAGTGGTCCTCTTCGACAACCAGCGACGCTCAGCACAATGGTTGGATGCCGAAGAAGGTCCACGACACTTCTTGAAGTCGAAATTGCACAAAAAAGGCTATGATGACTGTTCGGTAGCCTGCGGGCCGTTATTCATCACAGCTTCTGTAATTTGGGCTAAACGATTACGGCGAAGAAGTATTTCCGACAAATTGACGGAATGCACCAGAAGCTCAAACGTACATGCTCGTTATTGGTCAATATGAAAGGAACAATTCGCCTCCTTGACAACGCTCGTCTGCATGTTACCCAACTGACCCTTCAGAAGCTGAAAGAATTTAGCTACAAAATTCTGCCTCATCCACCATTTTCACTTGACATCTCATCATCCGATTTCCATTCTTTCAAATATCTTGACAACTTCCTGCGCGAAAAATACTTCAAAAGCCGAAATGATGCCGAATCGGCTTTCAATGAATTCATCACTTCCATAACACGTATGCTAATAGGATGAATAATCTTGTTTCTCGTTGGCAAAAATGTGTCTTTTTAAATTTTATTTCGATTAATAAAGTTTATTATGAAAAGATGTAAAAATCTTTTGAAGTGGAACGTCAAAAAACGACAATATTTTTGCTCCTAATATGTTTAAACGTTTGTCTTGGATTTACTCATCTTTGGCATTTCTTTATCTTATCGGTCAACATCAACGATATAAAATTAACTACATTTCAACAATAAATGAAACAATAAAAACGTATTAAGTGAAATTCTATAGAACTAAATGGAATGTTTTTAATATATATTAAGCTGTACCCTGTTACACGTTGCTGTGAATCAAATTGGCGCAATGGAAAAAGTTAGAAAGTGATAAAATGCATGTTCCTTATAGGTTTAATTTCACATTTTTTATGAGTACACAGTTTTTGTTGTTCCATTTCCTTAGCTGATATAGAGATTTTGTGGTTTGGTGACTGTTGAACACGTAACATAAATTGTCCATGTGAAAAAACAGTCAGTGTGCAACTGAAAGTCACACAATTGTAAAGATTGTTCCCTGAGCTTTGTTGATGGTTATTTCAAACGACAATAAAATTGGAAAGTGCAATTTCCTAATGTGTAATGGTGTATCCAGTGGAATCATGGAAATGCGGCGAATGAAGATATATTCACCTGTGAAAGGTCCTGTTAAGGTTGTTCTTTCTATGATATTGTTTGTTAATTTTTTTATTGCAAGTCATGTGCCATTGCAAAGCTTGGATTGGTTTATATTTCACAACATGATAATTAGTACGCCAATTTCCAGTTGCAGTACATCCGGTGGCATTCCTGGCGACTCTAGCTGTTAAATAATTAACCACTATATCTGCTTTAAGAACAATACCGATTGATTTGTATTTGACTACCTCACTTGGAATTTTACGTTCTTAACTCGGATCAGCCGGCACTTTTCCGTACCAAATTTCCCACAAGTGATGCAAGATTTCTATGCGGATCGAGCAGTCTGCAACTGGATACGCATATTTTTGGTCAAGTTTAATGTCTTCACATGGCACCAAACAGTAGAGTATTTAAGGTAAGCATTTATTTAATCTGCTGGTTTTGATTGAGGGATTGCAGGTAAGAATTGTCTGAAATCTCCTGAAAGCAATATTACTGCATTCCCAACTGGTCTGACATTGCCACGCAAATCCTGCAAGGATCAACTATGGCCTCAAGTGATTTTTGCGTAACATTTTGCATTCATCCCAGAAACTAAGTTTGCATTTCTGCAATATTTTTCCCCATAATGGATGTTTTGGAGATGTCGAACATGAGATTTTTGAAAAATTAAATGTTTAAAAATAGAAAAAGTAGTTCTTCTACTTGGTAGCAAGGTCGCAGGTATTCCGGATGCAGCAAGAGCTAAGGCTACGTCATTTTGTCAACGAATGGCTTCCAAAATCAATTTAATTAGAAAGGTTTTACCGGTTACTCCTGGTGCTGTTCAAGATAACAGTAATTTCAAAATAAGTTCTATTCTCACAGTAAGTATATTAGGTGACTAAAATAGGATTTATCTATGTTTTGACAATGCTTTATTTACTGCAATTAATTTAGGAGACTAAAATAGGATGAGGGATTAGAGATGGACGGATAGAGAGGACGATATATAGATAGAAAACGGAAAGTGATAGGGAAATAGAGAAAGAGGAGATAGAGATAGAGGTATGTAGAGATAGAGAGGGGGGAGTTAGAAACAGAAAGAAAGCGAGACAGAGGAAAGGGTTGAAGGGGAGAGAGAAAGAAGGAGTTAGAGAGAGAAAGGGGCTCAAAGAGAGATAGAGAGTGCTATATAGAGAGAAGGATAGATTGGGAGAGAGAGGGAAAGATGGACGAAGAGAGATATTAAGAGAGAGAGAGAGAGAGGGGGGAGAGAAACAGAGGCTGAACTACACTTCACGGGCTTTTCCTTAATCAGTAGATAGAAATCCTTCGACACTGAAGCAATTTTGATTTTTGTTACTAACCAGAGTACCCTTTTTTTCGGGAGTTAGATTTTCCACACATTAGAAACCGACTGGGTTATCTGTACTTCACCTAACAATTTAATAAACAAAAATATATTGTAAAACTTGAATTTAACGTAAAAATATTAGTTAAAAAATAGCGCGGTTACATAAGTGCATAAGCGCCAATTTATTTTAAATATTTATTTTCCAAAGGACTGTTTGAATAAATCCCCAATTAATTAAATTTTAAGGGTTGTGCAATTAGTTTCTCGGCGTTCGGCTCGGCTTTCACCGGCGCGTGACGTCAACAGCCGGATAAAGCCGAGCATTGCCGATGAAATAATAACAACTCTATGTGAAAGGAAAAGCAAAGTAAAATTTTAAATGTAGAAACATCAACAGAAAAAAGCAGAAAAACAAAACAAAAAAAAAAACTACCGTTTATTTGTATTTCTTATTAAATGTTGTTAGAAAAGGCTATTTTTTTGTCAAATAAATAAACTTTAAGCAGTTCTTGCAATAAATAATGGCAACGTCGTTCATTTTTACGACTTGCCCTAGCGTATTATAAGCACCCCAACCCCCATGTTAAAAGCGGCTTTCGATATAAACCCCAACAAAACCTCCCCATGTAAAGAACGGCTTTCGAGGTTGGGGGGGGGGATCCGAAAGTCGTTTTTAATATCGGGAGGTTACGGTGTTTATAATAGGCTGGAGCAAGTCGTAAAAATTAAACAACAATTTTCTTGTTAAAGTATTTTTTTATAGTTTCGAAAAGGTAAAACAATTATATATTATTTTTGTGTATTATTTTTTAGCAACAAAAATTATATATACACACACACACATATATATATATATATATTTATATATACACTTGTGCCCGATATTATTCATACCCCTCGGATCTTTGAGATTTCTATAAGAATATTGCTCAAACCAGAAGGTAGACAATATTAAAGGGATTTCAAATAATAAATCAAGCATAAGCATTTAATTTAAACTCAACAAATAAATAAATTATGCAAGTTTGAAACATTATACAAAGAAAAACAATAATGGCACTAGTTCAAAATTATTCATACCTCTCTTACTAATAGTCAATAGCATGCCCTTTATTCTTAATAACTGCCTGTAACCGTTTTGGATATTTATCAACAAGGTTTTTACAAGCATCAACACTGATTTCTGACCATTCTTCAATGCAGTAGTACTCCAAATCCCTCAAATTTCTAGGTTTCCGCTTTTTAACCTCAGTTTTCAATATGTGCCAGAGGTTTTCGATAGGGTTCAGGTCGGGACTCTGGCTAGGCCATTCCAAAACATTAATTTGATTATCCTCAAACCATTTCTTGACTATTTTGGCAGTATGTTTTGGATCATTATCCTGTTGAAGGACCCAGTTTGGTCCTAAATGGAGCTTCGCTGCATCCTGTCTAATGTTTTTCTGGAGTATCTCCAAATATTGCTCCTTCTACATGGTTCCATCTATCTTGATCAAACTACCTGGACCACTAGCCGAAAAGGAGCCCCAAAACATTAGGCTACCACCACCATGTTTCACCGTGGGTATGGTGTTCTTTGGGTTGTAAGCTTCTCCTTTCTTCCTCCAAACGTAAGAAGCATCCATATGGCCAAACAATTAAATTTTTGTTTCGTCAGTCCACAAAATACTTGAGAAAACGGACTCTGGAGAATTCACATGGGTCCTAGCAAACTTTAGACGTGCTGCAAGGTGTTTTCGGGTGTGCAATGGAGTCCTTCGTGGTCTTCTTCCTTTCAGACCATTTTCATGCAGAGTCCTTTGCAATGTTTGCCTTGATATTTTTATGCCAGAAGACTCCAGATTTTCTAAAATGTCCTTAGTAGTGGTGGTTGGATTTGCATTAACACTTCTTATAATATTCCTGGTGGCTCTAGCAGACAGTTTCCTTTTCCTTCCTCTACCAATCAAGTTGTTTGCTGTGTGGTGGCTCTGGAATTTTTTGATGATGCTCTGTACTGTTGCTGTAGGGACCTCAAATTTCTTGGAAATTGACTTGTAACCTAAACCATCCTTATGTGAATTCACAATTTTAGTCCTAAGATCATTACTAAGCTCTTTTTTCTTCCCAATTCTAATAATTTTTATTCTTTTATTGGTTTTCAGTTGATATCATTTAAATTTCTGAAAAATGCAAAAAACGAAATGAAATTAATCAAAGGTTGTATAAAAGCATTCAAAATAAGTATCAAACAAGAAACAAACAGTCAGAAACTCGATTAATACTGAAAAAATAAGGGGGTATGATTATTTTTGAACATTGCAGATTTTATAAATAGCTGTATATTTCTTTTATTACAAGTATCCCAAGATTCTAAAATGACGAAAATGATCAGAAGAGGTTTATTAAGAATATGTATCAATATGGACGTAAACAATAAATTCTTACAAAGTTACACCTAATAAACTCAATTTTCAAGGGGGGTATGAATAATATCGGGCACAAGTGTATATATATATATATATATATATATATATATATATATATATATATATATATATATATATATATATATATATATATATATTGCCGAATCCCAGCGAGTAGTATTTATTTTAAATTACTTTGCTGTGCCAGGGAGGAGAACGTATCCACCGATCGAATTCTTTCTTTTTTTCTTTCTGTTTTATCTCTTCCATCTCTTGCTATAGAATTCTCGTCTAATGCTCGGCGTGCGCGTATGCGCGTCGAGTTGAAACTCAGCGCGTGGCATTGTGATTGGCTGATTATCATGTTACGTCAGACAGCAGCTAAACCCAAGCTGTGGACGTCATGTTCTGGAGAAATCCGAATCGAACCCTGAGTTACGCCTGGTTCATTAAATGCATGATTACAACTTATTTTATTTTTAGTTATGCTTTATTTATTAAATTTAGCCATTTCTGTTTTACTCTTTTAACGATTGTTTTAAAAAGTTTGCTTTATACGCACTTCTAGGCAGAATCATTATTTTTCCTTTTTTTCAAAATAGTCGACCGAAAAGAAACGATTTTAAATAAAAGTTGTTTTTTTAATATGGTAATATATTTTACTTTTTAATATTTTAAAACACAGATTATATACAATCACTGTTGCAAAATAAAACGGACCAGTTGTTTTCTAGTTTATTCAAGCCGAAGAAACCAGGCGGTTCATTTATATATATATATATATATATATATATATATATATATATATATATATATATATATATATATATATATATACTTGATGGTGTTGCCGGTAGCTGATCCATGTAGTTACACAACAATCTGAAACAAATAAATATTGTAAATCATTTTTTTTTTTTTTTGCTTTTTTGTATAAGGAATACTATCTGTCAGCGGTCATATTCTTTTACTCTATTTATTTGATGTAATAAATCTTACTCTTGCACTTACTGAGCTTTTACACATCACATACAAACACCATCAGCCCCCATCTGAGTCAGCGTCACCAAATCTCTATTTACGCTCACACGTTATTTTACCAAATAGCTTTCCACGCATATTGAAGCATTCATATCAGTGGCGTTAGAAATACATTAAGAGTTTACGGCTTCATTTATTTTGATATATCTTTTCTCACAAACAGTCCATTAATATAAGGAGAAAAATTATCTGTGAGCTGATATTACGATTTCCAAGTCTTTTACTTCTACACTTATTTGCGAAATCGGGCTGTAAAAATGGCTCGAATAAATATTATATATACACGAATTAAAAAATGAGGGAGAAAAGTTACATAGACATTTATCAAACCATCAGGTTAATAACTACAAATCTAATATATAAATCTCACTATGTCTCTGTGTGTGTCTCCCTTTTTTAAATTGTATCTCGTCATAGACGGATGGTCGCTTGACGGCGTGCAGTAGCTCAAAAGATTGCATATAGGGTGCAGAATTTTATTAGAGGTGTTTAATTGATTAAAACAATTGTTAAGGGCTTCAAAAATGGAGTTCAAACTTGAAAGAAATGACAACTTGACGGGCATAGCGCACGTGGCATCGTTCTATGCATGTGCACGATCTGTAACAGAGATTTATTTATTTAGTATATTAACACGTGTATGAAGACAGTTGTCAATTTGGGGCAGTGCGTAGCGTTATCGATTACTAATACCAGTGTCGCGAGTTCGAGTTCCACCATTTTTTTTGTTACATTCTGATATTCTTGACTTTTAAATATTACGTAATAATTACAGAAGAACGCTTTTATATAAAAATAAAATACAGAAAAATGTTTTTTGCTGTATATAACGAAAATGTCATATTCCAAATATATAGGATATATTATATATCGGCTTATTTGTTACATTCCACTAATCACGTAAATAGATCCAGTAATGGAATTTTGTATTGAATTCATTCCTAAACTAATTAACCGATCATTATTAATTTTAATTTTTTGCGTATGATTATATATTTCTATGTATTGAATTCACTCCTAAACTAATTATCATTATTAATTTTTATTATGTGTATATGATTTTATATTTCTATGTATTGAATTCATTCCTAAACTAATTATCATTATTAATTTTAATTATGTGTATATGATTTTATATTTCTATGTATTGAATTCATTCCTAAACTAATTAACTTACCATTATGGATTTTAATTATGTGTCTGTATATTTGTATGAATTAGATTCACTCCTAAACTAATTAACCGGCCATTATGAATTTTCTTTATGTGTATATGTCTATATTTGCATGTATTGGATTCACTCCTGAACTAATTAATCGATCATTATGAATTTTAATTATGTGTGTATGATTATATATTTGTATGTATTGAATTCACTTCTAAACTAATTAACCGATCATTAATAATTTTAATTATGTGTGTATCATTATTTCTATGCATTGGATTCACTCCTAAACTAATTAACCAATCATTATGAATTTTAAGGATGTTTGTATGTTTATATATATGTATGTATTGGATTCACTGCTAAACTAATTAACTGATCATTATGATTTTTTATTATGTGTATATATATTTTTGTTTCTTGGATCCACTCCAAAACTAATTAACTGATCATTATGAATTATATGTCATGTATATGTTTGTATATGTCTATAGATATCATATTCCAAAAATCGCATACAATTGTCACTTACTTTGTTAATATATTTATGTGTACAAGGAAATCTATTCAAGTAGTAGAGTACTTGTACAGTATAGTACTCATATGAAAAACTTATGCAAAATCATCGAGTAGTGTCATCTTTATTTTAGAAATAAGATACTTGCACACTATCGTCTCCAAGAAATAAGGTACTTGTGCAGTGTAGTACTCATATGTAAAAACAAAGAATATCTTACCTGTAACGTACATAAGTTATTAAAACCGTATACCCCGTTATATATTTGAGTAGTATGACTTACATATAAAAATAATGTGCTTTTTCACTATAGCACCCAGATTAAAAAAAACAAATTCTTACCCCTGACGCACAGAAAATTTAGCACAACAGAGAATTTCATAAAAGTATTGAGTTCTTTCATTTTCAAATTAGGAAAAAGGTACTTGTACAGTATAGTACCCATATTAAAAACAAACAAAATTTTACTTGTGACTTACATACAAGTAATCAAAACCGTTAATCATGTAATATATTCGAGTAGTATTACATTTATATAAGAAATATGGTGCTTCTTTACTATAGCACTCTGACATAAAAACAGACAAACTCTCACCTGTGACACATGGAAAAGTTAGCACAAGAGAAAAGTATATAAAATTATCGAGTAGCTTGATCTATATCTAAGAAATGACGTACTTGTACATTATCCTACCCAAGAAATAGGGTACTTGTGCAGAATAGTACTCATATGAATAAAAAAAATCCTACCTGTGACGTGCATAAACGTTACTAAAACCGAAAATCATGTAATATATTCGGGTATTATGACTTTTAAATGAGAAATAAGGTTCTTCTTCACTATAGAACTCTGATGTAAAAACAAACTCTTACCTGTGACATACTGAAAAGTTAGCACAACAGAAAATTATGTAAATTATTTTAAATATGTGTTGTACATTGCCCGCCCTATGTAATGATTTTTTTCCATAAACGTGCGGTAAATTTCCTGTCCTGGGAAGATACAATTATTTCATACATATAATACCCGTACTAGTATAGGTAAATATACTTTTGCTCGCGAGGGCAAATGATACCATAGACATCAAAAATTCCTCTATCCTAAGAATAACAGGTATGTTCAATTTTTTCTTATACGGTCCCGAGCAAAACCGGATGGCCTTGCTAGTAGTATATAAAAATGGAACAATATCTTTAGGCCATGAATTTTCTCCAATACAAAGGAAAACCACTTTCCATCAAAGGGAAATGGAATCATGCCGTCTTTTCTATGGCGACAATTTTATCGTTTTATCCTATACTTGGATATAATATTTATACTGTTATTGCTTTAGTTAGTATATAATTTTTGTCGTGATGCGTTCTTGATTTTTCTCTTGATACAATTCCAAGTGTTTGTGATTGTGCATATGTTTGTATATCTATTAGTTTGTGTTGCGATTACTTGTACCTGTCTACCATACATGGGTCAATCTTACATCTTGTGTTTCGACGCTAGATATAACAGGCTTGCTTTTCTAACCAACTTTCCCCATTCCAAAAATGTAAGTACTTTGTCTTTTACTAGCTTTATTATATAGTGTTTATTATATATATATATATATATATACTCCATTTAATCACAGTGCCGAATACATAGGTAGATCTAGGTAGTAACTTATGAAAATATATATGCCAATTCAGCTACACAGAATATTCCGCGTTTCATTCCCGTGAGAATTCGTCAGGTGTATCCTTTTTTTGTTTTCACTGTATATAGTGTTTGTCCTGACGAATTCTCACGAGAATGAAACGCGAAATATTCTGTGTAGCTTAATTACCATATATATTTTCTCTCTCTCTCTCTCTCTCTCTCTCTCTCTCTCTCTCTCTCTCTCTCTCTCTCTCTCTCTCTCTACATATATATATGCTGGTGTCTATAAAACCTGTTTGTGTACGTGGTCTCTTTATGCGTGCGATTCTTTCGTGTGTATCATATAAGATCTCAAGACGCAAACCTTTTCTCTTTCTTGTTCGGTGCCACTTCGCGACGATTCATGTCAGCTCCTCTGAAAACAGGACTTGGTTTTATTGTTTGGAGAAGTTTTCGGATGTCATCATTGATAGAGCAGCCTCGCATCGATGAATCGATTGAGCTCTTTTCCCCCTCTTTTTTTCGTTTTCTTTTTTTGAATCAAGATTCTTTCGTTAACTATAGATTATCGAACTGACCAACTCAAGCCTACCTCTCCACTTGTGTTTTTATTTATATGGGTTTATGTGTGTGTGGGACTGTTGTTCCCGTTAACTGCTCGCACCCAACATACTTTACTGATCTGTCTCGCAACACTGGTGCAGGCTCTGTGAACGGAAGTTCCGAGTTTGATGAATGTCGTATGTAACCTTTGTTAACCACTTTGTATTCTCTGACACTAAAATTGCTCTCACTAAATACCGTGCTAATCGCACTATTCATGTTTTGGACTCTATATCAGCCCTTTCGCTATCATTTGATCAAAAATGTATAATACATTTTTCCTTACTAACTAACCTATGACATCTATTACGAAAGTCCCTAAGTCTTCACACCCTTCCAAGCAAAGAAAATGTCAGTAAATAACCCATATCAAAAAGTAAACGATTTCAAGCTAAAATTGTACATTTACGCGTGTTCAGAAGTTAGTCGATTTACTCCTATCAAGGTCAACAGTTTTCTTTAAATTTTGACTCCTTAGGAGCTAAAATCCAAATCGAACGTGGTCCCAGAGTCAAAATAGCCTATATATGCGCATATATACATACATATATATTAAGGAAATCATTAAGGGAAGACGTATTCCTTTGGAATTCATTATATATTAAAAAAAAGATCGAGGAGAAAAGGAAAATGGATAGCGACTAAAAAATAAAAGTAGGGGTAATCAAAACGAGTCAATTGACATGTTTCGCCCTCACTCATCAAAATTGTAATCGAGGGATTTATTTTTTAGTAATTTGTTTTCCTTAATGATAAAATCTTTAAAAAAATGAGACGGGAGCAAGAGCAATCGTATGGGGATGACTTTTAGAGGCTGATACATACGTATATATATATATATATATATATATATATATATATATATATATATATATATATATATATATATATATATATATATTCAAGTTTGTTGACCAAATAATCAGAGAAAAGTTCGGTTAGAACTTTCGCACACACAGAGACTGTCCCATTAATATAAGGTTGACAAAAAAGTTCTTGCGGTTTTGAACTTTTAAATTCAGATGAACATATCTCGTCCTAAACAAATATTTATTAATCGAAACGGGACCATCAGAACCTACATATTCCTGCCAACGCGACACAAGTGTATTTATGTCAGTAACATAAAAATATTGCGTGCTAATTACGACTAAGTTGTTGAACGCGTTTTTGATATCGCTTAGGTTTTGGGAGCATTTCTCACGCAGAAAGTTGTGGAGATGCTTTAAAAAGTAATAGCCGGTAAGTGAGAGGTCTGAAAAGAGTGTTGTAGCCTAATTCGTTCTACTTCTGCACATCGGCATAAATAACGCGTGATCGGACATTGTTATGGAGAAGAATTGGGTCTTTTCTGTTGACTAATGCTGAGTGTTGTTGTTGAAGTTTCTGATGCATTTCATCCATTAATTGACAGTACTTCCCCACCGTAATAATTTCGACTCATTAAAATAACTGTAATGGATGAAACCGGTCGCAGACCACCAAACAATCAGCTTTATCTTCTTTTGTACAACTCTGGCTTCAGGAAGTGTCATGGAGCTTCGTCGGCATCTAACCACTGAGCTGATTGTCGCCGGTTTTCGTAAAAAAACAACACTTTTCATGGCAAATCACAAGCCTGTAAGCCTGTCCAGAAACGGTTGTTCTTAATGCGTAATAAACAGGAATATGACATATAACAATGGCGTTTCTTTTGGTTGTCGTTCAATTAGTAAGACACCCATGTATCAAGTTTTTTTTCTAATCTCTCTAAAGTGGTTTGAAATTGACATATGCGTTACGTCTTATTCGGAAGCAAGTTTCCAAACAGTTGTGAGTGGATTGGCTTTGACTAAGGCACCTGATTGATCGTTGTCAACAGCGAATGGCCGTCCAATATGCTCATCTTCAGGATTCTCGTGACCACCACAAAATTTCAAAAACCACCATTGTACTGTGCGTTTAGCAGTAGTTCATGGGCTAAAAGCTTCCTTGGTACTGTCAGCTGTTTAAGCAGCTTTTTAGCCTAGCTTGAATTGAAAAGAGGAAATTGTACGAATTGTAGTTTTTCCATCTTTTATTCTATGTGTCGAAAAGAAGACATGATGGTTTTAAAACGATTGTGATTTAAACGATTAGATAGGGTGAAAAAGTTATTTAAAAATATACATAACTCCAAAGTATTTTCACAGAAACTTATTTGAAAATACAGAATTTGAAATAAAAATTCAAAATTCCACTAGAACATTCTTCTCAGCCTAATGTATATATATATATATATATATATATATATATATATATATATATATATATATATATATATATATATATATATATAAACATGCCCGCGTGCTAGAGCGTCTTCATTCTTAATTCAAACTAATGATGCACAATGTAGAAACAATGCATAAAAAGAATTAAGCATAATAGTTAAATGAATCTAATTATTCAATAAGAAACCATAAAAGCTAATAATTATTTAATGAAGGCTCGCATTTGAAATGAATATCTAAAATCCTATCTTCATGGAGTCGCTCGCTTATCCATGAATGATTATAAGACATTCATTTTAATAATTTTTAAATAGAAACCTAGTTTTTAAATATCAATGTTAGAGCAATAAAAATACTCAACTTTATAGGTACAGTGTGATCCGGATTTAAGACACTTCCTTTCCGTTCCTACAAGTCTTCGGTCACTTATATCCGGGCTACACTTACATTCGGGGTCCTTATATCCGGGTTTAACTGTACATTAACACAGGCTCTAATTTGGAAGTAGAGAAAATATTTCTTATATCCGTTTTCTTATATTGGGGTATCTTATATTCGGGTTACACTGTATATAAATTAAAATTACAGTCCATTATAGTAGATTATGTTCAGGTTTAAAAAATGAAAAATATTTTATTTCATATATCTTATCAAAAGTGCAATTTTTAATATTAATGAATCCAAGTGAATACGTATCGAAAATGTGCAAATCGGAGATCATATATTCGCTTGATTTATTAAGCATCCGTTTGCTACCTCGTAGAAAAAGTGTCAATTATGTAAACACGTTGAATTCTCTAATTTGTATTATTTTAGTTTGCTGGAAACAAATTGATAGCATCATTAGCAGTTTATGGCAGGCTTCTTCTTTCGATTTGTCCAAGGAATTTGATGTATAATTGAATTCAGCTGGTTTTCGTTGCTTTATTCGATAAAATCAAGTATTACTTACCGGTTCCATTAGTGTGGTCACCTTGTGGGCCTGTTTTCGGAGTTGGAGTCGGGCCGTTATGCCGTACCCATCGCATTCCTTTGTCTTTATTTGAATTTCGCCAACAACAGAAATCTTTTTCGAATGTGCAAAATGCGCAGTGGGGAAGATCTTCTGCAATAAATGTTCAAGAAATGCAATGTTAATATATAATAACAAAGCCAAACAACCAAATTCGACTTTTGTTTTCGACACATATTGAGCATTTACGTAAACAGCCGAAAGATGTCAAGGCGCTTTGCTAGGAATAAATTAAGTGAACGTCCCAGACAACCGCTCCATATTACCGGAGATTTTGACCTTCCGAAAAATTTCCTCTCTCTTCTTCTACTCAATTTTCGTTTTTTCTTTCTTTTTTTTTTCGTCGTCTGTGCTAATTGGAAAAATATATGCGAATTGGTATCCCATCAATATTCGAACATGTTTTATAACTCTTTCCTTAGCTTAATAAAAATCTAATCTTTGACTCATTGTAACTTTAAAGGAATCCAAAGTTTTATTTCATCATAACCTACTTGTTTCCTTTTCGTACAAAAGTTTTATTATTGTAAATAGTCCACAGAAAATTTTTAAACAATTGCATCTTAAAATAGAGATTGTGTTGTTCTTTCTAAGGAAAAACAATTCATAAAAAAAAACTTTTACGTTTATCTTTACTGTAAGGGTTTTTTACTTCATTCTTTTTGCGGTAAAAATAATCATGACGTTGTAAAAATGAAATATATAATGAATGATTTTTCGTTAATAATTTTTCTTATTACACAGTTGCTCTGTTTTGACTTAGACGCCAGTACCCTTTGCATTCGGCTTTTTACGGACATTAATGTAGCCGGAATATGCGCCTAAAAGTAAGTTTGTAAGTAAATTTTGTTTGGTTCAAAATCCATATCAGTACCAAATAATTAATATCATATTAAGTTAAGTAACAATGACATTTGAAATAAATAAATCCATTTACAGGTATGATAGGCGTTTGTTTATTAAAGTGCTCCCGTGAGAATATTACTAAAGAAGCTAATTCTTTCCAGCCTGTAAATATAGATATATAAATAAGACGACACACCAAAAACTCTGTTGTATACAGTATTCACAGATTTTTCTTATAAACCTAACATAACTACAATTGTTTAGTAACTGATCTTAATCAACTGTCCTTGCTCTTCAATTCTTTTTTCTATCGATCTATTTATTTCATTTAAAGTATACCAATGTACTCCAGAACCTTGCAGAACGATAACTCACTAATCGCTCCATACTTGTATGGCATTATAATAGCGGGCAAACTTTTAATGCAACCGTGACTAAACATACAAAATAATATAGAAGAACATTGTTGTAAATATGGATTATCTCCTCTTTGATAATCCAAGCTATAAAAGCTTTATATTTTCCGCTTGTCAAGTAGACGAGTAGTCAAATTCTTAATTGAATAAAAGATTACTAGACGGAATCTTTTGTCCTGTTTTCTGACGGACATTTTCTAAAATGGTAAATGTTTTCTTCATTGTTGTTGATTACAAACTTCTCCGGGAAAAAAAAAACTAATTATTTAAGTCATAGGAAATGAAATTTGAATCGAATAATTCAATGATCTATTGATAACACAGTATCAATTCTTATGTTACTTCAAAGTAGCTTATCCATTACACAGCTTAAGTCACGCATGCAACATACGTATGTATACGTGTGTAGAATTAATACCCATATGTTTCCACAGGCATGAGTGAATGGAAACATTGTCTCTTTTCTTATCAACTATATGTAAACCACACCCAAAAGGTCCATACTATTCATTACCTTTACTTTAATCTCAATAAAAAAATTAACGCAAAGATTAACACAGATACCTACAAGGTGAATCGATGAAATTGTTGACCTAAAGAAAACAACACTACTACTATATTTGACAACTTTTATTGAAAAAATCAATTCAGGTAACTTGATTGTGTGGTAGAGTTGACATCTATTCAATGTAGTCGCCATCAGCCATCATCATCGCCTCGATACGGGTCCGGAACTGGGAGCATGTATTTTCCACAAACGCTGGTGAATAATCGGCCTATGGCGGCAATCAGGCTGGCTTTGGTGTTGCGAGAGGTCATGTTGGTAATGTTCTCGACGTATGACCAAACAAAGTAGTCCAAGGGGTTCAGGTTGGGGAGGAGGGTGGACAGTGAGAATAAAGTGCAAAGTCCTTGCACTCATTCTGAAGTTAATCCTGACTTTCTTTGGACGTGGGCCGGCACCGAGTCCTGCTGCCACGCTCAGGGTGTGCCAGCGGCCATCTTATTGCACGAGTGGAACGCCACATTTCAGCACATTCAGGTGCATTTTAGTGTTATCTTTCAAGCCGACTTCGAAGATGTGAGGAGGCATGATGGATTCTGACTTAAAATCACACCATAGGCCATAACCGTGTCCGGAAACTTCATTGAGCTGTGTCCTCAAGCCTTGAACTCTTTGGATTTGCATTTTGAGGGTGCTGGCAATGATCCTGTTGTTATAACTTGGATTATTAGAGAGCATACACCGCATATCTCCAATCTCATTCGTTGAACATTGTGTTACTTTCATATATGATAGAAGGTTCCTATCTCCCTTGGGATATGTACACAACTGGACAACTGATGGTCTGCAACAAAAAAGAAAACCGGTTTTCTATCAAACGGAAATGGAACTATGTCGTCTTTTCTAAAGAAATAATTTTATCGTTCCACCCTGTATATCAGTAAAATCATAAAAAAACATAGTAAACTGCAACAAGCCATATATAAGGATAGTTAGCAGATGTGTACGTGTATATATCCTCGAAATGTTTTTTAAATACAACTTTACACTTGTAGACGCTAGAAATTGAAATTCATCTATTAGATGCTTCCACGGAGCCAATATATAGATAGAGGATACAGCCTTTCTACTTATGAGATTAACGCATCTCCGATTAATTTCTTGCTTGGTCTTTTATGTTTAACCACTTGCACATTTCTATAAAAGCAAGATGCTTATAATATTTACTTGTAACGTAAATCTTAAACTATTATAATGATACGCATTTAGCCAGTAACATATTAATAAAATTGTCAATTTCTTAAGAAAACAAAACATTTTATCTGATTGTTAAGAGCATAATTGAAACTATTATTTGTTCGATCATCATAAAACCAATATAACTTAATACGACTTACCACATTCTTGTTCATCTCCTGGCAAATAACAGTCTTCCTTAATGTCACATCTATGGTCACGTGGGATGCATACATCGTTGTTGCACGAGATTTCGTGGAGTGGACAAAATGGCGCTGATATGTCGTCTGCAAGTAAAAATACAGTTATTATCTTAGAATAAATTACTACTGTTATATATAAACAATCATTGTTAAGCACAACAAAAATCAATCTAAATCTGTTATTAAGATTAGTGTCTGAATACTATTAGAAGCCATAGTATAGTTGATTTATTAAATAGGTATTTTATCAATTCTCTAACAATCTGACATATGGCTTTTGTTTTTTGTTTTTATTCTCATATTTCTCGACACGCATTCTGTACTTCTGAAGTGTTGGGCATATAAAAAATCTAGGTTATATTTATCTTTAGCAATCTCGAATTTATTTTTAAGTTTTAGAAAAAGTAGCATCCTAAATTGAACTATATTAATAAATATAGATGTGTGCTATTATATAAAAGTAAAATTTATCTGTGTGTGTGAGTTTGTTATCTATAGACTCGAAAACTTATATACCCAGCAGTGTTCTTAGATAAGTTTTTATCAGAATGTCTATGATTATTATCGATACAGTAGTCAGTCATCATGCGTCGTGGACACGCTGATACCTGGTATTTATCGCTTTCAAGTCCTGAAAGAATCTTCTCTACTCCTGCTCGTAACGTATAGAAATCGGGTTCTCAGTAAACCGGTCTATAGGTATAAATAAGTAGTCATCTTGATGCTCATGTTGCAACTTATATTGTTAACAAGTTCTGCGTAAATGTGTGCCTATTGATTCCAAGAAAGCCATTTACTACCAAAACAAATATCTTCCACGTTTCCATTTCCATTTCGTTAATTCAGTTTTCGAACTCTGGATCGCTGATGAGCTGCCAGATATGAATATTATCAAAACTGCCAGCTTTCAACTTTTCTTTTGTCAATACTGGCAAGCAGTCAACGCCCTTGTTCAGAGGCTTCGTCACCTGCTTGATTAAGCCAAGCTTAATGCACAGCACTGAGAAGAGCATTCTGTAACCGTCTATAAAGAGGTCGTTGATGACATTACTTCCATTGTAAGGAACCAATTTCTCCCGCAAAATCAATCCCGTCTTCGTGTATTATGAGCATCAATTTTTGGAAGATTTTGAGGTTTTATGACTTCAAACTGATCCTTCTTCCGAATAATCATCTACAACCATCGAATCTGAATGTTTCCAGTCAGTAAAATAATTATTTCTAATCAAAACAATTATTTGACATGGCATTTTACTTTCAGCAAATTTGAAAATGCTTCAAACATGCTTGCATGTGAACAAAAACGTAGAAAACGAAATCCCCAAAACTTGACCTGGTTGAGCAAAATCAATGTGGTTTTTGTATCAGATTCGTTCTAAATCATCAAAAAAATTTAAGACAACAAACTTGTTGTTCACCAATGTAAGACAACAAGTCTGTAGCATGTCAGTATATGGGTGTAGATAGTTGTATTCTTCAAGCAAAAGTCCAGATTGAGACAGCAAATTTAATGTCTATGAGGCAAATTCTTAAAGTGTTGGACCATCCCTATTTTTTATGCTATCCAATGGACGAATATTCTAGGTATCGCATACCATTTTATCTATTGCCTAGCTTTCTTCTTCTCTTATGAGAAACATTAGTCTTAAAAATACCACAGTATAAATAGTTTTTATATACCGTTTTACAGAAATATTTTCCTCGTTAAACTGACAATATAGATTAAAAAACGATATGCAATTCATAGATCACGTATTAAGTTGAAATACAGAACGGCAACAAATCTAAAAAACGATAGAGCTAGTTGGTTCTTGAAGTATAAGTGTAGATCCGGTGGTTTTATTTATGAATTCCACTAGAGGAATTTCCATTGTAAATCATATGGTCTATAAATCTATAATTCTTGCATGAGAAATTTGGCAGCGTTCAAGGTATGTTTGCTAGGTTACGAATAATTAGAATAAGCCGCCTACAGTTGTGTTAAAATCTGTGGAGGGACAATGCCCAAGGTCACCGTCCGTCGCCATGATATAAAAAGTTAATAAGATGTGAAGGTATTGAGAATTGAAACTGAACATGACAGTTTATTAAGTAAAGAAAGTGCAAGTGTGTATGACTAATCGAGGTGTAAATGGGAAGGAAAAGTAATGGACGGCTCAGAATTTCAAATATTTGCGCCAGAAATAGAAAAAATAGATAGAATTATACATGCTTATTAATAAATAAACACACAAAAACATACACACATACGCATAGACTAAGAATATACATCTAAAAAGCCAACGTATAAATATACCAGTAGGGAGACCCGAAGTTTACCAGGATTGAATGATACTCAACGAATATTTCACCCTTTCTTGTTATTTTGTTCGAAACCAGTGAAATTGCACATTTTTCAATCAAATCGATTGATTGCCTGCTCTAGTTGGGGACTCATCGCAGTGTCCAGGGCAAAAGCTTCACATGCCTCTCTGCAGCGATTTAGTTCACAATAGAAATCTAATGTTTATTTTATAAAATTATTTTATTTTATAACTTGAATTCAAGTATTAGAAAAAAAAAGTATTATTGGTAGAAATCAAGTATTATGGTTCAATTGCGCTCTAAACAGAGACATTCATTTCGACCCCGCGTCTGGCATATCAAAAAACCTACGGTTGATTCTATATGCCTGCCATAGCTGCTTGTGCGGTTATCGTGAAAAGGTCCAGCATCCTGGTCCAATTGTGCTTTAAACAGTAACAATTATTTCGGACGCGCTCCTGTCATATTGGGGAACCTACTGTTGATTTAATATATTTGTGTGGTAATAAAACTTTTCAAATACACTTGTGCCGTTCCGTTGTATAAGATGTGTACTTTGGGCAAAATCTTTGTTCCTTAGTTCATAGGATACGTTCGATTAATTATCGAAGACATTTTGATACAAACCCTATCTATAAACACTGCGATGTACATAATGATAATTTGTCTGAAATTTTAAACAATCGGTCCATCCATTTCTGAGTCCATCGGGAACGAACTCCTGGGTAATTATTATACAAATTAAAGTAAGCAAAATATAAGAATACGAAAGAATGTCAAGTATAGATCTACATATCTAGGTGTCACATCCAGACAGTCGATTAAAGAGTAAAGGATTGTGTGAAATACTGACCTGGAATGTTTTACATGCCTAAAACGACGGGAGTGTTGGGAGGGATGGGGGAAGCTGAATGACGATGAAAACCAACGCCTAAATTAGTAAAAGATTTAAAGGTTTAAGAAGAACTTAACATTGCAGGATACCTATAGAATTCAATGAATTTAGAGCAGTGGTTAATATCAAATGTTAAAGTATTATCACTAGTTGGTTATGGTTTTAATGAAGTATGGTGTGGTATGTATTTCAAACTGGTCATATATAAATATTTTCTATGTATATGCAATGTTAAATTAGCGTTTTTTCAGTTGAGGATATATTTATTCCGAGAGAAGATAATCATCCTTACAACCTTACATTATAAGTTTATATTCTAATTAGATTAATTATTAAAAAATTTACACGCGTGTTTGAGTTGTATATAGCATATATGTAAATAAAATGTAAGTACATTAAATACTTACAGAGACAATAAATATATTAGAGAGTTCTATAGTCAATAGTCGATTGGGAAAGATCGAAAGTAATGCATAGATGGTTTTATCAGAGATTATTACCAGACTTACATTAGTGATACTTCCACCTTAATTAAATAATGCATTTCGAACCAGGTACGGAGTGCCTCCAATAAGTTTCCAGAATTTTTCCTATGGGCACGTTTATTGATAGTACACACATGATACTTTACTCTCATTCGGCTGCAATAACTTTGTTGTACC
This sequence comes from Euprymna scolopes, assembly GCF_053919585.1. Taxonomy (NCBI): domain Eukaryota; kingdom Metazoa; phylum Mollusca; class Cephalopoda; order Sepiida; family Sepiolidae; genus Euprymna; species Euprymna scolopes. Next base: position 3,739,984 of record NC_136513.1, read on the forward strand.
GTTCCAACAACTTCTTGAAGGTCTCATGAATGATCTCTAGTGTGAGCATCCCCTCATCGCAGCCTCTTTTATCTTCTCAATTGTCTCATAACGACAATATCTAAAGTTCTCCTTGATCCTAAAGAATAACGAAAAAGTACAGGGCGCAAGATCTGGACTATATAGAGAGGGAGGAACTGTCTTGATGCCAATTTTGGTCAAATCTTCTCTGACGAGGATGTAGTTGTGAATTGGTGTATGCGCGCAAATCTTCCGCATCTTTATGTCCTAACGAATAATTGTGTGTCGATGTCCTACGCTGGCATCAAACTGTATACTTAATGTCTCTATAGACGCACGACGGTTTTTATCCATGTAATTATTGTTTTTTCGCCATGTAATTATTTTTTTTATCCATTTCATTATTTTTTCGACAATCCACTCTGGTGTTCTAACTTTCTTACACTTCTCGCAACTATCGCCATCTCTCACAGACTTCCTTGAATTGCTTATGTCACTCTAAAACTGACGCTCGATTCATGCAAAATGGTCCAAAAGCAGTATGAAGTATTCCATATGATTCCGTGCCATTTTTCCCAAGTTTAAAACAGAATTTTATTGCATATCCTTCTTCTTAAGTGTCTTCACGTCTAAACTGTATTTTTGAAATTCACCAGCTGTGACAATCAGGCTTTAGTAGGGTGTATTCCAATTGCCACTCTCTGTGTTCATTGTAACCTAAAATCATAAAAATTGGTCAGTCATCTTATGATTAATATACTAAATTTTCAAAAGTCTACGAATATTTTACATTCATGTATAAACATAGCTGGAAAATTTTGTAAGGCACCTCATAAATTCAGGTAATTGTGGCAATGTTAATAATAAAAAAACATCCTGAACTAAGTTAATTAGAAATCTGAAATCTAAAAATTCTCTTTTCGTCATAAAACCGACCATACTTAAAAAGTCAAAATCAGGCGATAGTTCATATTGTTTTTGCATACCAGAGACGGTAAGGATAAGTACTTCCTTTATTCGATTAAAATAGGTTTTAAATTAAGGAACCTCCTAATAGCAGCTCTGAACCTGAGTTCATATCCTATGATTTTACACAAACCAAAATAAAATGTATATTTAGCTAGAAAATGTGCGGAATTTTACACCATTGAATCGATCCCCATAATCCGATATATCACTTTAATTCATTTCTACCTGTTAACGAAGAGTAGATTTTTCTTATTGCTTTAACCTCCACAGGGATAACAAAACCCTGACCGGAGTATTATATGCTTCTGCAAAATCATTTCGTTAACATATATAAAATAATTACAGTATCTCCTCATATAGGCCGCTGATATTTTAGCTGGGTGTTTTAGTCGTGCTAATCGCACATGCTTTCATATATGAATATATGTATAAGTATATATACGTTGGTTTTTAAATATATATGCTACATATATGTGTGCGTACGTATTCGTGCATTTATGTATGGATAGAGGTAATTTTGTGATGCTAACATTTGTATTATACTACGGAATGTGACATTTTCAGAGTTTAACAATGATATCATATAGGAGCGGTAAGTATTAATATATGGTATGCGTAATTGGTAAATGTAAGAAGAGCGGAATGCAAAGAAAAATGACCGTCCGATTGGTTTCATGAATCAATGTAAGATAACCCCTGACGACCTCTGGAAACATACCAATAGATATTTAAACGGTGTGAAATCATATATAACTTTCCCAAAGTATGAATATTTTAGGAGAGTGGCTCTCCTCGGAACTATCACAGTAATTTACGATATTGAATAAAACCGACTTATGATATCTGCAAAACATGCATCAAGTATTGGCAGGTACTGTGAATATGAACACACACACGCGCGCGCACATACACACACACACACACACATATATATATATATATATATATATATATATATATATATATATATATATATGCCTCTCAATGCATCCGTTCAGTCTCAAGACACAATGAACACATTATTAGTGGTAACTGTGCATTTAATTGTGAGACAAAGTTTGCGTAATACACACCTATAACTCTCCTGAATCGGCACTGCTTGTCTCCAGTGGCAAAGAAAAGCTCAAGACTGACGGAAAAATGACTGAGATACGCTGAGAGCATTTAAAGCACGTGTTATTCCCAAATGGTCACTCATGTTTCTACTGACCATGCTCATCGTAGCGTAATTTGTGTGATATCTGACAGAAATATATATATATATATATATATATGTATATATATATATATATATATATATATATACTAGCATGTCGCCCGTTAATGTGCGATCGTAAAATACGCTTAAATATGATATTAAAATTAATACAGATTTCGTATATATTATATTATTTTATTGGATCCAATATATAGCAATGATATTAAAAAGTTTAAAAAAAATGACTTGTGCGCTATTTCTTAAAATTTATTGTACACATCCTTCTTACTTTGCCCTGTGCTTAATTTCAGAGTTCATTGTATCTGTGAGCTAGATACGTTCTCCCTTCTGGGAAGTAGCATTAGGTTTAGAAATGCATGGGAAGAAAGAGCGTTTACAACCCTACTTTCCATTTATGTTTTTTTTTCTTATTGAATAGACAAATAAATTCATATATATCTATATTATATTATCTTATTTACAATTACATCATATTATATATATATATATATATATATATATATATATATATATATATATATATATATATATATATAGTGTTATAATGGAATAATTCCAGAGGAAATCCGGGTATGAGAGCTCAATGTGGTAAACATAGAAATAACATAAAAATATAACACGGAAATTACATAATTACGTAATTAATTTATATATATATATATATATATATATATATATATATATATATATATATATATATATATATATAATTTTGCCGTATGTTTGCTGAGTAGATTACAAAACGGGACTTACACATTGAACTGACGTATTCAACAAATGTCGGTATACAGTGTGAAATATAATTGAAAAAACGTATTTAACAAAAACAACAGATATATCTATATATCTATAAAAATGAAATTGTCATTCTGTGGGTACATTTCCCTACTAAATTACTCTGTCAATTTTCAGTCTACAAACTCGAAATTTGAAATAAGGAGTATTTAAATTTGGAAATATCTTTTTAACAGGGTTCCGGGCAGAAATTTAGCCGTCAAGGGGTCAAAGTTCAACGATTCGACCTTTAAACACTCTACTAAATTGCTCCGTCAATCTGGGGCGTAAACACTACCAATTTTAAATGTAGGATTCCTGGAAACGAGTCAAACTTTTTCATGTATGTATATATATATATATATATATATGTGTGTGTGTGTGTGTGTGTGTGTGTGTGTTTTATATGTTTATATATATATATATATATATATATATATGTATATATATATGCACATAAAGTTATTAACAGTACATAGGGCCCGAGCAAAGCGGAACTGAACTGCTACTATATATATAGACATACATATATTGTGCCACATATTTTGTCATTTGATAGCATGCTTTCAATGTATATTTTAAGACACACATGGATACACATCTCTGTATATAATCCATAATATGTTGTTACATACAGTGTCATTTGCCGTATGATTGCTGAGATGTCGAAACATGAGTCGCCCATTAAGTCGATGCATTAAAAAATGCCAATACAACAACTCAATAGATGCTGACCTTCAATGATTTAACTCGATAACCATTTATCACAGTATAACGACGCTGCGCATTGTGTCCATATTGATTGACATTTACCTGGCCGATTATTGACGACTTGTTGACATTCTCCCATATTAGAATCTGACCAGGCATATCAAATCTAACTCGCTTTAAAAAAAAAGTAACAAACAATTATAGTTAGGTTAGAAACAGATTTGTGAGTTTCTCACAAGGGGAATTCTTTAATTGTTTTCCTGCTAATATCCATATATTATTATATCTAACACCAATCCGATTAGCTGAAAAAGTATATTCCTCCACTTGATTTCTGAGTAAATGTTGGATGATATTCTACCCTAAGTGTTTCTCCTCCTATCTTTTTGCTTTTGTCATTCAGTTCCTGCTCGATATCATAACATGCATTGGTGGAATGAACGAGTCTTTAAAAAGAACAGCGGACCTAAATCGGGCATTTATGTAAACCGTCGGGCCAAAAAAGTATTTTGCATTTTACCCGCACCCTTTCCTATCTTGTTAGCTTAGTCTGTTTCCCTAAAACTATTAACTAAATGTAACTTTGTCATTGATGTGTTCTACTCCGGTAGTTTTCATTAAGATTCTGTAAACGATTCAATTTCACAATCAATATCTTTTCCTTTGTTCTTACTGATTTTCATAAAATGTCATTTGGAGAAGCTATTTACTACAAGGCGTTTCATTACGGAATCTGATGTATCGGATGCTTATAAGTGAGATAAGGAAAACACATATGACAGACATTAGAATATATATATATATAAATACACACACACACACATATATATATATATACAGAGAAAGAGAGAGAGAGAGAGAGAGAGAAAGACAGACTGACAGAGAGACAGAATGAATGAAAGAGAAAGAGGGTGAAATGTTGGACATTTAATACATAAATTCGATTTTGTCACAAAACGTGTGAACCGAAAAATATTAGTTTTATATTTCAATTATATATCCGTAATTTAAAACAAATTTATTAATCCGAAAATGATTTTTTACATAAATAATCGATGCTTGGAAAATAACTTGGCCCTACTCTAACGTCGGTCATTCGAAACAAAGTATCATTTTACAAACTCTCCAAATATTTGAGTAATATTTTTTTTAAACTTTATTTTAAGTTGAGGTGTTATTTTGCTGGAAAGTAAAAGCAGTAAGCAAAGTGTTTTAATTGATACGATAGCGAGTATAAACATTAAGTTTCGAATTCGGAGAAACAAAGCAAAGAGATGATCACTTTTTATTTTATTTATTTATTTATTTTGTTTTTGTTTTTGCGGTGCAAGTAAACAAACACGTCTTTCCTCTAAAAACTATTTTGAAGGGCCAAGGAGGATAAAAAGCTGAGGAGAAAATGGACAATCTGGACCTTTATTTATAGAGTATGTATAAGACAGGAATCATGCCTCGGAATCATTGGCACAGAGATTCCAGTTAATGATCGTTATTACTTGCTTTGCAATACTTGTGGAAAGCATTAGGGATCATTAATAACCCGAGATGAATTCTTGTCACACAAACTCTAAAACATACCATCCGTTATTTTCATAGATCGGTCAGTTTTTATTAATCTTGTAAATTATCCTATATAGTAAATAATAATTACGTTTAGACTACAGGACAATTGAACCTGCATACATAAAATTTTTAACAGTATATATCTTTGAATATGGGCATAATATAATTCAAAAGTAATGTGTTCAAAACAGTTCCCAGACATTGATAACATACACATTTGCTCCTTTGGATAACATGTTGACTAGTTTATCAAAAACAATATTACTAACATACAGAAATTAAGTTTTAATAGGAAAATATGAAGTATTGTTCGATAACTGGAACTTATCCGCAAAAGATTCTCGTGATTAATATTGTCTAAATAACAATTAATTATTTCTTTACAATAGAAATTACATGATATTTCTTGTTATCAAGAATGTGCACGAAAGGCATGCGAAGTTATTGGTTGTTATTTTAATAATTTTACTGATTAATAGTTTTTCTTCATGACAGCGTAGAAATCGGAATATTGCTGCAAGGTAATCTATGGTAATTAAAGTGTAATAACATTTTATAGTGTTAAATATCGTCTTGCAAGTATTTGAGAGAAATAAGCAAGGCATTTTCATAAATAATTAAACGTGTAACATTTTTGCATATAATCTGAGAAATATCCGTCCCAGGACAAGTAAAATTAATTCACCGAACAGAACAGTTTTGCAAGATGTTTTTTGTCAACTTGCTAAGACTAGAATCAATATATAATGATACTAAATATTACGCCGATAAAATTAATTACTATTTTTATCGAAATTACATTACTTTTATTTTAGAAAATATCTGCTAAGGTATTTAGTGAAGTAGACTATGTAAGCATCCGCTCGAGTTTCCCGGAACCGGATGTAAGCCGCTAAGATATGGCGAAAGCTAGCACAGCTATGCTTAATACTTTTCTTAATATTATCTTTAAAAATGAAATTTTATTACAAAATCTGTGGTGATATATATTACAAACGAAAAACTGTTAGATTCTTTAAAAAAATAACAATTTACCTTCTTAAACCTTTTCTTAAAATGATTCTGCAAAAAAGATCTTCAAAGGTAGTTCTTGAAAAATATTGCAAATAAAACAGTATTGCAGTAAGTTGTTTTTCTTTTTATTTCTTCATTTATTTTTTTCTACTTAGTCTTTTTCATTTATTTTTACATTTATTCATTGTTTTGTTTTTTAACTAAATGTGTTATTTCATACCGTTATTGATTTGAGAAACTAACCCTAACTGTAACCGTAAATGCTAACTTTAAAATGTAAATCCTATCCTTGACTCTAACACTAAACCTAACCTTAACCTTATATCCTTACTGTAACACTAACCCTTAACAAACGTTACTTTTTAATCACGGGAGCAAAAATTAAAACTTACGCTGGGTTGTCGTTATATTTTATTTTTGGCAATTTCATTTTTTTTTTTAAATCATATTCGATAAATGTTGCTATTTTTTGTTTCGTCGCGTTTGTAATATTTACTCGGAAAAGCCGGTCATAATGCGGCGGTTTACGTCACGTTCCAGGCAAACTCGCGCGGACGTTTACATGCGTCCCGTTTACAAAATGCACTAGCACTAGTGTTACGTTATGCTGTAGTTCGTTGTATTCATAAATCGTGTGGCAAAATGCTCGGCGAATGCGTATAACAAAACTCCGTCAAGTTTGGGTATATAAAAAAAATGACCATTTTATTCTTGCAATAAAACTTCCACAAATATGCTATGGAGTGAGGAGAGAGAGATTATGTGTTGTGGAGTGTTGTGGGTGACGACAAAATGACAAGTCGATCGGCTCGGTGTCTGTCACTCTCTCCGATGAATTCTTCCTTGGATAGCATTTGTTTTTATTTACGAGAAACTTTAGATAGTAATTTCGTTTTTGATGCCGCATTCAATAGACCCTTATTAAATTCGGCCAAAGCCAAATTTCATTATGATCGTTTTCAAAACTTGTCAGTTGAGGAATGTTGATTTCAAAGCTTCAAATTGTTATAACTTTTATGATATGTCTTAGTTTGAAGATTTGTCAATAATATTTGCGAGTATAGCCAGCTCCACATGTGTGTGCGTCTGCACCCAGCAATAATTTCGGCGTTTCCCAGAATACTATTCAACACTAGATAAATTCTAAAATTGAATGTTTAGAGATATTATTTAACTGCTGTTCAATTGATATTAATTTAATTAAATGCAAACCTTAATATTTGCATTTTCAAATAAGATGTTTTCCACATTCATTGCATAAATATCATTTAAAATACTGAAAAGAAATTAAACTGCGGAATCCTTAATTATTTATGTCTAATTCCTAATCATAAAACTTCACAAAATCGTATGCATCTTAATTTTCACGAGTGTTGTCTATTTCTGTTAGACATTTTGTATAAAACAAAATATTATCACATATTAATCTTTTAATCTAGCTGCGTACAAAGATGCATAATGATCAGGTAATTAGTTTAGAATTGAGACACACACCTATAATAATATATATGTACATAATTTCATGCATACAAAGATATACAATATACATTGAGAAATAGAGACGAAGAGAACGAATAAGACAAGAGAGAGGATTGTAAAGAACAATAGGGAGAGGTGAAATGCGTGACAAAGCGAATACATTACACTTAAATAAATTCATATAAGATTTATATTTATTAGCATCTATTTATTTCGCCAGTTTAGCCGATATTTTAACGCTATATATATATATATATATATATATATATATATATATATATATATATATAGAGAGAGAGAGAGAGAGAGAGAGAGAGAGAGAGAGAGAGATGTTGTTTTGGTTTGGTTTTAGCGATATGTTTTGAATGAATTCAATCATTTACGAAAGTGCATTTTTTACCTAAATGCGAGTTGGGAATAATTTTCCCTTTTAACCACTTTGGTACCCCCACATGGGGAGCTGTATATATATTATTTTTAAAATGTAATTATCCACTAACCCGTGTTTCGTCCTCTACGACTCATCAGAGTGGCTGTATCTATTTCGAATCTCGCTAGATACAGCCACTCTGATGAGTCGTAGACGACGAAACACGTGTCAGTGGATAATTAAATTTTAAAAATAATATATATATATGTGTGTGTGTGTATATATTTATATATAGAGAGAGAGACAGACAGACAGATGGGCAGAGACAGACAGAGATACATATATATCATTCAAACACTATCGTGTTTGAATATATGTTTAATTGGCGGTTTTTAGTCATTTAGAACTTTTTTTTACATAGGCGTCACTACTTATCAAGGCCGATAGGCCACTCAAGGATAAGGGTTAAAGAGTGTAGAGTAGTCAAAAGGACAATATAGTAATCGATAGTAATGGAAGTTCGGTAAATTTGTTAACTTAGGTGCAACGGCTAATCAGAAACTTGTTCACGTTGGAATTGAAGACAACCATATTATAGACAGCAGGAAAACGGAAGACAATTTCACAGGCGTGCAGTTCTAAGAAAGAATCTTTGATCATAGAAACTATGTTTAGGTTTAGGCACAGATAAAGAGTGGGGGAAGAAAATAACGATAAAGCAGAGACAAAATCGCAACATCTCTTCTGTGAGATAGAGGTTGCAGCGAAGAGAAAAGGACATCTCCCACCAGGCCACGAAGTCTATTTTGAACCCTATCAAGGCAGGACAAGTCTTTTCTAGCAGCTCCTGCCCATATGTGGCAACAGTATTCCATACCTGGACGTATCTGGCTCTTATATAGTTAGAGAATTGCACCAGCAGTGAGATATCTACTGGATCGATAGAAGGATCCGACCATTTTTCCAGCGGCCTTGCCAACAGATTTGATGTACGTATTCCATTTAAGATCAGGAGTAAAGCTCAAGCCCAGAAGCCTGTAAAAACTTGAGGCCTCCCCAAGACGAGAGCCATTCATTTTAATTGATGACATATGGGGATCAGAACGTTGATGATGTAAGATAGAAGCGTGGTTTTAGATGCATTAAAAGTAACCAACCACTCGTTTCCCCATTGTACAACGTGATCAAGATCAGAGAAGAGAGAATCGGAGAGAACTTGGTCGTTTACTGTCTTAGATGTGCTACCATAGATGGTAGTGTCGTCAGACAAAATATCTACGAATGATGTAAGAATGTGATTTGGAAGATCATTAATGTAGATCAGAAAAAGAGTTTGGCCAAGGATGGGCCCCTGAGGGACTCCAGCATTAATACTGTGAGCTTCTAATTTTTGCCCATCAACTACTACTCTTATGAACATATCGGAGAGAAATGATTTAATAATTAAGAAGACATTTTCAGCTATACCATAGCTGGAGATCTTATGAAGTAAACCTTTATGCCATACCCTATCAAAGGCTTTTGATATCTCAAAAGCAATTGCCCTAGAAAGGTGTGAGACTAACCGTAGCCCTCGGCGCAAGAGGGTCCGTGTGTGCCTGGCGTGTGGGGTGGTGGCTGATCCTGTGGTCGGGGCAGCGGAAGAAAGAGTTTCAAGATGGCGCCTGCCTGCTTTTATTAGAGACGGAATCTCGCAGGATCGTGCGAGATCTCGCGGGGATGCAAATTAGCTAGGCCATCTTGAGTAATAAAAATCGGTCCATTGGAGGTGCGAGGCAGTCGGGTTCTGACGTTCGTGGCGATCAGTACAGTGACCGTTGGGTTCCGTTTCTATTCGTGCAGTCAGCTGAGCTTTGTTAGTTGCCTTCGCGCCGTGGCTGTCATTGTTTGTTGGTTTGCTGTGTGTTGCCGTGGTTCTTCAGTTAAACGCTTCGTCGCCCACGACGAGTCTCACCGTCTCCTACACAAGATACTCTTACAAAAGGTTGTCTCTGTCGAGAGATTCGCTAATCCTATGAGATATAACGGTAAGCACATCCGCTGTAGATCTAGCAGAACGGAAAACATATTGTGTGTCACTAAGAAGGTTATTTTTACTGAGATGATTGATTACTTCTCTATTTAACACAGATTCCAGACACTTACTCATGACGCACAGGAGACTTATTGGCCTATACTGAGAGAGAGAGAGAGAGAGAGAGAGAGAGAGAGATAAACGATCACCTGAATTCTTAAATATAGCGCATACTGCTGAGGTTTTCCAGGGTGATGGGAAGCAATTCTCCTTAAGACAACGTTTTAACAGTTTTGTAATTATGGGCGCTAGTTCTGGTTGAAGCTTTTTGAGTACTATAATTGGAATACAGTTAGGTCCGGTTGCTTTACTGGAATCAAGGTTTTTGATTAGCTTGGCATCACGTACAGATATACGTATATCACATAGCGTGTTTTCTGATACAGGAGGAAATGTTGGGGTTGGCGGCCTTGGTCGCAAAGGGTAGAATTAGCTGCAAAGTTCTTGGCAAAGAGTTTGGCTTTGTTTGATTCTGACGAGATTAACTCAGGTCCATTGATGATAGTTGGGATAGAGCACACGCTTCTGTTCAGGATTCTGTTTGCAATTTGCCAAAACTGGTGGGAACCAAGCCACTGTTCAGCTACTTTGGACTTGATGGACTGAGCATATAACTCTCTTGCATTCTTTATTACTTTTTTACAATGGTTGCTGGCAGCCCTGAAAGCGGCTTTAGTTTCCATACATCTATTACGTTGGAAGCAGTGGAAAAAGTGATTTCTGTGCGCAATAGCAGCAGCACATTCTGGAGAGAACCCTGGCTGGCTGTTAGGTTTCTGCTGGGACTTTTTCGAGGGTATGAAACGGTCTATACCTACTATTAACCATTCTGTCAGGTCTGATACTATAGACGACACATCCTTTTTAAAAATGGAACGCAGAGGAAGATCAGATATAAATGTATGGAAACTATCCCAGTCAGCCATAGTGTATCGATATACTGTACGATGGAGAGGTACGTCTGAGGACTTATTACATTTCATTTTTATCTTAATTGATACAACTGAGTGCTCGGAAGATAAAAGAGGAGAGAGAACGGAAACTGAACATAGTTCAGGGCAATTTGTGGGGAAAATGTATAGGAGACTTGCATACTGGCCGTCATTGTTGGGCACACGGATTGGTTCGTGAACAATCTGAGTGAGGTCATAAGCAATGGAGAAATCATGACAGAATTTCCCCTCATCATCGGTCTTGTTTGAGTGGGTCAACAATTCCACATTATGAACATTGAAGTCTCTACATACGTGAATGTTAGCTGAAGGATAAGCTGATAGAACTTGGTCAATTTTCTCAGATATACTTTTAACGATAGTAACTCCGCTGTTATGGGGGCGGAAGAGAGTAAATATAAATGAGGTAGTGTGAGGTAGTGCAACCCGGAAGCACATATAGGGTAAGTTAGGATCTTCTCTGGAGATGTTCCTACCACATGGAAAGCCATCTTTTATATAGGCACATATTCCATGCCCATGGCGATCTTGGGGGTCAGATTTGGAAGTTAAGTTAGAGTATCCTTTAATTACGATCTCATTAGGGAAATAGTCTGTCCAATTCCAGTTTCGCTTAAAAATAAAAGGTCTGGTTTAGTCTCCTGTAATTGGGCTTCAACCTCTGGAAGGTTAGAATGTAGACCCCTGATGTTGGAGAAGGAGACATGGTAGTGGGGGTCTACGTTGTAAGTTTCAGATCCGGGTTTAATCGTGTATTTTTTATTGAAATTTGTCATGATGGAATTTTGAAGTTTGTGGACTAGATCGTCAAACCTGCTTGGAGCAGGACAGAGATGGGAAACTAAGAGAAAAGCAAAGAAGAATTTTTTTTTAGAACAAGATAAGGTAAAGCCGTGACCATTACCCACAAATATGGCATCGAGAGGCCCCACCAGAAGCTACTGCATGGTCCAGAATCTATTTACCAACTCCTTTAAATCTTCAACGCTCACTCATTTTTCGACAAAATTTAAAACAATTATTATAGTTTATAGATCACCTTCTTAATTATATTGTGAAAAAATTTTCAATTTTCATTCAGTAAAAAAATGTTATGACAAAGTTTCTGGTGTTTAAAATTGTATAAAAACGTAAGGAGGTGAGCTACGATTTTTATAATTGGTTTCCCTAGCAACCACATCGCTGCAGGACTACTGTTGCTACTAATACACTGCTGTCTCGAGAAAAGAATAACAAGTGAAACAGACAGAATGAAAGCATGAAAGGGAAATAATTGAAGTGATCTTATTGACAGCAGACGAGTTCCGTACATTTTTATTTCATATGCGTAGGTTATCTTTATGGGGGCAAAAAATAAGACTGAAATTAAACAAAGAACAAGTGAATTTATTGGAAGTCTGGAAAACCATGTTTTTACAATAGAAAATACGAACATGATCAGTAATACGGTTAAGCTTAATCATGAAAACGTAAAGGGCTAGTTGTTAAAACTGGAAAAGAAAAAGACAAAATATTCTAGTAAAACATATAAATTTAAAAATTTAAATATTGCAGCATTAAGATTTTTTTAATTCAATTTATAACATTATATAATCAATTCTTTATGCTGCAATATTGTAAGTTATAAATTATATATATATACTTTTACTAGAATATCTTTCTCCTTTTCTTCCATGTTTAAGCTTAACTATATTACTTTTCATGCTCGACATGTTTCTATTCTATGTGTATATATATATATATATATATATATATATATATATATATATATATATTTAAATAGGGGGTAGTCACCAACAATGTGTATTTTTTAACATTATTTTATTATTCCGTGTCTTGGTTTTTCATTGAGAATTATGTTTGGATCATTGTAATAATGCTTTTAAATCATTGAAATCGTTTTTACGCGTTTCAGACGTTCTGTGAAGTGTCCTCGTCAGAAATTTTTTTCAAATGTGTTGGAGCTGTAAAAATGGCATTTTCGTAGTTCATTTTAAATGTTTCCAAGGGGTGAAGGTGTGTAAGTGTCTATTATTTATTGGCATGTTCAATTTTTATTACTCTTTTATTGGGCTTGTCGAGGCCGCTGACCTCGGCTGTAGTCACTCTTGTGTTGTGTTTCTCTCTCTCTCACTCTCTCTTTCTGCTTGTATTTTTTTTCCTTTTCCTTTAGGGTAGGTTGTGTGTGTGTGTGCGTGTGTGTGTGTGTGTTTTCTTTTATTGGTTTGAGAATGTGTGTATTGTTTTATAGTATTATGAGTTTATTTGCTTCCCTAGGAAGGTGACTGTGATCCAAGGTCGTTACTAATGTGTATGTTTGAGGAGGGGGGACCAGGTCTTCTGAAATAAGGGTTGAGGTGCTTTCATTCTATTTTGATATTTAATTTTTGGATTCTTGGATTTTAGTATTGTGATTTTTCGTTTCAGTCTTTTCGGGTATTCCTTATATTATGTTTGTTTAGATAGAAGGAGTGTATTTAAAAATATGTATAGGGGATTTTTTGATGTTTCTATTTATTTGTCTCCCCATGTGGGTATGGCCAGACCTAGGATCGGTTCCTAGTGTGGGGAAGATTTTGTTCCCTAGAGGGGGGCAATTGGAGGGGGTATAGGTATGGGAAAGGGATAATAGAAGGGATGATAGTTGTCTCAGTCATCAGAGGGTTCTCCTCCACTGACTAAGGAAGGAGCGAGGTGTTGGAACGGATATTATGCTATGGTTCTAGGTGTTTCCTGGTGTTGTTGGTTTCGAGGTATAGTATGGTTGGTATTGTTCAATGTGTTTTATTAGAGATAGGGGTGTTACGTCTGTGTGTGGTTGTATGCGCGCACATGTGTGTGTTTTAATGTGTCGGTTCTAATTTATGTGTGGGTGTGTATATGTATATGTATATGGATGTGCATGCGAGTTTGCCTTGCATTTCATGTTTTTGTGTGCTGATATTAGGCTCTATTCAGTTCAGGAGTTAATTTGGTGATGAAGTTTTTTCCCTGTGTAAGTAAAAAATAATAATTGTCTGTTTGGAAGATTGGCATTATTTTGAAGCTGTTTCCCCTGCATGTGTGTACGTGTTTTGAAACATAGAGGTGTCTGTTATCTGCAATTTTGATGTTGCTCTTATGTAAGGGCACTCTATTGTTGAAATTTTTGGTGGCGTCTATGTGGGATTTGTTGCATGCTGTGAATCTTAGTGCATATGCTACATTTCTGGAGGTGCAATTTAGATCCTTTTTCATTTTGAATGTTTGTGCTGGGTTTTTGAATGTGTATGTGTTATCTTCTATTATTATGTCATATACTCCACATCGCGGTTTGTTGCATTTTGTAACCCGTTTTGTAGTGTGTGGGACGAGTTTTGAGGAAGTTAGCATGTGTTTTAAGTTTTTGGGTTGGCGGTTGCTTTTTATTTGTTTTGTTGTTTTAAGTACATACTTCAGCAATAGAGTGGCCTTACATAAGAGCAACATCAAAATTGCAGATAACAGACACCTCTATGTTTCAAAACACGTACACACATGCAAAACTAGGAAAACAAATGACGATAATTGAAATATTGATATAGGAAAAAATCCTTTAAAATTACCACTATTACTAGTTTTCGAGGGTGCTGAAAACGAAAGTAGCAGTTAAAATCCCAGAAACCAAGTAGTTCCCTAGATATGAGGAAATTATAGTGTTAAAAATCGGGAATTACTTTCTATATTAATTTAACGTAAAAGTAACACCGATTTTATAACCACCTTTTGAGGGTGGAATCTCTCATGTTTTTTTATAGAAATGGCGTTTATTTGGTAATTGTTTTCTGGTAGACCAACACAAAAACCTACCTTAAAAAAAGTTTTCTATAAGTTCTATTCTGGTGTGGTGAAAACTAGTATCGTATTTAAATTTATTTTCCGGTATTAAGAAAAAGCATACGCACTTGTGCGTACAACAATGGCCACCCCTTATAACATAAAGACTTACATTGCTTAATAACCGGAAAAATACTTATTTGCGGAAAACTTAAATGCGATATTTGTTTTCAGCACATCCGAAAACCTATAGAAAATAAGTTTTTTTTAAGATAAGTTTTGTGTTGGTCTACCGGGCCAATAAGCACCATCCCTAAAAAAATAACACAGCCCTTCAAATATGGTGATCATAAATTGAGTGCTCATTTTACGATAAGGTAAAATGAAAAAGTGATCCCGTTTGTAAGGGCATATGTCACATAGCCTGCTATACAATTTAGATCATAAGCTTTCCAATCAGCTTTCATTATTTTTCACTTCTGATCAATAGTCACCGAGATTTCGAACAAAAAATGTCCAAAAATGGTGATATATATATATATATATATATATATATATATATATATATATATATATATATATATATATAAACGTGTCTGTGTGTGTGCCTGTGTACATTTTTCTACGAAATAACTCTGTCAATTTTCAGCCTACAGACTCGAAATTTGATATAGCGGGTACTAAGATTTGGAGAAATCTTTGTAATCCATTTTCGGCCAGAAATTTGGCTTTTAAGGGGTAAAAGTTAAACGATTTGACCTTTAAGAACTCGGCCAAACTCCTTCGACAATTTGGGATCCAAACACTTGACATTTTAGATATAGGTTCCTTGCACATGGATTTTAATTAATAATTTGATTTGAGCCCAACAATAAATGTTAATGGGTCATAATAGGGGTCAAAGTTAAAAAGAATTTACCGTTTTCTTTTTTTTTAATTTTATTTTGCTCAACATACACCTCCAAACACCCGGAGAACCCCGGGCTGAAATGCTAGTATATATATATATATATATATATATATATATATATATATATATATATATATATATATATACTAGCAGAAGAACCCGTTGTTGACTGGGTTCAAAAACAGCCTATGGAAAATGGACTATGATTGATAACATTATGATACATTATGAAAAGGAGGGGGTTGTAAATAGATAGGTTTTGATACTCACAAATTTTATCCTAAGCAAAATATGATGAAAGTAAAGATAATTGTTACGAAAATATACTTTTTTATATCAACTGTGTTTCCATTCGTAGCCAAGAGTGACCAGCAAAATGATATTTCCTTACAAAGAGAAAATGTTATATATATAATATAAATATACAAGAAATAAATGTTACCAAAGTCTATAAAATTTACTTTTATGGTAGAAAAGTTCATTGGTTTGTATTTTTAAGTAGTTTATAATTTTTTTTTTTAATTCACGAACCGGTTTAAAAAAATCAAAATGGCAGCGACTTTGAAATGGAGAGCCCCGTTTTCAATTTGAAGCAGGGGCACCTGAGCATTCTGTGTTAACAATTTAAGAGAGTTCCGTCAACGTAAGGAATATTTATAAACATATTTGAATGTTTTCCGGTATTTTGTGCTTGAGGAATATTCGATTATGATATAGTTATCGCCTCAAATTTCGTTTTAATTTCGGTTCGCTGACATTATTTCAAGTAAAGAGCATTAAAAACTATTTCAAAACAAGAACTGAAATTTTATTGACTATGATAACATTTATTTCTTGTATATTTATTTTTTCGGGTAGTCGTTTATTGGCTTTTCTGCTAAACACTCTTACTAAATAATATTGAGGAAATATCGAAAAACAAAGAAACAAAAACAGTTTTGAAAAATAATGAAGCTTTACTTACTTTAGTAAAATAATCGGAAACAGCAAAATGGGATATTAAAAAGTAAACACGTAATTACTTAAGTCTTTTAAAGCAAAGAATCGATATAAATATGAATAAGAAGAGAACGGCGCCGTTTTCAAGCAGAACAGCTTCGTTTCAGTTTTACAGTATTGAACGATGTTGTATTGCGCCGTTGGATTCAGGGTTGTACTATTGTAATGTAAAAACACGCAGAAAGGGTTGTAATCAACCGAATTACTTCTAGTACACTGAAAAAAGGCTTAAACAGATATATAAATGAAAATAAAAAGATTATGTAAATGTTTTTAAAAAGACATATAATCACGTGAGCAGGATTTTTCCTTCTTTTGACACAATAACAAGTAACGTTCTTATTTTTTATTATTTATCTATTTATCTATTTTCGAAAGAGTGCCACGTGCAAGTGGAGAAGGAAAAAACAGAGTTTGGAAAATTTTTGTCGAGAATTGTCTAAAGTTCCGACTGTTTTTTTTTTGGCTTTCACTTTAATAAGAACGTGAATTTCGCCACAATATGATCCAACTAAAAAAATAAATAAAATTTAACGTGAATTAAGATTAAAGTTAAGGTATTATTGTGGACCCTCACCCTTTTTAAAAAACCTTGTTAAACTTTGTGACATATTTACATTCTATGGAGATCAGGTGCGAACGAACACCCAATAATTTTATTATACCATATTTCTTCAAACTGAAAAATAATTATCAAAGTATACTTACACAAATAGATATGAAAAGTCTTTGTTAAAGTTTTTGCCATATTTTCAGTGAGTACAGGCGCGAAAGCAGACCCTAAAATTTTATTATACCATCCCTTTTTAAGTTGAAACATACTTATCAAATTATTCTTATGTACATCTATATCAGAAACACTTGTAAACGTTATCTTTTTCATTTTTTATTTCCATACTTTGGAGGCCAGGCGCGAAAGCAGACCCCACAATTTGTATGAACCACTGTTCTGCCAGATCAAACATACCCATTCCTGATCCTCGATACATCTTTTATTATCATATGTAATCAGTTTTTTTTTAAAGAGTCACCCATATAAGAGCCTATGTGTGACCAGACACACACACACACACACACAAAGACGTTCAGCTTTCTATTATATATATATATATATATACATATATATAATATCCTCTTTCAACATTGCAACATTTATGAAACATCCCTAAACACTATCATACAGAGCCTGTCACAGATTTTGATTTTCATCAATTTCTCTGAATGCGTCACCAATGTAAACATTTAATTCATCCATTTGTTCTTTATGATGCCACACTCCAAATCTATTGGTGTTAGGTGAGGTGAATATGGTGATTATTAGATGCTGCAATTTTGTTAGTATTACAATTATAAATTGCAAGCAACAAGGAAAATTTTGTAAATTCAAATTAGATTTATACATTTAGAAATGTTGTATGATGGTGTACTTAGCAAATAACTCTATCTATATAAACCATAGTTTAATAACCTTAGCACTACTTTTAGGAAACCTCATATATATATATATATATATATATATATATATATATATATATATATATATATATATATATATATATATATATAAAGATTTTTATGGGTGCAAAATTTTATGCAGACTTGACACTTTATAGTGCATCGTGCTTTGAAAA
Source organism: Euprymna scolopes (assembly GCF_053919585.1). Classification (NCBI taxonomy): domain Eukaryota; kingdom Metazoa; phylum Mollusca; class Cephalopoda; order Sepiida; family Sepiolidae; genus Euprymna; species Euprymna scolopes. The sequence continues at coordinate 3,758,445 of NC_136513.1, forward strand.
TATGTTCCACGATAAAATTAGATACGGAACTTGAAAGCCTAACCGAAATCTTATTGGCCAATGGTTATCCTCTATATATCATTCAAAAGTGTATAAAGGAGAAAACTCTTGCATTTAAAGGTGGAACATTTTTATGCCCTCAAAAATTTCCCGTATATATGAAACTTCCATGGATTGGCACTAAAAGCCAATAGTTTTCACATAGAATTAGTAAAGCCGTTTCTCGTTGCTATTTTGCAACGAAGGTTCGAGCAGTGTTTGGGACTAGAAGTGCTTTCCCCTCCTTCCGAAAAGATAGTATTCCAACCACAGAATATAATATGGTAGTATACAAATTTCATGGTCAGTGTGAGGCTGACTACGTGGGACATACTATTCAGCGATTGGAGGTGAGAATTTCCCAACATGTCATCCCCATCCGATACGTAGGCACAAACAATGGCCAACATCCGGGCGTTTGCATACTCAATCGGCCATTGGTGAACACTTATTAAAATGTCAAGTCTGCACTGGAGGTTACACGGATGGAGCATTCTCCATTTTACACAGAGCTCGCTCGAGAATACATTTGAAAATTCTCGAAGCGGTCACGATTATTTTACGAAAACCAACTCTGTGCAAGCAAAAAGAACACACCCATAATCTAGAACTTATGTGTGTAGTTTGAGTATACTTATCCGTCTCTCCAAACTTCATTTATTAATTTTATCCCCTCATTCGTTAATTTTGGTCTTTAGACCTCGATGTTATTATTTTTTTAATCTCTTTAACCCGCCGATGTTACAGTTGAAATCGAATCGGCCGAAAGATATCTTCGTTAATTTAATTCTTTTTATCCCCCTTTTTCATATGTTTTCCCCCTTCATTCGGTTCAAATAATTTGGAACTACATACTGGTTTTGGAGATTAGATTTTCAGACTTTGTAGTATTTCTCATCGATTAAACGTCAAAAAAAAAGTCTTCAATTTCAATAATGGCATTTGCCCCAGTGCTATTAAAATCCTTCATATATATATATATATATATATATATATATATATATATATATATATATATATATATATAAGTGAAAATATCTGTGTGCCTGTCTGTCTTTCCGTCTGTGTACATTTCCCTACCAAATAATTCTGTCAATCTTCGGACTACAGACTCGAGGTTTTACAGAACGGCTACCGAGATTTAAGAAAGAATTTTCAGTCGGTTTTCGGCTAGAAATTAGGCTTTCAAGGAGTCAAAGTTCGCCTATTTGACCTTTAAGAACTATACCAAACTCCTCCGCCAATTTTGGGTCTAAATACTTGAAATTTTAGATATAGGTTACTTGGACATGCACCAACATTTATAATTTGATTTGAGCCCCTAACAATAAATGCTAAGAGGTCATAATTGGGTTCAATTTTTTTTAATTGACCTCTGCGGTCTCTATGAAATTACTCAGCCAATTTTTTGTCTAAACTATTGGAATTTTACATAAAGTGCATTTAGATATCGAGCAAGCTTTTTAATCGGTGTTTGGCCGAAAATTTGGCTGCCAAGAGGTAAAAATTCAATAGAGTTGATATTTGCGATCCCTAACAAACTTTTAAGCCAATTTTCGGCCTAAACATTTGAAATTTAACATAAAAAGTATTCAGACATGCAGCAAGCTTTTTAATCAGTTTGGGGCGAAAATTTGACTGTCCAATGGTCAAAGTTCACAGAGTTTACCTTTGCAGATTCTACCAAACTCCTCCATCAATTTTGGGTCTTAAAAATGTACATTTAAAATGTAGGTAACTTAGACATGCGTTAAACATTTTATTTTGATTTGAAAATTTTAAGAGGTCAAACTTGGGGTCAACTTTTTCTAAAGTTTACCTCCTCTGTCTCTACGAAATTACTCAAAAATTTGGGGGCTAAACATATGAAATTTTACATAAAAGTATATTCACACATAGGGCAAGTTATGAACGGTACAAGGTGTTCAAGCAAAACTGGGCAGTAGTAAATAAGTTTGGTGTTGAGAGTAATAGTAAATTTATATCAAATGATTTTGGGTTTGAGATTAATGGTGAAATCGGCGTGATTACGTTTGGATTTTAGACTAATAATAAATAATTAGCAAATAATTTGTGGTTTAAGATTAATAGTGAAGTATTAGTAAATATGTCTGGATTGGAGAACAATAGTAAATTAATAGCAACTAATATTGGGGTTGAGATTAATTGTGAATTATTAGTAAATAAGGTTGTATTTTAGAACAATAGTAAATTAATAGCAAATGATTTTGGATGTGAGATTATAGGGAATAAAATAGAAATAAGTTTGAAGTGGAAAAAAAACAGTAAATTAATAGCAAATAATTTTTGCTTTGAGATTAATAGTGAATTAATAGTGAATAAGTTTTGAGTTCAGAAAATAGTAAATAAATAACAAATAATATTGGGTTTAAGATTAATAGTTTACTTTTAGTAAATAAGTTTGGATTTTAGAACAATAAAAAATTAATAGCAAATAATTTTGGTTTATGATTAATATTAACTTAAATAGAAATAAGTTTTGAGTTGAAAAAATAGTAAATTAATAGCAAATAATATGGGGTTTGAAATTTATATTCCATTATTAGTAAATAAGTTTAGATTTAAGAACAATAGTAAATTAATATAAAATACTTTTGGATTTGAGATTGATAGTGAATTAAACAGAAATAAGTTTGGAGTTGAAAAAATAATAAATTAATAGCAAATAATTTTGGGTTTGAAATTAATAGTGCATTAATAGTTAATAAGTTTGGAGTTAAGAAAATAGCAAATAAATAGCAAATAATATTGGGTTTGAGATTAATAGTGAATTTTTAGTAAACAAGTTTGGATTTGAAAACAATAGTAAATTAATAGCAAATGATTTTGGATTGTAGATTAATAGTTAATTAATCTATCTGTCTATTTATCTGTCTATCTATCTATCTATCTCTCTATCTATAAAAGTGAAAATGTGTGTGTGTGTGTGTGTGTGTGTGTGTGTGTGTGTGTGTGTGTGTGTACATTTCCCTACCAAATTACGTTGTCAATTTTCGGTCTAGAAACTCAAGATTAGACATAAGGGCTATTGAGATTTGGAGAAATCTTTTCAATCAGTTTTCGGCTAAAAATTTGGCTGTCGATGGGTCAAAGTTCAACAATTTGACTTTTGAAAACTCTACTAAACTCCTCCGAAAATTTGGGTATAAACACTTGAAATCTTAAATGTAGATTACTTGGACATGGATGAAACTTTTTAATTCGATTTGAGCCTCCAAAAGTAAATGTTAAAGGATCAAATGTGGAGTTAAAATAAATAAAAAAATACCTCTGCGGTCTCTACCAAATTACTTAGCCAATTTCTGGTCTAAATATTTGAACTTTTACACAATGCGTATTCAGAGATATTGTAAGCTTTTAAATCGGTTGGGGTGAAAAATACGAACCGCCTAGAGGTCTAAGTTCAAAATATTTTACATATGCTGTGTCTAGCAAACAACTCAGCCAATTTTGTGTCTAAACACTTGACATTTACACATCACGAGTATTCAGAGATGCAGCAAGCATTTTAATCAGTTTTGGGGTGAAAATTTGACTGCCAAAAGGTCAAAGTTGAGAAAGTTGACCTTTGCATATTCTACCAAATACCTCCGCCAATTTTGGGTCTGAAGGCTTGTAATTTTAGACGTAGGTAACTTCGATAAGGGTAAAACTTTCTATTTTGATTTAAGACCAAAATAATAAACGTTTTAAAATTTTGGTCTAAACATTTGAAATCTTACATAAGGTGTATTCACACATTGGGCAAGTTATGAACATAGGGCCCGAGCAAACCTGGGTAGCAATGCGCGTAGAAAATAAGCTTGGTGTTGATACTAATAATAAATTAATAGCAAATTGTTTTGGGTTTGAAATTAATAGTGAATTAAGGGAAAATAAATTTGGAGTTTAGAGTAATAGTAAATTAATAGCAAATAATTTTGGGTTAGATATTAATAGTTAATTATTAGTAAATAATTTTGGGGTAAAAAACAATAGTAAATAAGTAGCAAATAATTTGGGGGTTTACATTATTAGATAATTAATAGTTAATAAGATTTGTAGTTGAGAACAATAGGAAATTAGTAGCAAATAATTTTGGGTTTGAGAATAAAAGTGAATTTATACTAAATAAGTTTTTAGTTGAGAGTAATTGTAAACTAATAGCAAATAATTATGGGTTTGAGATTAATAGTCAATTATTAGTTAAATAAGTATAGATTGAGAACATTAGTAATTTAATAATAAATAATTTTGGGTTTTAGACCAGTAGTCAATTAATAGTAAATAAGTTTGAAGTTAAGAGTAACAGTAAATTTATATCAAATAATTATGTGTTTGAGATTAACAGTGAATTATTGTTAAATAAGTTTGGAGTTTAATTGAGATTAATAGTGAATTAATAGTAAAATGTGTGGCGTTAAAAAATGGTAAATTAGTAGCAAATGATTTTGGGTTTGAGAGTAAACGTTAATTAATAGTAAATAGGTTTGGATTTGAGAGCAATAGCCAATTAATAGTAAATAATTTCGGGCTAAAATTATTAGTGAATTAATGGTAAATAAGTTTTGATTCAAGAATAATAGTAAAATAGTGGCAAATAGTGTTGGGTTTTAGATTAATAGTTAATTAATCTATTATATCTATTAAAGTAATCTTGTCTGTGTGTTTGTACATTTCCATAGCAAACTTCTCTGTCAATTTTTATCTACAGACTTGAAATTTGACAAAAGGTTATTTAGATTTGGTAAAATCGTTTAAGTGGATTTTTGGCTAGAAATTTGGCTGTCAAGGAGTCAAAGTTACACGATTTGAGCTTTGAAAACTTTACCAAACTAGTCCGCCAATTTTCGGTCTAAACACTAGAAATTTTAAATGTAGGTTACTTTTATATGAGTACAAACTTATAATATATATATATACGTATACATATATATATATATTTATATATAAAGTTATTAACTTATTAATATATATATATACATATGTATTTAAAGTTATTAACAGTACATAGGGCCCAATAAACGCCGGGCTGAAGTGCTAGTATATATAACCTTTAACCTCTGACCGTGATGGAGGGGAAACTAAAACTTGTTAACTTGCTAATATGACTTCGAATGATCTGAAATAACAGCCGTGGGGAAACTTGATTCGCGAGATTTTACATAAGGGGTATTGAAATTTGGGAAAATATTTTTAATCGATTTTCAGCCAGAAATTTGCCTGTCAAGGGGTCAAAGTTAAACAATATGACCATTGAAAACTCTACCAAAGCCCTCCATCAATTCTGAGTCTAAACACATTAAATTTTAGATGTAGGTTACTTGGGCATGGATAAAACTTTTTAACTTGATTTGAGCCAAAAACAATAAATGTTAAGGGATCTAAATTAGAGTCAAAGCTTAAAAAAATTGATCTCTAAGTACATTTTTGGTGTAAACATTAGAAATTTTACATAAAGTGTATTCAGACACCGAGCAAGATTTTTAATCGGTTTTTGCCTGAACATTTTGCTACCAAGGGGTCAAAGTCAGCTAATTTTGGGTCTAAATATTTAAAATTTTACTTAAAGGATATACAAACATGCATCAAGCTTTTTAATTAGTTTTATGGCGATAATTTGACTGTCAAGAGGTCAAAGTTGAAAGAGTTGATCTTTGAAGACTCTACCAAACTCCTCCGCCAATTTCTGTTCTGAACACTTGACATTTGAGATGTAGGTTATGTGGACATGAGTCAAACCTTTTAATATATGCATATACTTTTGAATATAAAGTTAGGAACAGTACATAGCGCCCAAGCAAAGCTGCGCTGAACTGCTAGTATCGAATATTACAAAGTGCCTTTATTGTATACCATGAATCATCTAGTAATTTAAAACATCTTAATAGTTCCCAACCACAAGTAGTAATTGGATTTTTCTGGATCTCAACGTTAAGCATTATGGCATCCTTTTGTGAATGAATGGAAATAATTGTTTCTTGAAAACAATCATAGATAAAATGAGCCTTATAATTTTCCTTCCATACGTGAAACAGAAATAACCGGAACCGGAAGCAACTTTCAGTAACGGATGTACTAAAGAAAGCACACCTGCCTTACGTGTGTTATCGTAAAATATTCCAATTGCATCTAAATATTTAGAAGTCGAACAAAAACAACGTAAAGGTATTTAAAAACTTTATACAAGCTTTATAAAAAGTAAAATTTATTCGGTTGAAAAGTTTAATTTTTTATTGACATGAATTTTATTTTAACAACATTTATTGAAAACTGTGCAGATATTGAATTCTTCTGAAGCAATTTTGGTTGTCCGTCTTCGTAACTAGAATTTGGAACAATTCAGTAAATATACATATAATTATCTTATTTAAGTCTTCAAATAATCATCAATGACCATGATTCTTATTTACTTCTTCAAATAATCATCAATGATTCTTTTTGTTGTGCCGTAAAGTTGAAATGTATTCAGTTACCATAAGACCTACGACAAAAAAGACGCAGTGTAGTGTCAGAATAGAAACTGTATTTTTCTCCTAGACAAGGAAAACGGACGTAAAATTGCACGGTAACACATTCGTGTGTGCCACCAACTGTATATTTAATTGTAACGTCAAAGTCATAATATTGGAACGTTTTTTTTATGTTCCTCGACTATGTACACGAATGTTGTTCATGTAATAGTATTTATAATTTTAGCTAGTGTCCCCCCAATTTCTAAATATTTGGAAGTACAATTTATTATTAAGTGTGTAACTGTTGACATTTTTTGTTCCCTTGCTCTATCGATTGTTTTCGTTCTCACATGCTTCTAATCCACAAGCGTAGCAATCATAATCATGGTGATTTAAGTAACTACGCAATGAAAATAAGTAATTACAAAAAAAAAACATGTTACCAACCCATTTTTAGTTTCATATAAGTTAAAAGAAAAGTTTGATACTCTAACAGAATTTTGCGCAGATTATCGGGATTTCCCATCAAATATGATTCGGTATCAACCGGACATCGCCGGATAAACCCGAACAAAGTAACAGATGCAGTCGAATTTCCAAACAAACTTATATATATATATATATATATATATATATATATATATATATATATATATATATATATATATATATATATATATATATGATGAAAATAATGGAAATAGGATTCCGACAAAATAGAGAAAATAAAAAAGGAACAAACCGTATTATGTGTTCACCAACGTTTCGTCTTTATTTCGAGACTTCCTCTGGGTGAACAAAATATTTTGTACTGGTATATTTTTTGGTTTCTTAATCTCATTCACCCAGAGGAAGTCTCGAAATAAAGACGAAACGTTGGTGAACACATAATACGGTTTGTTCCTTTTTTATTCTCTCTCTCTCTCTCTCTCTCTATATATATATATATATATATATATATATATATATATATATTACGATATGTATATATTACAATATATATATATATTACAATATTTTTTGTATATATGAGGGTATATCTGGGTATATATGGAGCACGTGTTATATGTGGGTATATATGGGCTTAGATGTAAGTATATATAGAATAAGTGAGCGTATGTGTGTATAAACTGTATGGTTGTTTGTATGTAAAAATATATATTGTATGCGTGCACGCATGTGTAAATGTGTATGTATGTATGTGTATGTATGTATATGTATATGTGTGTATATATGTATATATATATGTATATATGCATATGTATATATATGCATATATATATATATGTGTTTATTCATGTATTTATAGGTAACTTTGTGTATATTGGAATGCAGTTGTAGAAAATTTCCCCAGTTAAATATTATTAAATAGCATAATGTTATGGATATTACTGATTTTAAACGTTATTCAGTAAGGTATTATCATTACTTTATTACCTTTGTTTTAGCTTATTTAGCATTGAACTATTACCGTAAGGAGCATAAAATAAAGATAAAACGTTCCATCAATAATATTAGAATTAATTTCACAATTAGCTCATAAACATTAGTATATTCTAAACTTTATGTCAATCCTCCTTTCTAAGGGAAATATAGATACGTATAAAATTAATATCAATTAGCACCTCATGGGCAGTATATATAACTTGAGTTAACGGAACAAATACAATTTAAACTGACAATGAGATTTGAGATGAAACTAGGAAAAATCCGGAAAAAACGAATTAGTCCATTTACGTATTTGGCCCATCTTTTTATTTTTAATTTTATTTTTGTTTTTGTCCTTATCTCTATATTCTTCTTGTTCCTCCTCTTCCCTTCCCCCCCCCCGAACTAAGTCTGTATATCTAGTACACAACCTGACCTCAATTAAGCGACCGGTCAAACTTTATGATTCTTTGATTCTATTTGAAGATATATCTATTTATATACATGTATGTATGTATGTTTATGTGTGTATATGCATGTATATGCATATGTATATATATGTTTATATATATGTGTGTGTATATGTATATATATATATATGTATGTGTGTATGTGTATTCGTATGTATATGTATATATGTATATTGTGTGTATGTGTGTGTTTTTATATGTGTGTTCATATGTATATAAGGATGAATATGCACATATGTTTCACCCCAATTCCTACCACTTACCACTACCTACTCTCCCTTATACTTTTCCCCAGTAAAAATAATATAGACTTCCAATGAAAAGGTTTCCACCAGACTTTGAATTATTATCGCTGGACCCACAAACAAATTTAAACAAACACTTGCCCGATTTGGATATCTACACAGCTATGCGGATTACCCAATATATAGCTTGGACATTATTACCAAACGGATGTAAAGAACGTATAACATGGATTTTACCAAGCAAGCTGGATCTACAAAAACATTCATATCCTTTTTCTACAAATCCTCCTGCTACAGGACTTCTGATAAATGTATTATTTTCACTTTGACTTTCCATGTCTCACTGACTTTAGCAAATAGGGTGCATACCTTTATAACTATTTGCTAATATTAACATTTTTTTTTTCAATAAAAGATAAACGTATAATTTTTAATCGTAAATGGTTAAGTAAAATTTTGGGTTTATTAAAGAAAAATGGCAGTGAACGTATTCTTTCTATTGTATTTTGTATATATAATAATAAAAGATGATTGATATTTGTGACAACCGTGAAGTATGTTTTATTGTAAACATTTTTCTCTAATAAAAGTTTGACCTAACTACTTGTGCGATGATAATAGCTTGAATTGAAGTTTAAAATCTAAAAGCTAAGTATCATAGTCCAATTGTGCTTTAAACATGTACATTCGTATCGAACGCGCCCCTGTCATATCAGAGTAACTACTGTTTATTTTATACGTCGGGACATTTGGATTGTGTGATGATAAAACTTACCAAATACACTTGTAATTTTTAGCTTTGTATAGCGTTAATTTTGGTCAACATCGCATATTCTTTATGTTATCGGATTATTTCGATTATCGATAGTTATCGAAAACATTCCTAATCTAAGAACACTGCCAGACAGATAAAGTAATTTCCTTTTCGAATCCATAGAGAATTAACTCACACAGACACATAGACAAAGTTCCTTTTATATAATAGTAGAGATAAAATGTATTAAACTAAAACATTAGGTGATCTAAATAGTTTTTTTTATGTTAAAGTTATTCTTTTTCTAATCAATAATTATTATTCTTAATTTTATAAAATAAAGAAAAATCTGCGACAACTAAAAATATAAATGAACGAAGTAAACATAAAATGGTAATTATGCAGAATAAAAAGTTTTCATTATCATCATTTTCCAGTTAGTTTACGTATAACGTCGGAAGGTGCTGGACGAAAGTATCGTCATTTATTTCGCAGAAACTCAAACAAAAGGTTTAAATTAAAAAAAATGCATTACTTTTGTTATTATAAAGATAATTCAATGGAAATGTTTATTTAAAAAATGAAAATAATATTTCTTTGTTATTACGATCAAATTGTAATAAATAAATCTGAACAACTATTATCATCATCATCGTTGTCATCATCAGAGGTTTTCTGAGCTACTAGTGTCGGGAACATTGTCTATCGATATCGGCCTCGGCGTATTCAGTTGTTCATTTCCTTCTGACGAGGCACTAGTGGTATTGAATGGTATGCAAGCCCTTGGACAACGCCACAAATTCTTTATACGATAAGCAATTCCTTCAATAATTACCGAGTGTGGACTGTTAATTCCAGTCACCTGGCCTATCTTGGACTTGCTTGTAGCACGGGAGTCTATCCTGAATAGCATTTTCCACTTGGTACTGCCTTGGGAATCTTGTGAGTCAGTGCTGGCCATGTACTCAACACCTTGTATGCGGACGTTGTAGGTGTATATGGCGTTGGACGACGCAGTGGATATTAAAACATTGTATTTTGGTGTACTGTTATAGCAGTAAACCGCTTATTGTATAGAAAATTGTTTCTTAACCGCAATGGTCTTCACATTTCGGTGGCTTCTCTCAACCACACTCTTTTCGTACTGGTCCTGGGCTCACCTTATAAGAGATACACATCCCAGTCTTGCAGGAACTGCTGAAAATGTTAGCAGGTAAATGCGGTGGCATTGATCGTTAGTATTTCGATTGATGGGTTTCGCTCCTCAGATATCGATCTTTACTCGCGTATAATGCTTGGTGAATCTTGATTATATGGAGACTTCCATATCGCAAATCGCGGAGGACCACGATCAATGCATATGAGATAGTAATCACTTCACGATGAATGATGTCCACACCAAACCTGCTCCAGTTGCCCACTCCACCAAGTCATCTTTGCTCCAGTGTACAGGCACAGGATTGATCGACTGACATGCGTCACGTGTTTGAACCACCATAGTAGTGTCCTTTCGTTTGGCAAAGTATGATGTGCGTTTTATGTCGAGGTGTCGACTCTAAAGGAGGATGTGTGCGATTTGCATAATGTTCAACCGATGTACAGTGGTGTGGCAAGTACGTTGAATTGGTTTAACTTCAGTTTTTAATTTGCTGAGCTACCGCTGAAGCACTCTTGTAAATTGGTCCTCTTTATTGTCGTCCGACTTAACTAGTACATCAGATATTTGCTCATACTCTTTAACCAAGTCCATGGGCGTGCTGAGCTGTCTTCGTAACAGCAATTCGCTCGCTGCCTTGGTGATTAGTCACAACTTCATATCAGGGCGTCTCTTGTCCATCAGTAAACGCAGGCTGATTTTGCCTTGATATGCAAAATTTTAGTCTGCATTTATCGAAGCGCCAGATCAAATTCTTTTAACATTACGTTTATTTCAGCCGCATCTTCTAAGAATACCCTGGCCCGTACCAGCAAATCATCTATGGTCAAGGTGTCAATATCCGGTGCCTTTTACAACTCTATTATATATATATATATATATATATATATATATATATATGTGTGTGTGTGTGTGTGTGTGTGTAAGTGTGTGTGTGTGTATGTGTGTGTGTGTGCATTTCCCTACGCAATAACTCTGCCAATTTTCAGTCTACAGACTGGAAATTTGATAAAGCGGTTAGTGAGATTTGGAGAAATCTTTGTAATCCGTTTTCGGTCAGAAATTTGCTTGTGAATTAAAACGATTTGACCTTTGAGAACTCTACCAAACTCCTCCGACAATTTTGGTAGAAACACTTGAAATTTTAGATATAGGTTCCTTGAGCATGAGTCTAACTTAATAACTTGATTTGAGCCCAAAACAATAAATGTTAAGAGGTCATAATAGGGATCAAAGTAAAAAAGAAATTACCTCTGCGGTCTCTCCCAAATTACTTATACAATTTCTTGTTTAAACATTTGAAATTTTACATAAAATTTTAGGCACATTTTACAGGGAAGAGTCGCGTTTTTCGCCGATATTTTGGAAAGTGATCCCATCTTAATGTAAACCTACGTCATTTCCGGTTTAATGGTGGTCGTAACAGCAAAGACGTCAGGTTTTTCCCGTTCTTTTCCTCCTTCGCCGTACGGGTCCGAGCCTGCCTTCCTACTACCACTTTTTTTTTTGCTCAACACACACACCCAAACAGCCGCGCAACGCCGGGCACCCATGCTAGTATATATATATATATATATATATATATATATATATATATATATATATATATATATATATATTGTGTAAACAAATCGAACTTAGGTGTTTCGGACGATGTCAATACATCGTTTATTCACGACTCGCACAGCAGCTGGCGATTAGCGTAATGGTTAGTACCCTTAATTATAGTACAGACGGTCCGGTTTCAATCCTGGCTGGAGCTAATTGCGTGTCGAGCTGCACTGATGAGCTCTGAAACAGCGAAACAGTACTGTATGTGGATGAGCATATATATATATATATATATGTGTGTGTGTGTGTGTGTGTTTGTGTGTGTGTGTGTGTGTTTGTGTCTCTGTACGTATGTATGTTATGTATGTATTACAGAAGATGACAAACATCGGTCCAGTCAGCTTCAAAATTCAAACATAGATGACCTATAATTGGACTCCTTTACTGGACACTTTTCAGCCTCTCTTTATGTCCACCTCTTTGGCAGATATTTTCGAGCGAGGTCGAAAGAAACATAGCCTTTTATAGAATATATTAAATGAGTTGACTTAGGGACATCATTGCTTGGATTTGAACACGACAGTAACGATGTATTTATCATCTTCTGTAATGTATATGTAAATAAATACTACGCACAAATTTGAATTGTATAATTCAACTGAATTTAAGGAATAAATTAAAAGATGGTAAAGATCATAAATTTTTGAATATAACACTTTGTCATTTATTCTCTATATTGCTCTGTAAACGTATCGCAAAAACAAAAACAAACAACTTATATATATATATATATATATATATATATATATATATATATATACTAGCAAAAGTACCCGTCGTTTACTGGGTTAAAAAAACAGCCTACAGAAAATGGACTCTGATTTATGAAAGTGTGAGAGGTTATGAAAAGGAAGGGTTGTAAAGAGATAGTTTCGAATTTGGGGGTATCAAAACCAAAACAAAATGTGATGAAAGTAAAAATAAAATAGATAAACCCCATAATTTATTATACTATACCTATTCACACTGAAACACTTATCGCAATATTCTGTGGATGTATATTAAAAAAACCTTGTTAAACTTTGTGATATTTTTCGATCGAGGTCAGGTGCGAACGAACACCCCATAATTTTATTATACCATATTTCTTCAAACTGAAACATAATTATCAAAGTATACTTACGCAGATAGATATTAAAAGTCTTTATTAACGTTTGTGCGCGAACGCAGACTCCATAATTTTATTATACCATCCATATTTAAGTTAAAACATACTTATCAAATTATTCTTATGTATCAAAAACACTTTTAAACGTTTTTTTTTTTTTTTAATTTTTAAATTTTTTTTCCATAGGTTGTGGACCAGGCGCGAAGGCAGACCCCACAATTTTAATGAACCACCGTTCTGCCAGATCTAACATACCCATTCCTATGTATCTACAATAATACAATAAATAGAATCACATATACAGTTTCAGCTTCAAGAATTTAGATACCAAATCTCAATTGGTATTCGATATTTATAATGTGTTATGGTCTAATTTGTCTAATGAAATCATTTCTGATCTAAAAGTTTGCGAATCATACACGCTAAAAAAAGGCAAGAGTAGAGATATGAGTCGTTAAATCGATGACGAATACAATCAATATTAGCCTCATTAATTTCGGAACAAGACGACGAGTTAAGCATAATGAGACATTATTGCTACTTGTAATAAATACAAGAGACGCGATTTGAATTACTTCAAAGCAATCAATTCAATATTGAAATAGCAAGCAAGTTATAAAAGAGACGATTACCACTGAAGTTATGTAGACCGAAATATACTTGCGCGATTCAATATGTAGCCTGAGCTTAATTAAAAATAATGCATTTTCTAAACTCAAAACTTCAGTTAGCTAATGCCTGTGTTTATATAAAATCACGCAGTGTGATGATTAATTCTAATTGCGGGTATACAATGCGCGGATATATATATATATATATATATATATATATATATATATATATATATATATATATATATATATATATATATATATAGTACATTGTGTGTGTCTGTGTGCGTTTGATTTCGTTTCCTAAGAACTCTGAGACTGTTTTATAATTTTTTACAAAAATGTACTTTATATATCGGGCAGTGTTTTTGCTAGTTTTTAGGCCGGGATGCCGCCGATATGTATTGAAAATCGATAATCGAAAATTCGCTTAAAGAGGGAATAGTTTGAGTTTCACCAGAGTTAACACCCTTCGCCGTCTAGCATCACAAGTGTTTTGAAAAGTTTTATCACCACACAAGCAGAATGTCCCAGCGTATAAAATTAGAAATAAGTTCTTTTATGAGACAGGGGCGCGTGCGAAATAAATGTTAATTTTTATGTCCCTATTCAATCATAATGCTTGACTTCTGCATATAAAATTTAATCCAAGCATATGCATAAAAATAATTTCATAAAATCAACAGCAGATACTCTATAGTGTAATGTAAACTACATTATATTGAGGACTAAGACACCGCAAAGAAACATATGAGGCTTCCTCGCGGTACACTGACTAGAGCAGGCAATCAATCGATTTGACTGAAAAATGGGGGATGTCACCGATTTCAATTCGAATAAAAGTATTGGAAATGTGGAAGAATCATTGATCCTCATTCAATCCAGGAAGACGTTGGGTCTCCCGTTTGCGTAATATATATATATATATATATATATATATATATATATATATATATATATATATATATATATATATATATATAGGTGGCGCAAAACTCACGCATTGGTTTGTTTAGGTAATAAAATTTTCAACAAATTTAAGTAATTGGCTAGTATTTACTTATACTTAATACATTTACCAGGTATTTTTTTTACATTAGTTTTTAAAAATTATATCCTTTAAATGACCCTACTATTTTCGGCTTCACAATGTGAGCTCTAATTTATGGCATATTCCATTTGACTTCTTAAAATAGCAGGCTCTAGTTTTCGGTTATCATGACGGATGTTGTTTTTAAGTTCTTGAATTGTTCTTGGATTCTTGCCATAAACTCTTTCCTTCAGAAAAAAATTAAGTCAGGAGCTGTCAAATCTGGTAAACGTGAAGGCGATTTAAAATTAAAAAAATAATCTTAAACGCTCGCCAAACAATCCCGATAGGAGCGTCATACTTTGATGAGCAGTATAGGCAGTCGCTTCATCTTGTTTTCAGTTGGACTGAATAGCTGGCCTTTAAAATTTTCACTCATTTATTGTTAGCGTTTTGCAGTTACCATCACTGCAACACCTTCTTGATCTTTGAAGATATACGAACCCATCACGACTTCCGAGGTAACACTACACGATTCGGTACATTTTATTGGATGCAATTCACGCTGGGAACGGTTCGTGGATTTTCCCATATTCGGCAATTTTGCTTATTCACGAACCTGTTCAGATGAAAATGGGCTTCTTTGCTCATTATCACCTTATAAATGAACTCATTTTGTTCTATGGCTAATTGCTGAATGCGGAGAGCATAAGCTAAGTGCCTGGAAATTTGTGGGTTGCAATGTCTGTACCATTTGAATTTTGTATGGGAACAGGTGCAATTCCCTCAGAATTCTTTGAAGTGACCTTCTGGATATCCTAATCTGCATAGCCAGTCTTCGAGTCTGGGTTTTCAGCAATGCCATCCTCTTTGAGTGCTACATTTTCAACTTTACGTTCTGAACGTAGTCTGCCAATTCGTGGAAGCACACTGACTGAGCCCTGCTGCTGAAACCGTTTCAAAAGACGATCAATATTGGGAGCTGGTCTGATATTATAATACCGACAATAGACTCTTTGAGTCAATGTTATAGAACGACAATTTTTTAAATAAAGTTTGATAATTTTAATTCGTTGTTCAGTGCTAAATTTTTCCATTATTAATTGTCAATATTTTATCAGAAAATTCTGAAAAGAAAATAGAAAAACATTTACTAAATGTTAAAGTAATTATTAATTCAAAATAATGCGTGACGTTTGCGCCACCTTGATTATATATGCACATATGTGTGTGTACTTGTGTACATATATATATATGTAATAAGCACAGACTAACTTACACACACAACCACACACAACCACACACACACACACACACACATATATATATATATATATATATATATATATATATATATATATATATATATATATATATATATACATGTATAAACGCTCATTTAACCAGTTACCGAGTTATAATTCCTTTTTTAGTTGTGGGGGAGTTATGTTAACAGAGTATTTTTTTTTTTTGAAAATGTCAACATTTCGGGGATAACTTTTATATTTTTAATGGTTTGACTATTATGTGTTTTGAAATATACACGACCTTCATATATTCCCTTCTCTATAATACCAATAAATGATATTAATACTAGTACCAATAAGCAGCAGGTTACTATATTATTAGTATTGTTTTTATCACAAGAGAACTGTGTCTTTTTTGGAGTTGCTTTAATGCAGTAAAAATATTATGTCATCATATTTTAGCCCCGAGCTATTCTTTTTTTTTGTTCGAATTAATAGTTAAATTTATACATATTCCATGATTAATAAAAATAAGATAACAATTAGCATATCATCACACCAATGTTGTAATTATAACAATGCTTGACTTACAAACTGTGTCGCCAGAAAACAGCTCTATTGTCATCCATTCCCAAACATTTTCAATTAGGTTCAAGTCTGGTGAGCATGCAGGATGTCCCAAAAGATTGACTCCGTTTTCTTGTAGACAGCTCAAGGTCCGTCTCGCAGTGTTGATTCAAGCATTGTCTTGTTGGAATAACCACTCATCCCCCACACAAACGATGACCCTCCATCATCAAAGATGCTTTTTGTAGCATATTAAAATAATCAGCTGCTGTCTGACGACCCTGCACCATCTGGAGCTCCATCGACCCTTTTTAGAAAAGGCACCCCATACCATTACGGACCCTCCACCACTATGACGTGTGGAAAAAATTTCAAAGGGCATGTTTTTGTCATGCCAATATCGCTGGAAGGCATCAGGACCATCTAAATTGATTTTTTCTCACCAGAAAGCAGGACTTTCTTCCACTTCTCAATGTCCACGGTGTGGTATTCACGACCAAATATTAAGCGGTCCACTTTGTGACGTGGAAGTAATCGAAGAATTTGTTTACGCTTTTTATTTACCATTCCTTTTTATTGTAGGTGTCGTCTGATAGTTATTCAACTGCAATCAGCATCTGTAACCGCCTTAATTTGACTAGATGAAAGTTCTCAGTCATTCATAACAACCCGTCTGATTCTGCTACTCAATGCAGGATAAATTTTGGGGACCCTGCCAAAGGATTTTGCTTTTCCATCATTCTCAGTGTTCTTTAGAAAGTCGCAAATAACAGTTTTACTGCAATTTTCCTTAGCTGCTATCGCTCGGTGTGACAAAAATTGCTTATGGAATCCTAGTATTCGAAAGCGCTCAACTTCGGTCAGTTTTCTTGTTTTAGGTATGGGTAACACCTTTACACGGTGATTGCTAATCTCTAACTGAACTAAAAACATTAGAATTACCATAAATCTTACAATTTATAAATATCTTGGTCTTATAATTTTGATCATGTGTAAAAAGCCTAATTTAATAAAAATGCACCTTTTTAAATAAAATTTTCGGAATGTACCTTTCTGTTTCCATACCCTTTTAGATTGTAGTAACCTTAAGTCGGAAGAGTTAAAAAAATAGTTTACCGAGTTATAATTAATTCAGTTGTCTTAATTTTTTGATCAGCAGTGTATACCGAAAAACCGCTCGTATTATAAACGAAGTCCTTATTGATATAAAAAGAAGGGTTTGAAAACGATATATACAATTTTATAGCGTATCTCTTTGATCCTGTGACGATGGTCTCCACAGTCATTGATTAGACAAAGGGTAAAGGCAATAAAACGAATCTATCGGCGACGTAAACAACCAATATGTCAGCATCATTGAGAAGACAACTTCATATTAAGTTGCCGGGAATAACAAGACACATATAGAATTTATCTGTTCACTTCTATAGAAAACAATTAAACATATTAGCGGTTAATAGCAGACAATTGCAATAAATATACGATGAAGAAAATCTACTAAAATTTAAGACTTTATGTTTAACGGTTATATTGATTATGTGTCCATTATGAAAGTTTTACTCAGCAAAATAGATTCCAGCTGGATTATATAAATGTTTTGTAATACATTGTACAGGGCGAAAATAGGGAAGTTTAGGTTTTTTCTTTTATTTAAAAACTTTTCATGGATGTCTATAAAAATAAAAGCTAGTGATGGAAAGGATCGATGATTCGTAACGTAAAAAAATTCATTTACTAACAAAGAGACCCGACGTTGTCGTAATTAAATAAGAACAGCAAATGTACCAAACACTCATAGGTTTATTGTCATCGAAATCAATTAAATCTCTCATTTATAAATCAAATCGATTTATTGCCTGTTCTAATTAAGGACCCCTGCAGTGTACCGGGAGGAAGGTTCACATGCCTCTCGGCTGTGACTTAGTTTACAATACATTTTATCTACATTACAATTTTGTTGATCTTATAAAATTATCTGTAAATAATCGCTTCACTTAGAGTTCAACATGCAGAACTCAAGTATCATTGTTCAATTGGGGTCTAAAAAGAACCTGTTTTATCAAAGGTCCAAATGTTGATTTTATGAAATTATTTGTAAATAATTAGATTCAAACGTAGGAGAGTCATGTATCATAGCAGTTCGATACTAAATCTACGTAAAAATACTACCTTGGTATAAAATTTCAAAAAAGTTGGCCCAGACGTTTTCGAGTCTACAGAGAACAAACATACAAAGTTACTCTTGTTTCATACTCCTATATTTTTATTGTCATCGAAATCAATAAAATAGCCTATTTTCAATCAAATCGATTGATTGCCTGCTTTAGTTGGAGACCCATCGCGACGCACCTAAAGTAAGCTTCACGTTACTCTCGCGGTGAATAATTTCACAATATATTGTAGTCTGCAATGTACCTTGTAGAGAACTTAGTGTTGATTTTATAAAAATTTTAATGCTTGCATTAAAGTTTAATATGGAAAAGCCAAGTCTCATATTCAATTATGCTCTAAAGAGAAACATAAATTCGACCGCGCCCTTGCCTTATCAAAGAACCTTCAGTTGATTTTCTATGCCTTGCATTACTGCTTGGGAAGTGATAATGGCTTGAATTTAAGATTAAAATGAAAAAGTCAATTATAATAGTGAATTTATGCTTTAAACAGAAACATTCATTTTGAACGCATCCCTGTCATATCAAAGTACCTAATCTTGATTTTATATGTTGGGCCTTTCGGTGTGTATAAAACTTTTAAAATGTACTTGTGTTATTAGGCTGGGTAAGATATTAATTCTTGTCAAAATAGTCTCTTCTTTTTTTATCTGATTAGTTCGATTATCGATTATCGATGCTTATCGAAGACACACCGACAAAGACCTATCTAAGAACACTGCCAGACACATAAAGTACTTACCTGTGAAATTTGATAAAAATTGATCCAGCTGGTTTTGAGTCCATAAGGAACGAACTCAGAGATGTACAGACACAGAGATACATAGATACCCGGATACACAGACAGACAGACAAAGTTTACTTATATATAATAGTAGAGATACATAATATTACGCTATAATAAATATCATAATCTTGAACAAATATGCGAATGACATGCTAAACGGGCGAAAAAATGTAGGAGGTGAAAAAAAAAACTAAAAGATCCGGAGTGAAACAGAAAATAGAAAGAAGTAGGCAGAGGATATATTCACTTTATTTTACGAGATTTTCCCAAATTGTTGAACTGGTTTACAATAGAACAGATAACCAATAATCTTTCATTTTCTTGACTGACTTAGCATTAAAGCTAAAATAACTTATTGTTTTTATTATATAATTAATTCGATGATTTATTATAAATTAGTGTTGACTTTTTCTCAATTTATTCTGAATCATATTTTTACACATTATTTTAGATTCATTGATTAAAGTAATGAACTAGAATAAACCGCAGTGTGATAGCAGGGAATGCCGTCCGTTAATAAAAGTATTACTAAAGGTATACTAAGGACATTTGTACGTTCTCAACGTTGTAAATTGTTTTCTTAGAAGAAAGACAATATTTTGTCACAAATTTCTTTATGTTTTTATAAAAGTTTACGCCCAGAGATATATTACCAATTATTAGTAAATTATCTTTTTTATTCTCTTACGTAAATTTCTACATCTCGAAGACGTATCCTGTACTTGAGTATTTTTTTTTCATTATAAAAACGATTTTCTTAAAAAGTAAATATAAAACTCGTTTTAAAAAGATTTATTGTTTCTTTAAATATGTTTTTTGCTAAATAAAAGCATCCATGAATGTAGAAAATATGTCAAGCTTAAATCAACTAAAGTGAAATAAAACTAATTTAAGTAGTTTTAAGGAAGCATATAACTGTATGTATGTATATATATATATATATATATATATATATATATATGAAATATATTTAAGGAAACATGAAACATATAACTGTATATATATATATATATATATATATATATATATATATATATATATATATATATATGTATTAAACAAAGAATAATGGATGTGTCCAACGCTTATTTTCCCCACTATATATATATATATATATATATATATACATATATATATATACATATATATATATATATAATACAAATATATACATTTATAATTATTTCTAATACATAGATACACTAGTGTGTTATCCTTTCGGAAATCATCAGTCAAGAGTGTCACAATTACGGCCAGTCGGGAGATTCGAAGCATGTCATGAAGCCATGTCTGACTGAATAAACTGCTCGGTGAATGTTTACGATTGGAATATATTTAAAATAACATTTATTTATAGCGTAAATGTCAATCAAGGCTGCCGAGAGTGATCTTATAGTTATAACATTATGATCTCCGCACGTGGGTTTAAGCGACCGAGATATATCACCACAATATATATATATATATATATATATATATATATATATTGTGGCGACAAAAAGAAGGTCCACACTTGTCATTTTTTTTTTCAAAAACCGAAAATTTAAGCTAAATTGAATGTAACTGTTTAAACAACGTATACCTCATTTGATTCCTTTTGTGTTCCTCTATAATTTCACCTTTTCATATTGACTTTTAATTAAAGTATCTTAGTGATCACACCAATTGAAGACCTTAACTTCAAATCAAGAAGGTAAAAAATCCGCAGCGACAAATAAACTTAAAACCAGCTAAAAATATTCACCTTTTAGGCTACAGAGTATCTCTAATCGTAATTGTTGTTGTTCAATGTTATTCAACGTGATATTTAGTCCATATGCCTCGACATTCTCTTAGTTATTGTCAGGAGCTCATTTATCATTAATATGGATTTTTTTAAGTTTCCAAATATTTATGATTATAATATTTCATATTTAGATCATTTTTACTGCAGTTGATGATCAATGTAGCTTTAAAATGTTAAATACAAAAACATTTTTAAACCAAATAATTTTAAACTTAAATAAATTGTAGACTTTTAGCAAAAAATTAAAACATTCTGATAATCAATGACCATTATGACAAGATAAACATGATTTGCAGTTGTGAACAAAAGCGATATTGTTTGTTTCGTTTATCGCATTGAAATATCAATGTCACAAGAATATAAGTGAAAAACAATGGTGTAAATAGTTGACTTGTTGAATGTTCATACATGTTATTGTGATTACATATTGCGCATTACTTCATTAATTTATTTGAAAAATGCAATCGTTCTTCTACTGTAGTTTTATTAATTGTAATTCACTTACCTTTAGAACAATTCACCAAATGCACCTGATAAAAAGCAGCCAATGTGTGGCTATTATTTCGGTCAGCTGTTATCTGAAATCCAACTTGAAAAGCTTCTGTCATTCTTCCTACAGACACAATTCCAGCTTCACTAAATTCATAAAAAAGAATGAAAGAAGAATGAAATGAAAATCAATAATATAAGAACGCTGTGTAATATATTGGAAACATTGCTAAGATTTATGCTAAGAAGTTGGGCTTCCTCTATCGTGCTAGAAATGTACTCTCACTAGAGAGCATCCTATATCTTTACAAAGCCAGAAATTTATCCCTGCATTGATTAGTGTTGCCACGACAAGGATGGTGCATCTTCCACATCTCACACTTTTAGGCTTGTGCCTGCTTTACATGTATTTAATGAGATGTGATCTGATGAATCCCTAACACTTTTACTCTTTCGACTAACCCAGGATGTAGTAAGCCTCCACCCTTCATTGTTAAGGTCCCAAGATGCCGTAAAACTCTATTCTAATAGTGTGTTCCCTCGAAATACTTGACTTTGAAATTCACTACCAATCTCCATCCTTGTGAATATATTTATATTTTTGTTAGACCTGCATAAGATTCAGTTAACGAGTTTTCATACATATATGCTGTCGATTTATGAGAAAATATTTATATTTGCAATTAATTTCGCTCTCTGTATAATCTCCTACCCACATAAGATAAACACCATCCTTGTGTATTTCTATTCTCTATGTGAAAGAGTTTATCAAGATACTCTTAGATGAGAATATTTCAACATATAACTAATACCTGGCCAAATATTCAAAAGAACATAATATTCGAAGTCACAAAACGATCTCGTCGACACAGCTATACAATGGTTTATACAAGGAAATGTACATCCCCCCCTGAGTTATTCTGAAACAACTAACAACACAGCTAGATACTTTATCAGATTAGATTACTTTTTGCTCTGGAATCCGGTAAGATAAGAAAGTAGTAAGAAAGATATAAAAAATAAATACTATTGACTTATTGACTCAGTGTTTAAACGATAAAAAAACGTTAGTTGAACATACGACTCTCCATAAATCTAATACAAAATTTAAGTCTCAGAGAAAAAGTAAGGGAGCGAGAGATAAAGCGTGCTTGCGATATGTTGGGTAACTTAAGTCTCATTTCATTTGAAATACATCAACTGTAGCATATGTATTAAGACACTTTTACTTTATTATTAAAAAAATAAAATGTTCAATTAGTTGATTTGTAAAAATTGTTAGTTTTCAATAATGAGCTGGGATTGATTAATTGAATCATATCAAAGACTGGGAAAAAGGCACTTTATGCTCCCTTTGCTAATAATTTAACATTCCAAGATAAGTTTCTAAGTAAAGTTTGGCAGATGTTTCTAAGATAAGTTTCGAAGATAAGTGAAGTAACCCAAAGAAAGAAGCCTCCGCTACTTACCTCTCTTGACTATCATCAAACATTTTCTGTAATTTTCTATATGCAATGACATTCCTTTTATTGTAAACTCACTAGTGCTTTAATGAGATCATGTTTCCCCAGATTTCAAAAACGCTAACACTTTTTCAATAAACGTTATTTCACGCTACTAAAACCGCTGTTCTCCATTTCATTCTCAGCGGCAACAAGTGTTGGTGTCTCTGGACTTAAATTTGCAATAATATCCCTCAAAAGTCTAAGATGCTTCTTTTCTCGTGTGGTGCCAGTTTAGACTAATGCAACGACATATGTGAGTAATATTCGTTCATTCTTTGTCTTTTTTCGTCTTTATTTCTCCTTATTATCATCATATTGAATTATTTGTCTTCATTCCTCTTACATAGAAGAAAATATTATTTTGATATTTACCAAGGTGTTTTCAAGAGTTGTTGAATCAGCTTAAAATGAGAACATGACAGACAATGCATAGGTGGGAAAGAGAGTGGGAGACGTGTATAACTTGTTTGATTATGAATTATGGTTCATTTGAACAAGTTATAGGAATGACTGAATTCCGTAATATATGATGTTGTTAATATGTATTTGGGGTAAAAAATATACAGAAAACAAGCTTTATATAAACGAACATCAAAGAAATCATACTACAGATAGCATACACACATGCGCACGTGCACGCATAGACACACACACACATATATATATATATATGCGTGCGTGTATACGTCTATACAAAATGGGTAACAAAGAGAGTAAAATCAACAAAGAGGGATAATAATGTGAGAAGGAAAATTGTTCTTTTAATATGTTAAAATTGATAAATATTTATATAGAAAATTAGGAGCAATTATTTTTTATTCAAATTTGGTTTTGTTTTATGGTTGTTCTGTTCATCAATGTCCCAATATTTTCATTTTCATGGTTATTAGGAGCACCTATAGACTTGAAGGTAAAAATTGATGTATTTCATTATATTATATAAATAGAATCTATAATGTTGCGGCTATGAAACAATTGAAAGTAACGTAGAAGTTTAAAAAGCGAGTGCCTCTTTCTCTGTAGATTTGCCGCAGAAAACACTTTGACAATGTAAAATTTTGTAAATATTATATATTTTCATATTTGCTCCAAAACATGTTTTCAGCACTATTTGGATTTCAAAAAATATATTAAATCAAGATTTAAGATAAACTTTACATTTTACTTGGCGTTCGAACACACACACACACCACACACACACACACACACACACATACACACACACACACACACACACACATATATATATATATATATGCATATATATACACAATATATATATATATATATACATATTACTTTTGCATGCAAAATCCGATCCCGCATTTTGCTAATTCCTACCCTCTGATAAGAAGGAAAGTATTTCTTCGAAACTCCGACGATTAAGGATTATCCACTTATCTAGTGTTTCCTTTTTGGATGAAATATGTTTTTAACTCATTTCAAAGTGTTTCTTTAACATGTTTTATTAACTGTTTGCTCGTATTATAAGCTCTATCTCCTATTTGGTTTTATAGCTTTTACATCTGGCTGAGATAACTTTATAAATATTAATTCTTTAATATTTATAATATTCTTTAATTTTACCATCTTGGATCATTTTGGTAATTTATATATATATATATATATATATATATATATATATATATATATAAATTACAATTAAATTTACCAATATATATATATATATATATATATATATAACTACTTCATTTACTCACATAAAATTAATATACGAAAGTATGGATTTATGCGTAAACTTTAAGTATTTACTTCAAAAGTGCTCAATACGTAGGTAGAGCTAGTTAGTAATGTATAAATTACTATATATATATATATATATATATATATATATAGTAGCGACAGATAATGGATACCAAGAGTAAGGATGCCTGCGCGTGGAATTGTATAGCAAGAGTAGCACAATCTCAAAAACCCATTCTCCTAAGTCGGCTTTGTTATGTAGCTGTTTCAAGTAAAGGTTCAGGAGGTCTCGAAACGGTCTGAGACAAGCTGAGAGCTTATGAGATAAGACATGCATCGCCTAGAATTATCAAATCGACACCCATCAGGTAGGCTCAAAGTTACGAAAATCGGTGTGTCAACGTGATTATATATATATATATATATATATATATATATATATATATATATATATATACATATATATATATATATATATATATATATATATGTATGTTATGGCTATCCTTCTCCTCCGAAAATGCAATCAATTATTTTGTTAAAAAATATCACAATCCTTACTTTAATTTTTGATGCAATTGATCACAGTGTCTGCCTGATATTTCTCATAAGTTCAAGTTATGACTATGCATTTCTATTCGTTTCATTTACTGTCCGATTAAAGAAGTATTTTTTGTAAGCAGTATTGTGTTAAATTACGTGTGTATTAATAACTATTGCTGATACCGCAACGCTAGCGACGGACAAAATGAAAATGTGTTGTAGGCGTATTTTTGACGAAGTCACGCTTTAAAAACCAATAAAAAATCAGATAATTTCCTCATCAGTATGAAATTCTCACCAATTATCAATAAACAAACTTTATTAATAGAGCAATTACTTTCAGATTCGATATATATATATATATATATGTGTGTGTGTGTGTGTGTGTGTGTGTGTGTGTGAAAATGTCTGTCTGTGTGTCTGTATAAATTTCCCTACAAAATTACTATGTCAAATTTAAGTCTAGAGACTCGAGATTTGACATAAGGAGTATTGAGATTTAAGAAAAACATTTTATTTCGTTTTCAGCCAGAAAAGTGGCTGCCGAAGGATCAAAGTTCAACGATTAACCTTTAAAAACTCTACCAAACTCCTCCGCCAATTTTGGGTCTTAACACTTTAAATTGTAAATGTACGTTACTTGGACATGGATCAAACTTGGTAATTTGATTTGAGCCCAAAATAATAAATGTTAAGGGGTAAAAATTGGAGTCAAAATTTAAAAAAAATTGACCCCTGCGGTCTCTACCAAATTACTCATCCAATTTTAAGCCTAAACATTTAAAATTTTACATAAAGCGTATTTACTGATAGGGCAAGCTTTTTAATCAGTCTTGGTCGAAAATGTGAGTTTCCAGGCGGTCAAAGTTCAAAAGAGTTGACCTTCGCGATGTCTAGCAAACTACTCAGCCAATTTTTGGTCTTACCATTTGGAATTTATACAGAACGAGTATTAAGACATATTTGACAAGCATTATAATCAGTTTGGGGGCCAAAAATGTGGCTGCGAAGAGGTCAAGGTTGAAAGAGTTGACCTTTGCAGATTCTACCAAATTCCTCCGCCAATTTTGGGTCTAAAACTTGAAATTTTAGATGTAGGTAACTTTTTTATTTTTATTTAAGACCAAAATAATAAATGTTAAGAGGTCAAAATTGGGATCAACATTTAAAAAAATTACCTCTGCGCTTTCTACGAAATTACTCAGACAAATTTTCGTCTAAACATTTGAAATCTTACACAAAGTGTATTCACACGTAGGGCAAGTTATGAATAGTACATAGGGGCCGAGCAAAGCTGGGCTGAACTGTTAGTATATATATATATATATATATATATATATATATATATATATATATATATATATATATATGCATAACTCCCCCTTCAACTTTATTTCCTGTTACCCTTAAATCAAACAGCCCAATCTGGACATATACTTTCTATATAAGGGAAATGAGGAAGAATGTAGAAAAACAAAAAAAAAACAAAAACAAAAGAGCAGCAAACCTCCAAGTTTACAGAAAGGAAACCAGAATTTGGAATATGATTAGTTTTTCATCTTTTGTGTTTTGAATTGTACAATTTGTGATAAATAATAATTATCGATCAGATTAGTATTAAACATATATTTTTAATTTCAAAGGTGTGAGTTTCATATAGAAACGTTGATTTAATTTGAATAAACTAAAATGCACATCAAGTGCGCTTGAAAGCCAAATCGCAACGTAATATTAGGAAAATAACAAATATTTTACTTGTTTGAAATTTATAACATAAATATATTTCGAAGCTAAACTCCACCCTCAGTGTGTTGACTTGTTTGTTTTGTTTTGTTTTTTTTTCCTTGACCTATTGTAAAATTGGAGAAAGAAAAGCCTGTTTGTAAAAAGCCGCGCGTTGTATCTAAACGGTTGTATTTTGAAATGCTGTAACTGTGCGTAAGAAATGCGAGAATAACGTCAAGGGTGTGAGTTCAATAGAAACATTGATTTAATTTGAATAAAATAAAATACGCATCAAGTTCAAAATCACAACGTAATATTAGGATTGTTATTAGTATTATATTATGTTATAAATTTCAAACAGGTAAAATATTTGTTTATTTTCCTAATATTCCGTAGACCGATATGCTCTTAGCATTAAATACCGAATCACTTTAAGATATGGGTATTTTGGAGGTAAACATAACTATTCTAAAGTGATTATACGTCAGGAGAAATTCAGAATATGCAAAATGCAACATGACGTCTTATGTCCAATAAGAACCAACAGTTTTTAAATTCATTTATTTTGTATGTTCATTCAAATATTGATACTGAAATGATGACTTACTTTGGATGTTCTGCTTTAGATTTTGGTTCGAGATGCCTGTTGTTGCTGCTGAATTGGGTTAAGATGACAACATTTATCGTGCCATCAAGTAATTCGCTGTCATATATCATCGTACAAGACGATGAGGAACTGTTAAACCACGGACTCACAAAGTAGACGATTTCTCCAGGACCAAAGTCTTGAATAAGGGCGAAATAT
This sequence comes from Euprymna scolopes, assembly GCF_053919585.1. Taxonomy (NCBI): domain Eukaryota; kingdom Metazoa; phylum Mollusca; class Cephalopoda; order Sepiida; family Sepiolidae; genus Euprymna; species Euprymna scolopes. Next base: position 3,786,681 of record NC_136513.1, read on the forward strand.
ACTGAAAAATTAATAAAGATTTACTTTTAATTTCATCCAGAAAATCTTAAAGTTATCTGACAAAATAACTTATAAAAACAAAATGATGTTTGCTAGTTTTCATAGCAAACTTTACAACTTTTTGAACGCAAATAGATAAGGATTCGTTCAAGGTTATTATTATACGCGTTTATAGTTCTTCCGTTTTAAGCAGACAGATTTTCACTTTATAATCGATTATAATCGATGTATATACCCACTAGGCAACACAGATTGAAAGTCTGCCACCAGAATGTAGATCTTTTCTACCTGGCTAAAAACGTGTCAAACATTCCAATGTCCAATGTAAAATAAACATTCGTCCATGCCTATTGTATTGTTGTCACACCTAGACTGGTGCACCAATGAATTGCTTCTGCTTCCTGGAAAGAATGACCAAAAGAATCTATTAACTATTAGGTCTTTGTAATATCTATTATGTTAAGGTTTCTATCATATCATCATAATGTTTGTTTTATGAACATTCTCATCAAACATTCTCCGACAATCTGACTTTACTGTACCCCCAACAGAAATACAGGTGACCCTCCAAACTAGCAGCTATATCCTATTCTTAACCGTAGAGTATCATATATTAAATACGTCTCTTTAGCGTAGATTGACTGTGTTTAGGAATCGAACTCCGGACCATGTGTATCACAGTCTGGTGCGTTAATCGTTACGCCATGAACTTTTTTTACAAGTATCAAAGCCGGAAGCCACTCGAGGATAAGGGTTATTGCGTGTACAGTACGTTAGTATTGGATATTTAATAAAGTGTCTTACTTAAATAATTTGTTTATGTTGGATTTGAAGATATCCAGGTTGTAGTCAGGTGGAAAACAGGCAAACGAAGGAGTGCACTTCTAAGAAAGAAGCTTTGTTCATGGAATCTACGTTTTTGGTTTGGCACAGATAAAGAGTGGGAAAAAATGGTTCACAGTGATTTCAGCTAGACAAGTGTTTATCCTGAAGGATTGGCGAGGGGGAACCAGAGATTGGAACTCAGACAAGCACATATCATGGAAGTAATGATAAAACAAAGACAAGCTCGCAAAGTCTCTCCTGTGGGAGGGAGGTTGCATGAAAGGGAAAAGGGCATCTTCCACTATGCCACGAAGCCTATTTTGTACTCTGTCAAGGCAGGATATGCTGTTTTTAGCAGCTCCTGCTTAGATTTGGCAGCAGTGCTCTATCCTTGGACGTACTTGGCTTTTATATAGATAGAGATTTGCATCAGCAGTGAGATATCTTCTGGAGCGGTAGAAGGATCTTACCATTTTTCCAGCGACCTTGGAAACTGACTTGATGTACATGTTCCATTTAAGATCAGGAGTAACGGTCAATCCCAGAAGCTTGTCAAAACATGCTCCCCCTAGACAAGAGTTATCCAACTAGATGATTTTGCTCTTTAATTAGATTTCTTGTTGATTTTTTTTAGTACATAGGAGATTTCGAAACTTGTGTTATTTAAGATATGACGGATCAATTTCGTTAGCATGTTTTCTATGAGTGTTTGCACATATGCTATCCAGGTTTGTGTATATAGAATTTATAGAGTAAGTTATAGTTAAAAGAAGCTGTCAAGCGAGTGCATACGTGTGTGTTACTATAGATTGTCTTCTACGTTATATGTAAGCAAAAACATTACGTCTTGATACGCGGTTATGTGGTTATATTTTTGACCATGTCAGGTCAGCGGAACTGTGTGTACGTGTTTGTCTAAGTTGCTGTTGACTGTAATCATACCAAGACTTTTGAATATGTATATAAGTGTGTATGTGTGGGTGTATACATGGGAGAATTTTAGATGGTTTGTGTAACTGTGTGGTTGTTTCATTAACTGTAATTATGTGCATACACTTTTTACACATTTATATGACTGATAGCTATAATTCTCCAAGGTATGAGTGTCGGAGATGATAAAATGTGGCGTGTTTGAAATGCCTTTAACCCTCTCTACCCAGCAATTTTTACATTGTGTAGAACGCCATCGTAGATTTTCTGCACTTGACATCTATGCCTCTGAACTTCTTTCAGAAAATGTTACTTATTTCTTAATTTAGTATACATTTTTATATATATATAATTATATATACACACACACACATATATATATACATACATACATCTATATACATACATACACATGTATATGTATATGCATGTATGTATATATATATACATATCAATATACACATGTATATGCACATATGTGTGTGTGTGTGTGTGTGTATGATGAGAATAATGGAAAAGTATTCTGATCAGCTAGAGAAATGAAAAAGACACAAACTATGTTATATGTCCATCAACGTTTCGTCTTTATTGTCAGACTTATTCTGATCGAATAAATTGGAAAAAATATTGTTACAATATTTAGAAAATATATGTGTTGTGAAAAGTATGACTTTATTTTATTAAGAACGAAAAGTTGTTGAAATATTTAAAAATATATTTCGTGTGAAAAGGGTGACTTATTTTAATTCAGAACGAAAAACCGTTGGAAATTCAAAATTTGACAAACATATAACATAACTTGGTTTGCTCCTTTTTCATCCCCTCGTTCTATCTCTCTATCTATCTATCTCTCTCTCATATATATATATATATATATATATATATATATATATATATATATATATATACATATATATATACATATATATATATATATTACGTTGGTGAGAAAGTTATTGCGAAATTATATAATTTTGATTTCATATATTCAAATAAGTTTTTACTATTTTAAAGTGCATTTACACTCTACTTAATCGTTGAAATTACGATTGTTTTAAAACAATTGTCTTATTTTTATAATGGAGAATACAAGATGGAAAAAGCAAATTCCCACAATTTTCTTATTTTAATCCAAGCTAAGCCGAAAAGCTGTTGAAACAGATCGCGATATCACCTAAGCTTTTGGCTCACGGACCACTACAAACACAAAGCACAATGATTGTTTAAGAAAGGTCTGGTGGCAACGAGCGTCTTGAATATGATGAGCGTAGTTGTCGACCATCGAATCAATAAAGAACCTCAGTCAAAGCCAATCCATACACAACTTGTGTTTAAATTAAATGTAACGTATACGACGTGAACTTTGTAAGAGATTTAAAAGACAGAAAAAGGGATAAATGGGCGCCTTACGAATTGAACGACATGCAAAATAAACGCAGTTACTAAGTGTTATCTTCCCTTCTTTTACGCAAAAAAAAGAACGACTCGTTTCTTGACCTGGTTGTGATTAACGATGAAAAGCGGATTCTTTACGACAACCGACGACGCTCAGGCCAGTGGTAAGACGCCGACGAAAGGCCACAACACTTCACAAAGCCAGAGTTTCACTTAAAGATAGTCATACCGACTATTTAGTAGTCTGCAGCCGGTTTCTTCCATTATAGTTTTTTAAATGCAGGCGAAACCATTACGGCCGAGAAGTACAATAAACAAATGGACGAAATGCATCAGAAACTGTTTAAACAACATTTAAACAACATTTAAACAACACCCACCATTAGTCATTAGAAAATGCCCAATTCTCCTTCACGGCAATACCCGACGGCACGTTGCTATACCGAACCTGCAGAAGTTGAACGAATAGGGCTATGAAACTTTGTCTTATTCACCATACTTTCTGGACCTCTCACCTACCGACTATCACTTTTTCAAGCATCTCGACGACTTACTGCGTGAGAAATGTTTCAAAAAACTAAATCATTAGAGGTAAAATTTTGGTAATCAACATACTAATCTGTCTATTTGTTTAACTCTAAAAGATGTTTAAATTGTCTTTAATAGCAAAAAGTTAAAACACTATTATTTTGGTGACTAACGATTACTTCATAAACAATTATATAGTTTATTATCCAGATTTTTATCTAGATTATAATATACATGTAATTATAGCACAAACATAATTTCCTCCTTATAGAAATTGCAGCTGATATTAAATGAACTAAAAAGAATATGAAACCTTAATTGGAGTCTTTACTTGGGATAAAAAAACGTTATTTAAATGGGCTCAACCAGTTTAATTGGACATTAAATTTTAAGGTTGATTGTTCTCCTATTAAGAGTGAACCTTTTCCTGGGTGATTTTTCAAACAAATTAAACCATAAAATCCAACACAATTTTCACAGACCGATATCACATAAATAGTAATGTGATTTTTTTATTTTATTTTAATTAATGTAACAAGTGAGAAATCGACATTGATTTCGTCACCTTGTGTTAAATTTATGTGGCATCGTCGATTTAAATAAACACTGCTTCTGAAATGTTAGCAATCAGTAGCAGTAATTAAAGGAATGTAAAGCATGCTTCATTAACTAAAAATTTGGAAATGGATGAAAATTTCGTACGCATCGTTTTTATTGTTTCAATCTTCAACTTTTGTGTTTCTGATTCTGTGTTATAAATTTAATTTAATACGAATTCCATTGAAATGAAAAGTAAATTTTATCTGGTCGTTACCGTAATAAATTTTTTGAAAATGAAATTAATATTACTTTTTTAAAGATTACTTACTAAGAGGAAAACACGATGTTCTCAAGAATAGAATGACAAACCATATGCAATTTAATTTTATATGAATTTTAGAACGTGCCTATAATTAAGTTGGGCTTTGTAAAAAATGGCACCTACTGACATATATTTTAGTAAATTTATTTTTTTAATCTATACTATGGTGCATGATCATTCCCTGTCATAGTCTTGGATCCCTTGTCAACATTCATACTCGTTTTTCTAATTTCCTCTATGTTCAAGTCGCAAATACAAACTCTATGCATAGATTATGGTTATGTGCGACATTTGGGTGGCATTGCTTGGAGTTAATGTGAGTATAAAAAAGGTTATGCTTCATCAATTAAATTATAAGCGAAAACTCTAACAGGACAAATGTGGGATGCTAATTTTTCATTCAAATGATATGTACTTCTGCAAGTAATCTGGATAGTTAAGTTTTAGAATGATTATGAGAATGTAGATCTTTTCTCTATATTTCTAAGAGAAGTTCGTGAATGAATAAAAAAAGACGTGCATGCATATTATATATATATATATAATATATATATATATATATATATATATATATATATATATGCATACAGTGAGGGTCAAAAGAGTTTGCAGACCTATTTTTCTCAATTTCTTTATTAATTGTGCTTTATTTTTCATTTTGGACTCTTCCATCATTTGCTGGTTGCCATTCTGGTTCGTTCCATTACTGCAGTTTACGATAAAAGCCAGAATTTAATAATAGTTCGACATTTTCCACTTTAAAGGTGAGCCAAAAGTTTATGCAGCTAATCTTAATTTATTGATAATGGCTAAAGGAAAGATGTTTACAGATAGGGAGAAGGGTGAAATTGTTACATTTCTTGCTGCAAAGAAGTCTACATTGGAAATTTCGAAAATTTTGAAAAGAGATCATCGAACTGCGATACGCTTCGTAAGTGACGGCAAAGATGGAAGAAAAAAACATAAAAGTGGCAGAAAAAAGGTGACTTCACCACGAGATATTAGAAAAATCAAGAGGAGTTTGCTAGCAAACTCACACAGCACAAGCAAAGCTATTTTCGACCATGCAGGATTGTTTAGCATCTCTAAAAGGACCCGAAATCGGATTTTGAAACAGATAGCCGACCAGAGAACACAGACAAAATGTCCTCCTTTGAGTAATATAAACTGTCAGAAGCGATTAGCATGCGCCACAAAATATTTGAAAACCAATTTTCAAAATGTTCTCTGGACTGAAGAGGCCAGAGCAACCCTCGACGGCCCCGACGGTTGGGCCAAGGGGTGGCTTCTTAAAGGCAATAGCCCACGCTTGCGATTCAGATGTCAACAGGGAGGTGGAGGTGGAGGAGGAGGAGGAGGAGGAGGTGGTGGAGGAGGAGGAGTGATTATTTGGTCTGGTATTATTGGAAGTGAGATTGTTTGTCCTTTTCTTGTCTCTGACTGTGTCAAAATGAATTCTGTGGATTACTGCAAGTTTTTGGAAGCAAATTTATTGCCCTGATTGAATTCACAAAATGATTCTCTCAACCAGAATATAATTATCCAACAAGTAATGCCCCAAGCCATGCTTCTCGGTTCACAAAAGCTTGGCTCTCAGACAAGGGGATCTCTGGTGAACGTCTGATGGACTGGCCACCTCAGAGTCCGGATTTGAATCCGATAGAGAACCTCTGGTCGATTCTGCAGAGGAAGGTTTACGAAAACGGGCATCAATTCCATAGTAAAAAATACATTTGGGGGATAATCAAGAAGGTATCTTCTGAAATCACACCTCAGCAAGTGCATACATTAACATCCTCTGTTGATAGGGGGCTGATTGATTTGATTAAAAATGGAGGAAAGCGAATAAAGGGTTAAATAATTTCATGAATTCGTATTGTTCTGTTAATTGTAATTTGACTAATAACTGTTGTTTTCTTGTAATATGTTATCAATATATGGTACTATAATCATGATGACACAATTTTTCGAATTATATTATGTTTAAAAATGGTATTTATTGCGAATAAATGAGTGCTTGCAAACTCTTTGGTACATATTCCTTCCTGAAATCATTTAAAGATCCATACCCCCCAGAATCTGATTATTTGGTTTCCGTTTCTATGAATTTACTTCATATATTTGCATATCAAACAGTGAGTAACATAGTTATAATATTGGAAAATATTGAAGCATAAATTTATCAATTTATACAATTTGCAAACACTTTTGACCCCCACTGTATATATATAGTGTATCACTAAAATGAGTACACCTCTCACATTTCCTCAAATATTTCTATATATCTCTTCTCAAGATAACACTGAAAAATATTTTTGACACAATGAAAATAGTCTGCTTGCATAATATATAACAGTGTTAATTTATTTCCCCCTCAAAATTACTTAAAATATAGCCATTAAAAGCTAAATCCCTGGCAACAAAAGTGAGTACATGCCTAAGAAACTACACCTCTAATGGTCTAAATTGAATATTACTTTTTCCCCCTCAAAATGTTATGTGGCTCATTAGTCTAACTGTCATGGGTTCAGAGGGAGCAAGTGTATTCAAATTTGTAGTGCAGCTCTCACACTTTCCCTTACCAGTCACTGAAAGTTCAAACATGGCACCACATGGTAAAGAATTCCCCAAGTCTCTCAAAAAAACGTATTGTTGCGCTATATAAGGATGGCTAAGGCTACGAGACGATTGCTAACACCTTAAAACTGAGCTACAGCGCAGTGGCTAAGATCATCCAGCATTATAAAATAGCAGGGTCTACTCAGAACAGACCTCTGGTAGGTCCAAAGAAGCTGAACGCACGTGCTGTGCGTCACATCCAAATCGTTTCTTTGAAAGATCGACATTGGAGTGCTGTTAGCATTGCTGCAGAGATTAAAGAGGTTCGTGTGTATGGCTATCACCCCAGGAGGAAGCCTATTTTGAAGGTCATTACACAAGAAAGCCCGCAAAAATTTTGTTGAAGACATGTCACCAAAGCCCATAGATTACTGGAACCATGGCCTATGGTCTGATGAGACGAAATTTTATTTGTTTGTTTCTGATGGCCTGAAGCATGTGTGGCGGCGACTAAGATTCAAAAATAAATGTGTCATGCCTATAATCAAGCATGGTGGTGGGAATGTCAGGGTCTGGGGTATTCATGTTTATTGCAGGTATTGAAGAGTTACATTACATTGAGGGAAACATAGACTCCAATATGTACTATCAAATACTACAGAAGACCATGATCTCTTTCCGGAAACTGGGTCCCAGAGCAGTGTTCCAGCATGACAATGACCCAAAGCACACACCCAAGACAACCACTGTTTTACTGAAGAGTCTAAGGGTAAAAGCGATGGACTGGGCAAGCATGTCTTCAGACTTGAACTCAGTAGAACATCATTGGGGCATCCTCAAGCCAAAGGCGCAAAGTCTCAAATATCCACCAGTTCCGCGACGTCGAAATTGATGAAGAAAAGAGCATTCTAATGACTACATGTGAAGCTTTGGTAAACTCCATGCACAGGAGGGTAAAGGCAGTTTTAGGATAATAATGGGGGCCACACAAAATATTCAGAGTTGACATGTTGTATGTTAATATTGACAATTTTTCGTAAGGGGTGCACTCATTTTTGTTGTCAGGGATTTAGCTTTTAATGGTTATATTTTGAGTTATTTAAATTAACTCTGTTATATATGCTCCAGGCAGATGGCTTCTCATTGTGTCAAAAAACAATTTTTTTTTTCAGTTCCCATGAAGATATATACTTAAATATTTGAAGAAATGTGAGGAGTGTACTCACTTCTGTGATACATTGTATATATATATATATATATATATATATATATATGTGTGTGTGTGTGTGTGTGTGTGTGTCCTCTAAACAGAAACATTCATTTCAAACGGACCCCTGTCATATCAAAGTACCTATTTTTAATTTTATATACCTGGTCTAACTTCTTGTGCGGGGATAATCGTCTGAATTTATTTATATTATGAAAAAGTCAAGTATTATAGTGCACTTGTGCTTTAAACATTTCAAACGCGATCCTATAATAGCATATAACGATACTGTTGATTTTTAGTGCCAGGCCTTTTTAACTTGTGTGTAAAGCTTCTCAAATACACTTGTGATGTATGGCTGTGTATAATATTAACTTTGGTAAATATCCCCTGTTCCTTCTTTCATCGGATTATTTCGATTATCGATTATCGATATTTAGCGAATGTATCCCTGTATAAAACCTAGCTAAGAATACTGCTAGGCACATAAAGTACCTTCGTGCGAAATTTCATAAAAACTGCCAGCCGCTTTCGAGTCGCTAGGGAAAAACTCACACACATACACACAGACATAAACACAGAAAAACATTTTAATATAATAGAGTATATATATATATATATGTATATATATATATAGAGAGAGAGAAAGGGAGAGGGAGAGAGAGACAGACAGAAAACAGACAGAAAGAAAGAGTGAGAGCGATGTATTATAAGTTGCCTTCAAATATCACAAAAAATATTAAATTCAACAAATTAAGCAAGCGTTGAAAAAGGCACATGTTGATAACATTTATTTGTGTTGAAACAAAGTAGCATTTACATCATAATCGTCAATATCGGTAATATCACAATAGAAATAGGCTACTTAATGTCGACTAGTTTGAATTCAGACCCGTAACACATACAAATATATATGTATATACATATATATTTGTATATTACTTATAATACATCCATATATACATATATATATATATTCCGTATATATGTGTGTGTGTGTTTTTTTTGTGTTTGCGTGTTATAATTATGTGAGGTTGATTTAATAAGGTAACGTTTTTTTCTTAGCATAAAAGTAGTATTTTTAAATGAAAAGTTTCACAACTCTTGTAATTATTAAAATAATCTTTGTAATAAACAAATATACTCTTTTAGTATATAGGAACTTGAAAGTATTCTTATTGATGTATATCAATACATACTTTCTACTAAATCACTCTTCCAAATTAAGATGAAATTCTAATATTTTAGAAGATTACGCGTGAACACGTCTAAAACTTAGCGAGAAGAAAAACAATATAAAAAATGGATTATTTAATAATTAAACATTGTAAATTTGTTTTACATATTAATTTAATGTAAAATAATCTTTTATTTCCGAAAACATTTTAGAGCAGTTAATTTGATTTTCACTAGGTGGCAAAAAATATGTGTTTATAGTTTTATGTGTTGAGGAAAATTCATTTTGAGCGATTATGCATAAATTTATGGCCTAAGAGCATAGAATTAATTTTAAAATAATAGCATCATTACAATATTCCGAAAATTATCATTTTACGTTAAATTTAAATACACAATTATTTTCCACTCTAAATTCTAAAATGATTGGTTATGTTTTCGAAATGTTCAAATGTTGTATTCAGTTAGAAATAGAATCTCATTTTTGTGTTTAGCTGAAGAGTGTTGATATACGAATTTGTCATTGTTATTAATAGTGGTATTCTTATTGTCACTAACCATTTTTGCAGTAAAAAATAATCTACTATATATATATATATATATATATATATATATATATATATATATATATATATATAGTTGGGGTCAAAAGTGTTTGAAAATTGTATAAATTGATAAATTTATGCTTCAATATTTTCCAATATAATAACTATGTTATTGTTTGATATGCAAATATATGAAGAAAATTCATAGAAACGGAAACCAAATAATCATATTCTGGGGGGTATGGATCTTTAAATGATTTCAGGAAGGAATATGGGCCAAAAGAGTTTGCAAGCACTCATTTATCCGCAATAAATACCATTTTTAAACATGATATAATTCGAAAAATTGTGTCATCATGATTATAGTACCATATATTGATAACATATTACAAGAAAACAACAGTTATTAGTCAAATAACAATTAACAGAACAATACGAATTCATGAAATTATTTAACCCTTTATTCGCTTTCCTCCATTTTTAATCAAATCAATCAGCCCCCTATCAACAGAGGATGTTAATGTATGCACTTGCTGAGGTGTGATTTCAGAAGATACCTTCTTGATTATCTCCCAAATATCTTCTTTACTATGGATTTGATACCTCTTTTCGTAAACCTCCCTCTTCAGAATCGACCAGAGGTTCTCTATCGGTATCGGATTCAAAGCCGGGCTCTGAGGTGGCCAGTCCATCAGACGTTCACCAGAGATCCCCTTGTCTGAGAGCCACGCTTTTGTGAACCGAGAAGCATGGCTTGGAGCATTACTTGTTAGATAATAAGATTCTGGTTGAAAGCATCATTTTCTGAATTCAACCAGGGCAATAAATTTGCTTCCAAAAACTTGCAGTAGTCCACGGAATTCATTTTGACACAGTCAGAGACAAGAAAAGGACCAACAATCTCACTTCCAATAATACCAGCCCAAATCATCACTCCTCCTCCTTCCTGTTGAAGTCTGAATCGCAAGCGTGGGCTATTGCCTTTAAGAAGTCATACCTTGGCCCAACTGTCGGGGCCGTCAAGAGTTACTGTGGTCTCGTCAGTCCAGAGAACATTTTGAAAATTGGTTTTCAAATATTTAGTGGCCCATGCTAATCGCTTCTGACAGTTTATATTACTCAACGGAGGACATTTTGTCTGTGTTCTCTGGTCGGCTATCTGTTTCAAAATCAGATTTCGGGTCCTTTTAGAGATGACAGACCCTCCTACATGGTCGAAAATAGCTTTCCTTGTGCTATGTGGTTTTTCTAGAAAACTCCTCTTGATTTTTCTAATATCTCGTGGTGGTCTGCCACTTTTATGCTTTTTTCTTCCATCTTTGCCGTCAATAACGAAACGTTTCACAGTTCGATGATCTCGTTTATAAATTTTCGAAATTGCCAATGTAGACTTCTTTGCAGCAAGAAATGTAACAATTTCACCCTCTCCCTATCTGTCATCATCTTTCCTTTAGCCATTATCAATAAATTAAGATTACCTGCATAAACCTTTTGCTCACCTGAAAAGTGGAAAATGTCGAACTATTATTAAATTCCGGCTTTTATCGTAAAATGTAGTAATGGAACGAACCAGAATGGCAATCAGCAAATGATGCAGTAGTCCAAAATGAAAAATAAAGCAAAATTAATAAAGAAATTGAGAAAAAATAGGTCTGCAAACTTTTTTTTACCCCCACTGTATATATATATATATATATATATATATATATATATATATATATATATATATATTTCTTTTATTGACATTAACAGAACCGATTAACCAATTATAATTAAAGTAAAACTATTCACACCTTCCCATTTTCCAATCAGTAAAAATGGTATTCTTAATAACAATGACATTATTTAGACACTCGTTTATAAAATGAGAAGGTGGCTTTGTAAATTATTCTGTTCCTACTTTTTCTTTTTTATTTTGCATTTCAATCGTTAATTATTTTCAAATTGCATTTTGTCAATTAACGGCAACCTGCAACAACAACAGCAGCATGCAATCTATTACATAAAATATTTCAGAAAAATGTTTAGAAAAATCTATTCGTGTAGGAGACACTCTCCTAAGTGTACTTATTATATTTGCGAAAATATATGAAAACATTACACGAAGGCTTTGCAGTAATTCGAAAAAAAGCAAGATTTTTCTATTTAGAAATTGTAAAAGAATCGAAATAATGTTGTAAAAGGTATAGGACTGTTGCCACACCTCGACACGTACTTCTAGAAGCAGCTTATCTTGACTTGAAAGAGTTCAAAAATGACTTCGTAACTTAGTGGGGGGGTGCTATTTTCTCTTCCCTGCTACCTCTATCACAGAAGAAACGTTGCGAGCCTGTCTCTGCTTTATCGTTATTTTCATGGCAAGTGCTTAGCTGACCTTCAATCTATGCCCCCCCCTCGCCAAACTTCCACAAAAATTACTCGTCTAGCCAAAAACACTATCAATAATTTCCGACACTCTTTATCTGTGCCTAAACCTAAATGTAGATTCCATGGACAAAGCTTCTTTCTTAGGACTGCACGCCTGTTGAACTCTTCCGTTTGCCTACTGCTGACTACAATCTGGTTGTCTTGAAGTCCAACGTAAACAAGTTCTTGATGATCCATCCCCCTAAGTAATCTAATTTACAGAATTCCCATTACTTACGTTTACTACACTATAATCACATTGACAAATGTATACCCATTACCACTTATCCTCGAGTGCCCTACGGTCTTTGATAAGTGGTGATTCCTGTGTAACAAAAACACAAAACAAAAACAAAAAAAACGTCAAATGAAGTCCACCCAAACATTGCAGCAAAATTGTGATTCATATTCAACCAATCGTACACAATAAATGCTTGCATAATACATTGTGTTTTGGCATCATATAAACTTCGTAAAAATAACAAATAACACGAGAAATCCTAATGCAGCTATTTTATTTGAAAAAGAAACAATGAATGTTGCATTTTATTTGGGAAGCGAGGCAATTTAATTTGCTGCTGTTGGCGCGCACAGAAAGAAAAATAGAAATGAACTACATAAGGAACTGTCAGAAAAAGGAAGAATTCTAAAACTGACACTTCATTCATCCAGGTCAGCTGTCAATAGAGCAACAATAACATGGCGTAAATTCCGGTGCCAGGAAACAATACATGCTCCCTGACCGGACGTTTCTGACAAGAAGAATCCATAGCTGCTTTGTCCACCTTTAATCCAACTTAAACCGTCGCATTTAACCGTCTCTGCATTTCTTCATGTACATTTTCTAATAAATAGTCTCATGTTAGTGAGCTTTAAGAAACAACAACACTCGGTGGTATTTAACAGTTGATCCTTATTTCTCGTTGATTTTACGCGAGGTGTATGGCAAGGTTTTTTAATGTTTGTTAAACTTGGTTAATTGGTTTTAAGATATTTTGTTGTGTATTTATCTACTGATTTAATTCAATAGTATGGGTCTTTATTGCCGTTAATGTATTAATTAAGCTTCGATTCGAATATTGATAAAGCATGTTTTCTTTTACAGCATTATAAACACATTGATGTCTGTTTTTTATTTAATTTATTCCCGTAAATCTTTTTAAATACAAATTTTAAACTAAATATGCACTTTCAAAAATTTACTTGATCTTATGCAAGAGTTTGAGCGTGAATTTGAATGTGAAATAAATTTAGATGTACTTAAAAAAACACTTTGATTAGTAGACTAAAATAATTGTATTTTTTTTTTCAATGTAGATGTTTACACCAAACTGAATATTGGTGTTGCCAATATACATTAGCCGCTATCTTTAATGCTTGAAGGGAACTTGGATTATTATGATGAACAATGGAAAACTCTGAAAATACAGATGTTAAAAATTGAGTTCATTATCTTGCTGTGCTCAAAAAACAGATAAAAAATGTAAGTAGGTAAATAGGTGAATCTTATAAATTTTGTAAGTGTCAGTGTTTACGATTAATTTAATTTGTATTTTAATCTTAACTGTCAAAATTGAGTGTTTCTACTTAAGGTAAAATTATGATAGAAAGCAGCTGTTACTTTGACTAAAATTTCAGGGAACGCTACTTGTTTCTAGAAAGTAAATTATAATAGTAATTAGACATTATATAATAAAGGCCAAAGTGCATTCATATCTATATAAATATGTCCCATTAGGCAAAAGCTTGTCAGTTAAAATTGTGCTTTTTGAATAGGTGATGTAATATTGACGTCCGTATAATTTTATGGTTCGCACTTTTACACTCTAATAACCTTGTTTTTGTAAGCAAGCAACAACTTATCAAATCAACAAAGTTTACTTTACATTACAGTGATAATATAAGAGAGAGTTCGAGTAAGTATAAGGTTGTGTCTGTCGGCGACGGCATGGTTTGTCGGCTCTTTTATTTCTTCTGTCAAACTGACTGCCGATATTTTTAGTTATATTTTACTTCGAAATATAAATGGTCGCTTATTTCTACTTCAATTTTGAATTTCGAATATTTATTGTTCTTCCATTTAGCAACTGCAATCCAGTTAAAACAGTTTCTCTTATCGTATCCAGCTCTCGATTCCCGCGATCGAAATGTTGGGTTAGAGTCATTGTAATTCGATTTACATCTGGGTTTTTTTTATTGGAGGGGGGACGGATTCAATATTTTCTGCAACATTGATAAACAATAATGTCAATAGCAACTAAAAAAATCTAAAAAGTAGCTGTAGTGAAATGTGCTCATAAAAGAATTGCTTAATCTGAATCAGACGTCAACTGTGTTTTATTTTATGAGGAATGATAATAACCATAAATATATAAAACATTTAAATAAAAATTAATAATGTGATTTTATATAAAGTTTAATGCAAATATTGGAGTAAAAAATTTCTGTTATTTTGTGTCGGCCGTGATGCTGCTACTACTACTACTACTATTACTACTACTACTACTAGTAATAATAATAATAATAATAATAATAATAATAATAATAATAATAATAATAATAATCACAAACCGGCAACAGTACTTGAAAATAAAAATTACGAAATTCCAGCGAAATAGATACACAAAGAGATAAACGAATTTTAAAAAGAAGACCGGATGTCATAATATTAAACAAGAAAGAAAGGTCCTGCCAGATAGTAGATTATCCGTTCCAGCAGACAATAGGATTAATATCAAGGGCATGAAGAAGCAGGCCAAATACATCTAACTGGCAAGAGCTCTTAAAGAAATATTGAAGATAATAAAAGTCATGATAATAGTGGAAGCACTAGAAACAATCCTGGACCACTTTGAAAAAAAGAAAAAAAGAATGCGAAAGATTGGAATTATAGGAAGAACTGATAAGAAACAACAGATAATAATAATAATAATAATAATAATAATAATAATAATAATAATAATAATAATAACAGAAATAAAATATAAAGAAAATTACTTTGATACAGAGACTAATGACCATAGGCTACAACCGCTAGCTAGACACTTGGAAACAGCTACAAAACTAAAAAATAAAGAAACACCATATTGGACCAACAGAAATTAAAATGTATGATTTTAAGTATATCTCCCAGAAAAGTTTCGGCAGCGACACGCACCACACCTAAGAGTTGAAGAGTGTCAAGGAGGAGGGAAAGACCTAATCAGTGAGAAAGCACTAATTTACCCCCCACTGGATAAATGCGAAGAAGACTGGAGATACTTATTGCAACTCAAATTCCAGTGCAAACCAATGGAAACTGTCTACAAGACCGCAATGGTAACTGCTATTGCGATAACGCAAATTCATTTGGAAAGCTTATCGAAAAAGGCGGAAAGTACTGGACATCGAGGGAGACTTCTCACTTAAGCGTTTAGGACCAGCATGGGTTGTTCTTAAAGAGAAATCTTTTATGATGGCTTGTGTGAAAAGCGTTAAAGAGTAATAATAATAAAATCTTACCTCCTCCCCCAAAGAATACCGAGGAAATAAAGTACTAAGGTAAACTCCACTGCATGAGTGTGTAGTAAACTAGAATCTATTACTACCACACAAATTCAAGTGATGACCAATGGTCATGCCAGTGAGAAGTCAGATGTTACAAAGTTAACGAAAAGAGGTCAAGAGTACTAAAAATCTGGGTATACTAGTTGTCAGTCAGCATACGACCAGTTGTATCCAGTAAGCAATCTGTGATGATAAGCTGTGTGAAAACTTTAAGTGAACAACAACAACAACAACAACAACAACAACAATAATAATAATAATAATAATAATAATAAAAATAATAATAATAATAATAATAATAATAATAATAATAATAATAATAATAATAATAATAATTTTTTGCCAGGATATCCAAATGGAATTCGGTATAGAAAAGTGCGCACGGCTGACTATAGGGAGGGGAAAACTGGAAGCAATTGAAAGTATAATACTGCCAATCAAACAGAGATTAGGGCATTACAGGAATGAGATATGCCCAAGTACTTGGGAATGCTGGAATCAGACACAATCAAAGCAACGGAAATGAAAGAGAAAATATGAAAAGAATACCTCAGAAGAACTAACCAAACTATGATCTGGACCAAAGAATTATTAAAGAATATCGCCCAGAAGACCAGGAAACCCATGACGATGCGCAATGCACTATAGCCGAAAGATGATACTTACCGACTATATGTGAAAAGGAAAGACGGAGGAAGAGGACTGATTTGTATAGAAGACTGCATAGATAACACGAAAAATTATTAGAAAAATACATAATGCAGAACACCGAAAGAATAATTACAGCAGAAAGAGACACGAAGGAAACAAACAAGAAAGAAAAAGAGACGAGGAATAGGACGAGGAAAAAAATGGAAAGAGAAACAGTTACATAGACGATCCATAAGAATTACAAAACGAAAACGTTTGGAAATGGCTACAAAAAGAAACATTAACAGGAAAACTGAATCACTTCTAAAAGCTATGCAAGATAACGCAAGTAGAACCAACCATATGAAAGCAAGAATCGACAAGGCACAAGAAAACTGCAAATGCAGACTCTGCACACAAGGAGACGAAAGAATAAATCACATAATAAGTGCATGCAGCAAACTAGCCTTAATAAGAATATAAAAAATATACATAATCAAGTAGGGAAGGTGGTTCCTTGACAATTATGCAAACAATTACATCTTAAACACACAGACAAATAGTATTTACACTTACCGGCAGCAGTAATGAAAACTGAAAGTCATAAGATCCCATAGGACCTGGATATACAAAAGGATAAATCAATCCAAGCAAGAAGACCGGATGTCATAATAGTTAAGAAAGGAAACGGCCTGCCAGATTGTAGATTTTGCCGTTTCAGCAGACCACAGAATGAAGAGCAAGGAGAGTGAAAAGCGGAGCAAATACACACAACTGGCCAGACAGCTCAAAGGGATCTGGAGAATGAAGAAAGTAAAAATAACACAACTATAGCAAGAGGGCTAAGAACGATACTAAAAAACTTTGAAAAAAAGAATGGGAGAGATTAGAATCAGAGGAATGGCCGGGAAAATACAACGAATTTCAATAATGAAAACTGCAGCAGTATTAAGGAAAACTCTTGAATGTGGAGACTAACACCATACAAACTGGACACAGAAACGGCTACAAATGCAAAACACAAAGGAATATCATATGGAATCATGAAAACTTACACTGTATAAATGAAAAAACAGTCCCCACCTTTTTTTCTTTAAGTGTTAACATAAACAGGCACAATAGGAAATGATGAGGGTCAAGGGGGAGGGTAAGAACGAAGAAGAAAAGCACTAGTCAGTCCTCCGCTGGAGATGTGCAAAGAAAACTGGGACCGTCAGGAGGCTTTTTGTCACCCAAATTTCCGTGAACATAAATAGTCGCCGCCAACGAGATATCGATGGTAAGTACTGAAAATCTGGGGAGGCTTGTTGTCACTCAGACTCCAGGAAACACTACAAACTGCTCTCAAAGAGCAATCTTTGATGATGGCTTTTGTGAATACTCCTAGTGAGTAAATAATAATAATGATAATAATAATAATAATAATAATAATAATAATAATAATAATAATAATAATAATAAATAGTTTACAGCGAAAAATATTCGGACCTTTGATCGGCCTTTTCACAAACATTTGAATGAAGACCAATTGTAATTGCCAATGATAATAATAAGCGACTTTTAACGTAAGCTAGAGTAATTGTCAATTGTTGTCGAAACACGTGGAGAGTACAAGACATCTGGAAAGACGCATTGTCGCACACTCTGTATACGTTATTATGTTATTATCATTGTGTAATTTCTTATTACTATGTATGTGTGTGCCTTCAATGAATAATGATAATAATAATAATAATAATAATAATAATGATAATAATAATAATAATGATAATAATAATAAAATAATAATAATAATAAATAAACAAAAAGAGATGAAAGAAAAATTAATAACGAATGCCTAAAAAGATCAAGAAAAAAGTGGGAAATTCATAAAAAAAGATAAGCATAATTACTAGTAAAATACTCAAGACTGTTCAGAGAAGGCAACAGGAATCTCCACCAAATAGCCAGGACACTTATGACCATGCACAATGCACTACACCCAAAGTATAATGACGAGGGAGCTTACGTAAAAAGGAATAACGGAGGAAGAGGACTGGTTAGTATGGAAGACTGTTAATATCGAAAAAAAAGAATTAGAAAAATACATAACGCAAAACAAAGAAAGGCTAATGACCACAGCGAGAGACACTGAAAAAATGAGCAAGGCAGAAAACAGAGAGGCAATAGATAATATGGAAGAAAAAATGGGAACAGAAACAGATATACGGAGGATTCATACGGATAAAAAAGAGACTCATGAAAACATTTGGACATGGCCACGACAAAGACATCTAAACAAAGATACAGAATGTTTAGCAGTAGCCGCACAAGATTAAAATAAACTCTATCAATAAAACAGCAAATGTGAGCAAAGATAAAACTCATAATAAATGAATGCAGCAAACTAGCACCAAAAGAATATCAGAATAGACACGGTCAAGTTGTAAAGGCACAACATAGGGAACTATGAAAACAACTTCATCTTGAAATCCCAGACAAATGGTACAAGCGCAAACTCGCAACAGTGCTTGAAACCAGTAGTTACAAAATTATATGACACATGGACGTTCAAATAGATAAAAAAGAAAGACAGATGCTATAATAGTAAACAAGAAGGAAAAGCACTGCCATATTGTAGATTTCGCCGTGCCAGGAAACTACAGCGTGGATATCAAAAAGACGGAGAAGCGAAGCATATATACGAAACTGACCAGAGAGCTGAAAGGGATATGAGATAAGGGAGAAAGTCTAGATGATACTAATAATTGTAGGAATCCTAAGAACACCCGAAAAATAATAAAAAAATGGGAATGGAAAAAAACTGTAATCGAAGGGATCGTTGAGAAGATACAACGAATAGCAATAATGAAAACAGCTTAAAGATAACGAAAAATGCTTGAATGCTGAGATTAGTACATATGAACTAAAAAAGCTAACCGGGAACTGCAACAGAAGTAAAACAAAGAGGAACACTGCATGAGACAAGGAAATCTGAAACTGTATAAAGTTTCACAACCACTTCATATTAGTTCTTCTAAAAGATTATTCACGCAATCAAAAAGGGGATCCAAAACCGTGTTCCAATCTCAAACTAGAAATATTAGTCGGGTCGT
This sequence comes from Euprymna scolopes, assembly GCF_053919585.1. Lineage (NCBI taxonomy): Eukaryota > Metazoa > Mollusca > Cephalopoda > Sepiida > Sepiolidae > Euprymna > Euprymna scolopes. The sequence goes on from NC_136513.1 coordinate 3,806,385, forward strand.
ATTCATTAACAACTCAATCCTCTATTGGGCACATAAAATCCAATAAATCGATATGCCACAGATCTCAGGAAAACGTTCAGGATTCACTGTCTGCCGTTCGAATCAGTAAAAATCGTGTCACATTATAGAAAAACAGCAGTTTACGAGACTTCCTCAGGCGACCCTGAACCATTCAACGCTACAGAAAAACAGAAAAAAAAAACTTTTTATCTATCGAATGACCGAACCGGAAATTGCAACAGTCGCCTGACGAAGTCTTTTTGACTCAAACAGGTGGCTGTTTGTAGCGACAAAATGTAACTGTTTACATTCGAATAAATAATATATATAATATATATAGAATAGTTTCGAATAAATAATATATATATATATATGTATATTTGTCGTCATCGACATACAGTCCTGTTTCGTTGTATCACAACTTATCAGTGCCGCTAGACTAGCATCTATATATATATATATATATATATATATATATATATATATATATATATATATATATATATACTTTCCGCGTTGAAATCCATAAAATATTTGCCCAAGCCGGTCCCAGGGTAGCATATATATATATATATATATATATATATATATATATGTGTGTGTGTGTGTGTGTGTGTGTGTGTGTGTGTGTGTGTGTGTGTGTGTGTGTGTGTGTGTGTGTTATAAAAAAAAGTGCGACAAATTTCACTGGTTCTCAAGTAGCATTTACACTAGTTTGTTTTTCTCTGGGTGTTTCTTTTACCGCTGAGGAAATAAGGGAATTATAGGTAACAAGAAACTTCACAACGCAATACTCCTATCTGAAATTGTATTGTATGTTATAGTACAATTAGAGTAAGCCGTGAGGAAAAATCAATAAAATATTTTTTGTCAATTAGGTAAGTAATTATTTATATATATATACTATTAATCAAAGTGTCGTTTTCTTTAGTCAATTTTTATATCTGAATTTCACCATAAACATAAAACGATGAGATTACACGTAAAAGTTTACACAGTTAAAACAGAATAAATAAATTATTTCATTTAAAATCAAAAAAAAACTTTAATGGTTAGTAACTCAACGATCCAGGAACCAACCAGAGAATTTTAGAACTTCTGTAACACAATCGAATATGAAATGGAGCCAGAGGGAAGCGTTAATTAAGAAAGAAAAAAATAAAATTACAGAGAGTCAAATGTGAAAATAGCATTCGAAATGTATAATACGAGAGATATAAAGAAAACAACAGATATCAGTCGAAAAATCAAGTTTGGAAATTTAACATATCAAATTTAATATAAACCATTGGTTCAGGTTAATTAACTTTTCAAAAAGTGGAGTTAGCAAACCGGCAATTACATAAGCATTTTCTAGAGATAAACATTTTTAATAATCTGATGAATAAAATTAAATTAAAGTTAGCAGATTTACCATAACATATCCAAAGTGTTGAAAAGGCAGTTAAATTAACAATGGAAGCTTCTGAATCGGCGTATACCTTTGAGAGAAGACACAGGCATATAATTGCAAAGGTGCTGTGTCGTAAAATGAGGCCGTCATTTGCGTCTTACATACAGTAATTTGTAACAAAATGTTATTCCGTATACACTTATTTTTATAATGTACTAGACTACCCGTGACCCGTTGGGTCAGTATGATATATTAGCTATAGAATTAATGTATGAGCGTGACACTTGTAACGTAAAGAAAATACTTTTTGTGACATAACAGAAACATTTATATGAAAGTATATCAAAAATGAAAAAAGAATATAGATAGATTTCTATGAGTCGTTCTTTTTATAATTGTTTATTTTTGAAAAAAAACTTACAGCCATTGAATTATAAGTGATTTGCCATACTTATAGGAAAATCAGCACTATTCAAATTTTGATACATCGTTTAATTTAAACTCGAAAAAAAAAATTGGGACGCTGAAAACGTACACAGTAAAACAATACGTTGTAAAATGTTCTTATGGTTGTCAAAGGTTAAAGTAGATTTATTTGTAAGAGAATTGCGTTAAAATAACTTAAACGCAATACGGATATGAACGATGTAAAAAAATGCAGAAAGTATTAACAATTATTTAGATAATTTAAACACGAAAAAAAAAACAATTGGGACGCTGGAAACGTACATAGTAAAACAATACGTTGTCAACGAGTCAAAGTTGATTTATTTGTAAGAAAATTGCGATAGTATACTTGTAATACAGAATAGTTGCAAAACATCCTCACCCTTCCCATATTAAATAATACTTTCTAAATAATAACGTTAATATTTCAGTGCGCAGATCAAATTCTGCAAAAATAGCGATTTGTGTTTATTTGTTTACGTTGTTATATGTTAATGTTTATGCGCGCATGCGCAACCGGATGTCGTAAACCGGAAAGTGGGTTACATTACTCGTTACAAGGTCATTGAGTTTTATAATTATATATATATTATTCTACATAATTAACATTTTTAATACTTAGAAACATTTATGAGGGATTTAATTTTCAAATCTCTTCCATGGATTTGAGCGAAATGTTCGAATTATAACTGTAGTTTCGAATTAAAATGATGACCTAATTGTACCCTAAGAGGCATTTGTTTTCTTGATTATCTCTTTTATAACAAAAAAAATAGTTTTTTCCACAATTTTTAAAATGGTATCACAATTCCAGCTAAATTAATGAAGTAAAAAAGCAGATTGTTGGAGCTGTCGATGGTAACGGGGGTAATATTTTGTATTTTCTTTTTATTTCCAGCTTTTCTGTTTTCCTCATTCATTTTACTTTTATGAGACAAAATGACAAATTATTTAGTTAAAATAATGAAATTGATAGTTTTTTCTAACCAATCTATAGTCTAAGAAAATTAAAGTTTGTTTATGTATGCGATCATTGATGTAATCTCCTCAAATATATAATATATGAAAATTGTTGTATTACTATTGATTATATTCATACACCACTTGCAAGAGTCAAACTGATTTTTTTTTTCAAGTGAAAAATTGACCTACCAGAATGCAGAGTCACCAGTTGAAGTTCAACTGTTTCTTATTAAAACAGGAATATGGAATGTTATGTGAAAGAGAATAAGCGACTATCATCTGTTTACTATGTAACTGACCTGATTATGACTATGTATCACTCTCTATCTCTCTCTCTCTATATATATATATATATATAGTCTTTGAAGTTTTTTTTAACATTTGAAACTACACAAAAAATTACTTTTTATCATTCGTTAAAAAAAAAAAAAAAAAAAAACACTTAGTCAGTAAGTCATTTAATCACCTGCAATCACTGCATAAACTCTCTCGAATTTACTATAATACCAATTTTTTTTATTTTTTTTTATTTTTCAAGGGATCATCAGTTGTTTACCATGAAACAATGTTTCGGGGATTTAAATTTGGGTCTAAACACTTAAAATGTTAGATATAGGTTCTATATACTATATATACTATACTACTATATAGTATATATATACTAGCAGGGATATCTGGCGTTGTCCGGGATGAATGAGGTTCAACAAATATTCCACCCTCCCATAAATTTATTGTCATCGAAATCGGTGAAATCGCCCATCTTTTAATGAAATCGATATATTACCTGCTCTAGTTAGGAATACTCCGCAGTGTATTATAGGGAAACTCGACATACTTCCCCGCAGTGACTTAGTCTACAATACGTGGTAATCTACATTGAAATGTAAGGAATCTACTGTTGATTTTATAAAATTATCTGTACAAAATATATTCACTTAAAGTTTCAAATGCAAGTTTTAAGCATTATGGTTCAATTGACAAACAGAAACATTTATTTCAAACGCGCAGGTGTCTTATAAAAGTACAAACTGTTGATTTTATGAGATTATTTTAACTTAACATGAAATTACAAAATGCAAGCATCATCATTCAATTGTAATCTAAAAAACATACGTTTCGTACTCGCCAACGTCTTGATCAACGATAAAAATTCTCTAATGCACATGTGATGTAAAGGTGTATAAAATTGTTAAATTGGGTCAAAATCCGGCATTAAATTTAAATTTTATTTTTGACTAGCATTTCAGCCCGATGTTGCCCGGGTGTTGGAAGGTGTATGTTGAGCAAAAAAAAAGCGGTCAATTTTTTAAATTTGACCCCTATTAAGACCCCTTAACATTTATTGTTTTCGGCTCAAATCAATGTATTAAGTAAGATCCATGTCCAAGGAACCTATATCTAACATTTTAAGTGTTTAGACCCAAAATTGACGGAGGAGTTTGGTAAAGTTCTATAACGTCAAATCGTTGAAGTTTAACCTTTTAACAGCCAAATTTGTGGTCCAAAACGGATCACAAAGATTTTCCCAAATCTCAATACCTGTATATCAAATTTCGAGTCTGTAGACTGAAAATTGACAGTGATTGCCTAGGAAAATGTACACAAAAATAGACACACACACACACACACACATACAGAGACATTCACTTTTATAGATATACTAGCATTCTAGCTCGGCGCTGCCCGGGTGTTTGGAGGTGTATGATGAGCAAAAAAAAGCAGTAAATTTCTTTAAATTTGACCCCTATTATTACTCCTTAAAAATTATTGTTTTGGGCTCAAATCGAGTTATTAAATTAGATCCATGTCCAAGCAACTTATATCTAAAATTTCAAGTGTTTAGACCCCAAATTGTTGGAGGAGTTTTATAGAGTTCTCAAATGTCAAATCGTTGAACTTTGCCCCCTTAACAGCCAAATCTCATTACTCTGTATATTAAATTTCGAGTCTGTAGACTAAAAATTAACAGTGTTATTGCGAAGGAAAATGTACACACACAGACACACAGACACGTTCACTTTTATAGATATATAGATGGATAGGTTTAACAAAAATATATACGTATACATTAATATATATGGAACAATTTTGTGTTTACTGTAAACTTTTTACACAAATATTATGCACGTTCAAATTATGTAGAATATCTTCATGAATATAATTACACGTAATAGTTAACTACAGATGATCATACCATAAGAAAAAAAGCGGGAGAAAAGATTCTTTTCTCCCGCTTTTTTTTTCTCCCTCGTTGTGCCAATATTTTAATCGTTTTTAAACGTTAATAAATTTATTTAGTGTCCCCGTACTTTTGGCACATTTAATAAGTTCCCCATTAGAACTCTTTATTTTTCGACACAATATTATTTTGTTCGCTATCGATTTTCTCCTGGCGAGATGATAGCCGAAAGAGCTCTCGAGAAACTTCCGCCTATTATTTTTAAAACTATATATATATATATATATATATATATATATATATATATATATATATATATATAGTCAAATTGAGTATGAAATGCTAATATATTTGATTCTCTGTGACGAACCTGCATAAAACTTTGCCGGTTTTTTGAAAATTTAAATGCTATTCAATGGTAGAAATTTTATGAAAATTGATAAAAAGAGCCTATCTTTTAAATCCAATCAAATATATGCCACAATTTGCCTTATAAATATAGTGTCATAGCGAGTAGATTCGGTTTTATTGCTTCGGTTATCTCCGCTACGTTTACCTTTTTTGCTGTTTTGTGCTAGCCCTATATCTATGCTGATCCGGTGTTCTCCCCTGTGGCCTTGCTAATGTATGTATATATATATATATATATATATATATATATATATATATATATATATATATATATATATAAGTTAACGTGTCTGTGTGTCTGTGTGTGTCTGTGTGTACATTTCCCTACGTAATAACTCTGTCAATTTTTAGTCTACAGGCTCGAAATTCGATATACAGGGTACTGAGATTTGGTAAAATCGATGTGATCGGTTTTCGGGCAGAAATTTGGATGTTAAGGGATTTAAGTTCAACGATAAGACCTTTGAGATCTCTACCTAATTCCTCCGACAATTTTGGGTCTAAACACTTGAAATTTCATATATTGGTTCCTTGGACATGGATCTAACATAATACCTCGATTAGAGCCCAAAACAATAAATGTTAAGAGGTCATAATAGGGGTCAAATTTTTAAAATATTGACCGTGTTTTTGCTTGTTTTTTTTTTTTTTTATTGCTCAGCATACACCTCCAAATACCCGGGAAACGCCGGGCACCCATGCTAGTATAAATATATATATAAAAGTGAACGTGTCTGTGTATCTGTGTCTGTGTGTCCGTGTGTGTACATTTCCCTAGGCAATAACTCTCTCAATTTTAAACCTACATCACTTCCAGTTTGTCGGTGGTCGTAACAGCATAGACGTCAGATTTTCCCCCCTTTTTTTATTGAGCACTCTTGTATTAACCTCGTTATATTTCATTATGTTTATGTTAAATAGCAACTTTATATGTATATATATATATATATATACATAACTAGCGTGTATTATATATGTATGTGTGTGTGTGTGTGTGTGCATAACGCACTAGTTGTGTAAATGGATTGGTAACCTCAGCAAAAACTTCCATCAAGAAAATAGAAAAATTCCTGGAAGATAGAAGGCACGGATACTATGTTTGGAAAATGGAATCACAGCGGCAGTGCAGATCCGGTCTTTTACGCAAGAGTAACGCGCTGATGCATTTCCATTGAATGTTAAACCTGCGCGCGTGAATAGGTTACGTTCACCCTCCCTAACTAATATACATCTCTGTCAGAATCAACATTTCAAGGTTCGTTGCACACCTTTAGTCAGCTTCGTCTAGCAATTTAATGAAAATTGCGATGCAACTAATGACAGCTATGATTCGAAATTGGTGAATGCAACAAGCAGGTAGGGAAAACAGATTTTGATAAACTGTCGTGACGAAATTAATAAGATATAAAGGTTTGCTAAGTGATTTCTCATTGTAAATAGAGCCACAGATGATGAGTATCTACGTTTTGTCAACTAACGACCCGCTGTTTGAATCGCTGTTGGAATCTATGTTTTGTGTGCTATATTTCGAATTAGTATGTATTATTACATTTATTTTATTTTCAAGTTATTGGCATGAATTTCTAGTTAAGGAAAACTTACTTAGCTGTAAAGTTTTGGTGGGAAGGGATCTCTATATTTCACCATGAACTATTAAATATCCTGTCGATTTTTCAGGAGTTTTACGCAACAAAAATACAATAATTAGTTGTTTTCTATTAAACATTTTAAATTTGAATATGAAAGCTTAATATATACAGAAACCTTGGTTTTTATATGTGTGATGTCAGTTGGAATTCAAAATAATTCTGGGTGAGCTTTCGTGTATCTATTTCTCCATAGATGTGTATGACTTCTTTCTTTAAGATGTTTTTCAAATATTTTTGTAAGTTTTCAATGGAATAAAGACAACATCTCTTGATTGCATTAACGTATTTTTACAATTTTTACCGTGTTTAAAGTGAGCAATCATCTTAATTTTAAACAAATAAATATTAGTTTCTTTAAGATAATATTGCGTTATAATGTGTCTTATAAATATATATCACACGTATTTTATTTTTAAATGTAAACAACATTTATATCATGGAGAACTTTGATTAGCATTTAGAAGTATTTTTTTACAACCACACCGGCGTATTTTCTGACTCAAACATTTACTTTTAAGCAAAAAGAACAGTCAACTTGTTATTATGTTTTCATGTTTCAAAGTGTTATTTGCTCCTCATGTGACCAAGCGGAAGGTAGGACAGACTTTAAAAGGAATACTTTTGTCTCAACATAAACATTTCTTAGCGTTTTATTGTATACATTTCTATTGTAGATAAACTTTTAATTCAATTTTTTTTTCAAAGTAGTTATATTTAGCATATTTGTTTTTATAATAGTTATATTCAAATTGTGTTCATGATTTTCATATTTGGTTTTTGGTTGTTATCGTTAGTTAATTTGCTTTCATGATTGCTATATTTAGTTAATTTGTTATTATGATTGTTATATTTATTTAATTTGTCTTAATAATTGTTATATTAAGTTTGTGTTCATGATTTTATATCTATTTAATTTGCTTTCATGATTGTTATATTTATTTAGTTTGTTTTCATGATTGCTATATTAATTTAATTTGTTGTCATGATTGTTATATTTATTTAATATCTTTTCATGACTGCTATATTAATTTTATTTATTTTCACAATTGATATATTTATTTAATTGTTTTCATGATCTGTATATTTGTTTAATATGTTTTCATGATTTTATATTTATTTAGTTTCTTTAGATTATTGTTAAATTTATTTAACTTGTGTTCATGATTGATATATTTATTTAATCTGTTTTCGTGATTGTTATATTTATTTAATTTGTTTTCATCATGGCTATATTTATTTAATCTTTTTTCGTGATTGTTATATTTATTTAATTTGTCTTCATGATTGTTATATTTAATTTGTTTTCATGAGTTCTACATCTCTTTAATTCATTTTCATGATTGTTATAGTTATTTAATTGTTCCACGTTTTGTTATTTTAATTTAATTTGCTTTTATGACAGCTATATTTGTTTAATGGTTCTCATAGTTGCCATATTTATTCAATTGTTTCCATGATAGCTATATTTATTTAATTTTACCACGACTGATATATTTATTTAATTTGTTTACATGAAAGCGATATTTCTTTTATTAGTTGTCATAATTATTATATATAATAAATATAAATTATATATAATTTGTTTTCATGATAGCTATATTAATTTAATTTGTATCAGGATTTTTATATTTGTTTAATTTGTGTTCATGATTGTTATACTTTATTAATTTGTTTTCAAAATTTAGTTAGTTTTAATTATTGCTATATGTAGTAAATTTGTTTTCATGATTTCTATATTTATTAATTTGTGTTCAGGATTGCTATATTTAATTTGTCTTTCATGATTGTTTTATTTTTAATTTTTTTTTAATAATTGCTATATTTTTTTTATTTTTTTCATTGTTGTTATATTTAATTTGTTTTAACGATTGCTATTTTTGTATTTGTTTTCATGATTATTATATGTTTTATTTTTTTTAATAATTGCTATATTTATTTTTTTCATTATTGTTATATTTATTTAATTTGTATCAATGATTGCTATTTTTTATTTTTTTCATGATTGTTATATTTTTTATTTTTTTAATAATTGCTATATTTATTTTTTTTCATAATTGTTATATTTATTTAATTTGTATTAATGATTGCTATTTTTGTATTTTTTCATGATAGTTATATTTATTTAATTTGTTTTCATGATTGTTATATTTATTTTATTTGTTTTCATGATTGTTATATTTATTTTATTTGTTTTCATGATTGTTTTATTTATTTAATTTGTTTTCTTGATTTCTATATTTATTGACTATGTATACTGATTTTTATGTTGATTTAATATGTTTTCAAAATTTGTATATCTATTTCATTTGGTTTCATGATTTTTATATTTAATTGATTTGTTTTATATTCAATTTATTTGTTTGCATGGTTGCTATATTTATTTTATTTATTTTATGATTGTGATATTTACGTACTTGGTTTTCATGATTGCTATACTTGTTTTATTTTTTTATAATTTTTATTTATTATTTTTATGATTACAAAATGTAGTTAGTTTGTCTTCACGATTGCTATATTTATTCAGTCTTTTTTTCATGATTGCTATATTATTTAATTTGTTTTCATGATTGTTATATGTATTTAACTTATTTTCATGATTGCCATATTTATTTAGTTTGATTTAATTATGGTTATATTTATTTAATTCATTTTTATAATTGATATATTTATGTTATTTATTTTCATGATTGTAATACTATTTTATATGTTTTCATGGTTGTTATATTTATTTAATTTGTTTTCATGATTGTTATATTTATTTTATATGTTTTCATGGTTGTTTCATTGATTAAAATTATTTTCATTTTTACTACATATATTTAATTTCTTTTGATGGTTTCTATATTTATTTAATTTGTTTTCATAATTTTTATATTTATTAAATTTGTTTTCATGATGGCTATAATTAATTAATTTGTTTTCATGATTGTTATATTAATTAATTTGTTTTCGTGATTGTTATATTAATTAATTTGTTTTCATGATTGTTATATTAATTAATTTGTTTTCATTGTTGTTATATTTTTTAATTTGTTTTCAAAGTTGTTGTATTTATTTAATTTGTTTCCATTATTTTCATATTAAGTTAATTTGGTTTATGATTGTTATCTTTAGTTAATTTGCTTTCATGATAGCTATATATAGTTGATTTGTTTTCCTGATTGTTGTAATTATTTAATTTGCTTTCACGATTTTATGTCTATTTTTTTTCATGATTGTTATATTTATTTAGTTTTTTCTGTCCGTTATATTGATTAATTTGTTTCCATGATTTATATATTCATTTAATTTGTTTTTATGATTGCTATATATAATTAATTTCTTTTCATGATTGTCATATTTATTTAATTTTATCATGATTTTTATATTTATTTAATTTTTCTACGATTGTAATAATTATTTAATTTGTTTTCATGATAGCTATATTTATTCAATTACTTTTTATGATTGCTATATTTATTTTATTGTTTTCATGATTTGTATATTTATTTAATATGTTTTCATGATTGTTATATTTATATAGTTCGTTTTCATGTAGCTTTATTTATTTAATGTTTCCACGATTGTTATATTTATTTAATTTGGTTTCATGGTAGCTATATTTATTTTATTTGCATCAGGATTTTTATATTTAAATATGTTATATTTATTTTTTTTTAATTATTGCTATGTTTATTAAATTTGTTTTAATGATTGTTAGATTTATTTAATTTTTTTAAAATTGTTTTATTCATGTAATTTTCATGATTGCTATATTTATTTAATTAGTCTTCATGATTGTAATATATATTTAATTTGCTTTCATGAATGCTATATGTATTTACTTTTTTATGGTTGTTATATTATGATTTCATGAATGCTATATGTATTTACTTTTTATGGTTGTTATATTATGATTTTATATATATTTAATTTGTTTTTATGGTTTTTCTATTTTTTCATTTGTTTTCATGATTTTTATATTTATTTTATTTGATTTCAAAATTGTTATATTTATTTAATTTGTTTTTCATGATTGCTATATTTATTTAATTTGTTTTCATGATTGTTAAAATTATTAATTTCTTTTCATGACTGTTTTATTTATTTAATTTGTTTTCATGATTGCTATATTTATTTAATTTCTTTTCGTTATCGCTATATTTATTTATTTTCCTGATTGCATATTTATTTAATTAGTATCATGATTTTCATATTTATATTTATGTTGTTTGTTTTGATTAATTCTACATATATATATATATATATATATATATATATATATATGTCATTTGTTTTCATGATTGCTATATGTATTCAATTTGTTTTTATGATTGTCATACTTATTGAATTTGTTTTTATGATTGCTACATTATTTAATTTTTTGCATGTAATTTGTTTTAATAATTTCTATATTTTATTTGTTTTCGTAATTGTTATATTTATTTAATTTGTTTTTTATGATTGCTATAATCATCCATCTATTGATTTTTGGGTGCTTTTTCTTCCGTTATTATGTCCTTTATTAGGTTACAGTAGAATTGTCGCTCATTTTCTTTAAACTATTTATTTTTGTTTTCGCCCTTTTCTTGTTTTCCTTTTTCTTTATTTTTTTTTAAAAGTGCTTGATACTAGCCTCGAGTTTCCTGGCTTCGTTCAACATCTTTTTTACTTTGTGTCACATTTTACACTGAACTTAAGGGTTATTTTCCTCAGACGTACATGCTCTGCAGAGGCGAATATGGATTTCTTTGTTTGCGACAATTTCTCTTCTGTCACGGTGCAGCTTATTTAAGAGCTTCTGTTTCCAGCGAATGTTTACTTTTTTGCTTTGAACTCCTATTGTTTTTACTGTAAGAAATTATGGACCATTTTTTAATAATGTAGACTCATGCGGCATAAGATGTCCGGTTCAACTCCGTGATGAATGTATACTATGGCACAAGTCCTTTGAGAGCAACATCCACTCTTTTTATTGCTGCTTTGTAGCTTTCGTAGATTGTATTTTTAGTAATCTTAAGACTTTTCACTCATCCCCATCCTTTGCATCGCTCAATTGTCTTACATAGCTCTTCCCCCAATATCAACTACTTATCATCCAGTCCCGAAAATTCCTAATGTCGTGGTGTGTACAATGGTGTTGGCAGTAGTGTTCTTGTCGATAGTGATAGCGAAAGATATAAGGTCAAACGACTGACTGTTATGGCAGCTAATTTTCAGGCAGATCAGTCTTTTTAGGTCAGTATTTAATTTGCTGATTTGCTCCAATTTTCAAAATTTGAGTAGTGGTTGCAAAACAGCAGCCAAATCAAAGTGTAGTATCTGTTCTTCAGATGTTACACTTCAAATTCTTGTTCTCTGTTAGTAGAGGAAAAATCCTTCACGACTTAGACCATTCCACGTTTCTGAATTTTTAAGATAAGTATTGGTCATTTGTATTATTTCTACTATTGTTCTTATTTTGAGTGTGATTTTCACACGATGTAACCTCCGACCTTCTTCAGATGTATCTTGTCGAACTCTGAAATGTTTCTCTTGAACTTTTAACGGAATTTCGAGCGAAACCATTTATTTACTTCACGGGGGTATAGTGCTCTTGTTTCGTCAACCATAACTGGATAGAGGTCATAATTAATTCGCAATTGTATTTTTCGATCGCCTACACTGAGGATTGAACGTTCAACTTTCAGAAGAATATCACTTTTTACAATTGTTTTTTTTTTTTTTTCAAGTACTCTAAGCACTGCGCCACGGGTCCTTACGGACAATTCTAGTACGAATTTTAGGAGCCTTAAACCTATTTTTATTTCTAGTTGCAAATGTCACTATTCATTACTTATTGCTACTATATATTAATGTATATTCATATCCGTCCATCCATCTCCTTTTCTCTATTCTGCAGCGAAATGCTTAACATTAAACGCTACATTTTTTACTAAATTCTTTTATTAATGTGTACAGAATAAATATTGTTGCAATGAACGTAAATAAGTAAATATAATTGATACTAGATTTTTTCCCGTATAATCGGGCCAAAATTTTAGGCCGTTGATTGAGTATGAGTGAGTTATTTTAAATTAAGCGGTGAATATCGTTTTGTTTTGTTTTAAATACTTATTTCTATTAATCCTGATTTATGCCTCATTGGGTATCGAAAGCAAACCATAAAAAGTTGTTAGCGTAACCGTACTATAGCCAAAGTCCATACAAAATCCCAATCAGCTTCGATCCCGATAATCAGTAAATTTCCATCATACGTAAAGAAATCAGCTCACTTCATGGAAATTCATTTCACCCAGATGGTGACTCTAGATGTAGTGGGTCTTGTGGCGTGACCGCCTCCGGGAGCGTTAGAGCTCCTCATTAGGGGCGGGGGGAGATTAAGACCCCTGAAACACTGAGTAAGGCCGGGCAACTATGCTGGTATTAACTGTTAAGCATTATTGGGTGCCCGAGTAGCGGCGGGTAACCTGGCTGAAAGGAAGAGTTAAGTTATGAATTTATTTTGTTTTGTAAAACAGGCATACTTTTTTATTGTTGGGGAAAATGACAAATTCAATGGCGTTTTGAAATCACCACGAAAATGATTTCCGTTCTGGGGCCAGGCGACGGGTCAAGGGGTTGACCTCTCTGTTCGATGGGACTGAAACCTGTGAGCAGTCGCAGATTCCTCAGCACACATGCATTGGATCGGGAGTTCCCCGGAATGACGTGCTGATTGGTGATTGGGTCTAGGGAATAACCTACGCTACATATTACCCGGCTATATAAGCGAATGCTCGCGCCAAAATAACAAAGTTGAGCTGGATCTCGAGAGAATTTAACACTAATCAAAAGAGACGCCGTCGCACCCCCCCCCCTTGCTCGACCGTCACCACCGCAAAACACGGAGAGTGAAATTCAATAGTGTGTTTTGTAAGAAAATTTATATTAGGCATTTTTATACAAGTTCTATTATATTCTGTAAATTTGTAGACTAGAGACATCTGAGTTTGTCTTTCTTTTTGTGTGCATCAAAATCTCTTCACTTCCACCTTGATACGGCATATCAACCCGAAGCTGAGATCGACGTTGAAACCGACTAGCCAGATCCCGCTGCGCTGAGAGAAATCGTGAGAAATTCCCTGCAAAAGACGATCAAGATGCGTGTGTGAGGGTTCATACCTGTTACCAGCGAACCTAAAAGGTCACAGTTGGTGACCTGGAACAAGAGCCCGTTCACAGTCTATTCACGAAAGTATCCACTGATGAGACTGACAGTCGTACGGGATAAGCTGACATCGGATGTCTCACTGAAGGAACGCACTCGCATTACAATTGACAATATAATGGAGATGTTGACCTTCTGTGTAGAAACTACATACTTCGTTATGGGATCTGATACATATCGGTAGAAAGAAGATCTGGCAATTGGATCACCGTTATTCCTCGGTACTGGGCGAATGCATACATGGAATAGCTTGAGGAAATGGCATTAAGAATAATACCACTAAAGCCAACAATGTAGTTGCGATATGAAAATGACACACTCATACTCTTGCCCCACCAGGAAGATATTCAAACGTTACTAAACCATGTGGACTCCATCAGTCCAACTTTACATTTCACGATGGAAAAAGAACATAACAATAAATTATCGTTCCTAGATGGGCTGATAACCCGCACTGTTCAGAGGTTTATGCCATCTGTATACCGAAAGCCAACTTTCACTGGACAGTACCTAAACTATTACTCCCACCATCCATATAATGTAAAGAAAGGAACTGTCCATTGCCTACAACACCGAGCAAAAGCAATATGTTGTAATATCAGTGCATATCAAGAGGATAGATTTAAAGGATACCCTCCACCAAAACAACTATCCAGAGAGCATGACATCAGAAAGAAATCTGAACCAGACACAAAAGTATACCGCTCAGAAACTCACCACAGTTTGTATACCATATACCTGTCTGAAAAATCTCAACACATATGTAATCCATAGGACATCAGGACAGTATTCAAGAGTGATTCAACTGTCCAGAAACAGCTTGCGTGAGTCAGACCCCCTACAGAAAAAATCATGACTAAGAACTGTGTATATGAAATCCCATGTAGATATGGAAAATTATATAAGGTGAAACGTATTGTCCACTGAAAGAACATCGAAAAGCTGTAGTAAGTGAAGAGACTGAAAAGTCAGGTATAGCTGACCATATCTGGAAGGAAATGGGAAACCATCTACCATTATATGACGACGTAAAAGTTATAGACAGAGAGGAACGGTGGAGAGTAAGGCGACTGAAATTATCAGCGTATATTTATTATATTATTAAGAAGTAAAATTAACATACACGCATGTGCGTAGAATTCGGAAGATAAAAATGGAACAAACACACACAATATCCGGTCTAAGAAATCACTCCCCCCTCCTCAAAATTTGGTTAGCCGTGATACCGTAAGTGGTGTCGTGTGTGGAGCAAGTTAAGTATTATCCTAAATCATCCTAGTCCTAAAAAATACTAACTTTGTTATTTCTTCTCTTTTAAATTTCTTATTTGGTTTTGTAATTATGTGTTTTTTAATTTATATATGCATTTGTCTTTTTTTCTCTGATTAGCTTTTTAAATTCTCCCCCCTAAGCAAAATTCAACCACGTTCTCTTCCAGCTTAAATAATTCCACGCTCTGTACTAAGGCTAGAGTTAAAATAGCATTAGGCAGGATAACTTTTCCGAAATTAACACAAACATGGATTTATTTTTTCTACCTTAGAAGTCAGAAGAACTATATTTAAGTAATATACTTAATATCTACAATTACCTTATGCTCGCTAGTATTAATAAAGAGGCCTTGTTTATTTCTCTACCAAACCTCTGGATATAGCTTATAATTAACTGTACTAAAATTGTAACTGAAATCTACAGTGATCTTAGCTGCGTCACTAGGACTTTTTTGTGAATAAATACAATTGTTTTGTCCCCAACATTAACGACTACCTATAAATATGAATTCCGAATCACGACGAAATAATTGTTTCTCTTTACCTCCAAGACGACTGCCTATGTTTAACCTGCATGCAAAATAGGGGAAAAGAAAGGAAGATTTTATTCCTTTCTCCCAAGCTAAAACAATACTGTAAAATCTAAATCCAAATGAAACTTTACTGTATTCTGTAAGTTAATAACCCCGACCCTTGAAAGCTAACAATCTGCTCCCCCTCTAGCTGCCAGTAAAACCCTACATTATACATACGCCTTAGTAGTGGAATCCTTAGCCTCAAGCTCGTAACTTTCACATGCTAACTGCTTGACAATCATCACTAAATCATCTACATAAACATTTCTACCTCTGACATGCATTAGAGTTCATTCCTATCCAGTTTGGTACTTACCAGCCAAAGTATGCACTCGGATGCAAAGAGATCTTCATTACATAACAATTGCCTCTTCCTAAATGGTTTTGCAACGAACAATACTAAACCATATCATATACTCTCTGTCATGCAAAACGCTCGATGACTCTTAAATGAAAACTGAAATTATCTCCCCTCAATAGTAGAAACACTAACACAACTTCTATCTATTTGCATCTACTAAAAACTTGCCCAAATATCTATTTACTTAATTATACATACGGAATACGCCTTGACTTAAAATGTACCCCCAGTTATACCCTTACTGTACTGCACCTACACCTTAACCTTCGTAAATCTTAATATACAATGACTGGGCAAAATTCTTAGCTCAATTCCTAATACCTACTCAAACTCTAACGTTATCCTCAACCTAAACTAACATAAAATTTTAAAAAATGGAAAAACCTAAAGGTAAAAGTCTTCATCCGCACTAACGCTTTTCTAACAAGCCTCCCCACAAAACTGCTTCCACTGTATGCCCTAAATCACTTTGAGGAGTGTAACTATTCATTAGATATATAACCTCTACAAACTAACCCTGTAACATCAACTAACCACGCGGGGTAGCAGAAATACTTGGATTAAGACCCAGGCGCGAAGCAAACCCTCTCAGGGCTGATGGACCCAGATCTTCCCAGATCACCCGTCTAGGAGAAGGGAAAGTCTGAAACTAAACCAAAGGGGAGGGAGGCCTCTCCAGTCTTGGATGACAACCTTCCTAGAGCTGGTGGCTCAAACAAATTACCGGTCTGCAAACCTAAGTTGCTTCAGGAGTAGATAGGCTCTGTCTATCGCCGGCTTCCATACTCCTTCTTTGCCTATTAGTCAGGCGCAGAGACACTATCACAAGTGAATCGACAAAACACTTAGTGCTGGATCTTGTTTCTTGTCTAGGGCAATGAATGCCGTTCCCCCACTCCCGACACATCCCAACTCTAAAAACTGGGCACCTGGGAGTGCTTGAGTACCACACATGCCTGTGAAATTAGATTGGGGTGATCTTCTTCTGATGGGCTGAGTGTACCGGATTGACAGTTCCTGACTGCTGTTTCTGATTGGTAGTACAGGGGCCCTAACTCTTTGGTAGCGCTTAGAGCAGCTGCTCCATCAACAGTTGTCTAATATCGAGATGTTTGTAGTGCCATGTCGCGCATGGAAAGGGACCCTGCACTCATCCCCCATGGGCTTTCCTGAGGCCACAGTCCTAGTTGAAGAAAGGTCAGCCAGCTAATGTTCTACTTGTGTTGCATGCCTGATACCCTGCAAAACATCTTGTTAAGCTCCCCTTCACCTAACTGAAACTCTTTAAAAACATGATGACAGTACAATCAGAAAATAAGCTTAAACCAGGTCTAGGGACAAACAAATTCAACTTGCCTCCTCCCTTGAGACTTGCATTCACTAACATCCGTGGGCTTAGAACTAATTTAGCTGATGTTGAAGCATTTCTCCTAACAAATACCCCGGATATCTTAGCACTAAGCGAGACTAACCTACACTCCTTCATCCTCTCTAACTACTTTAACATGCCTGGCTATCTCCCACTCTGCCGTAAGTGCTCTGACAGACATATGCATGGACTTGGAGTCTACATTCGTAACACCCCCCCCCTGACTAGAGAAACAAACCTAGAAACGGACGATCAAGCCTTTATGTGCTTTAGACTAAACATACAACATAACATTAGCAACGTTATTTTCTCTACCGCTCTCCCTCGACCCAGGACTGCACCATAATAAACAAAGTCTCTGACAGCATAGACACATCACTCTTTCTCGACACTAGCGCACAAGTACATGTATTTGGTGACTTTAATGTTCACCACAAAAACTGGTTTGGATTCTCGACTCACACAGATGCAGCGGGCAGCTCAACACATAGTTTCGCTATATCTCACTCCCTATCACAAATGGTTACGTTTCCAACCCGTTTCCCTGACCAGCAAGAACAACACGCATCACTTCTAGATCTGTTTCTTACTACAGTTCCCGAAGATTGTATAACAAATGCTGACAGCCCACTCGGGAACGCTGACCATGCAGTGATAATGGTAGGAATCGCCCTAAATTCTAGACCCAAAACTGAAGAGCCAGTGCTCAAAACAACGAGATATTATAAAAAGGCTGACTGGGAAGCCATCAGAGATCTTATAAGAGATGCCCCATGGGGAAATATTTTTTCTCTTCCTGCTGAACAGTGCGCAAATGAGACGACTGAATGGTTCAAGACAGCAATTAAAGCACATGTTCCCATGCAGTAATTTTATAGCAATCTCCACTCTCCCCAATGGTTTACTTCGACTTGCGCAACTGCCATTGCTAAAAGGCAGCATGCACACCGCTGATTTAACCGACATAAATCCAGTTCAAACAAATAGAAGTATATAGAAGCTAGAAGTAACGTTAAGAAAGAAATAGCGACAGTTAAGAGAGAATTTACTGAAACCAATAAAAAACGCATCGAAGCACAAAAATTAGGAACTCGTTACTTCTGGAAAATCTACAACAGTGTAGTAAATAATGAGCAATCAACAATTCCCCCACTAACCAACAATCACGAGGTTGTTTGCTCAGCAACCGACAAGGCTAATATGCTTTCCAGCCGGTTTGCCTCTCACTCCACACTGGACCCTTCCAACCACCCCCTGCCTGACTTTCCTTTGCGGACGGACGCCACGCTAGACGATCTAAAATCACCCCTGCTCAGGTACACACTATCATAAAAAACCTTGACACTTCAAAAGCATGTGGACCTGATCTCATCCCAGCTGTGCTATCAAAAAAGTGCTCAGCCAAAGTAGCTCCAGTTCTCTCCAAACTCTACAACAATGCCTTAATGAATCATGCTTTCCGGGTTGTTGGAATACTGCTTCTGTGGTACCAGTATTCAAGAATTCTGGCGAAATCACCGACCCATCAAATTATCGCCCCATTAGCCTCCTCCCACTTTTCGCCAAAATATTTGAGACCATAATTAACCATGCTCTATTCTGGCACCTTACAGATGCTAAACTTCTGACTGATAAACAATATGGATTTAGACAAGCCCGTTCCACAGCAGACATCCTCACTGTAATCTCTGAACGTATATACCATTCACTGGACAAAGCGAGGGAGGGCAGAGCGGTAGCTCTAGATATATCTAAGGCTTTTGACAGGGTATGGCATGAGGGGCTCCTCAGGAAAATTAAATCATACGGTATCACTGGTAGAATACTTAACATAATTAAATCCTTCTTTAATAAGCGACTAATCCTGGTTGTCCTCGACCATCGTACACCTAAACGGTGTGATATAAATGCTGGAGTGCCCCAGGGGTCTATTCTTGGGCCTCTATTGTTCCTAATATTTATTAATGACCCCCCCGACAAAACTGCCTCTGAGATGGGTATATATGATGATGACACCACACTCTATAACAGGCATGACAGGAGGTCAAATGAACACATAACTAAAGAAATGGCGAAAACACTAGAGGATGACCTCCAATCTGTAGTGGAATGGGGACATAAATGGATGATCACATTCAATGCTGCCAAGACTAAACTGGTTTACTTCAATAATTACAAGAAACAAAAAATTCAATAATTACAAGAAACCTTCTCTGCCACCAATAGCAACGGCCAGTGACTCCCTGTCTGAGAGTACATCTTTCAAACTGCTTGGCCTAACGTTCACAGGAAACATGAGTGGGAACAATTATATTGAAAACATTGCCAGGGCCGCTGCGAAAAAGGTAGACTCTCTCTACCGTGCTAGAAAACTACTGACACCTGAAAGTATCCTGTACCTTTATAAGGCCACCATTCGCCCATGTATGGAGTATTGTTGTCACATTTGGGCTAGTGCATCTGCTGCTAGTCTCTCGCTCCTAGACAAGGTTCAAAAGAGAGTCGCCAATCTGATATGCCCTGAATTGGCATCTAAGCTTCAGCCTCTGTCCCATCGACGAAACGTTGCATCCCTCTGCCTGTTCTACAAGTATTTTAATGGTGAATGCTCTGACGAATTGCAGACACTTGTGTCCCCACAACGTAGACTCCCTCGACTAACCCGACAGGCAGCACAGTATCGATCCCTAGATGCAAAAGATCTTTCTACTCCAGTAGTTTCTTCCCCAGAACCGCTAGACTCTGGAATTCCATTCCAGGTCCCTGCTTCCCTAACTGTACTGACATGCAGAAGTTCAAGTGTAACGTGAACCAACATCTTACTGCCCAAATTCCAATATAGCGCCCCAGCAGTTGCTGCCTCTGATAGTAGTCCCCTACACCAAAGTGTCAATGTGCCTTGTTTGGGGTGAAAATGTAATAATAAAAAAAAAATTCAAAGAAAGACCCAGTATAGAATTTAATACGATATGGGAACCATTAATTGTAAACAATAGATATATAGATAATAGTAATAAGTAAACACACACACACACACACACACACACACACACACACATATATATATATATATATATATAGAGAGAGAGAGAGAGAGAGAGAGAGAGATGTATATATATGTGTGTGTGCGCGTGTGTGTGTATGAGAGAGAGATAGATATACGTGAATATATAGTAGAAATTAGTAAGAAATAGCGATATTTACGACAAGAAATAAAAATAACGGTCCTAAAATTCGCACTAGAATTGTCCATAAGGACTTGTGGCGCAGTAGTAAGAGTATTTGGAAAAAAACAATTTTAAAAAGTGATATTTTTCTGGAGGCCGAAAGTTCAATCCTCTGTGTGGGCGACAGAAAAATACAATTGCGAATGACTTAGGACCTCTATTCAACCATGGCTGACGGAACAAGAGCACTCTACCCCCGTGAAGTAAATATAGGGTGCTGCTCAAAATTCCATCCAAATTCCCGAGTTCGACAGAATCATTCCCGAGTTCGACAAGATACACCTGATGAACTCGAAGGTTACATCGGCCGAAACGTTGTGAAAATCACACTCTAGATGAGAACAGTAATCAGATGAATCCAAATGATATGAGACAATTTTCATTTTTGTTTCTTTTTATCCAGGTGAAAAAACGACGCTGGTGTTTCGGTCCCGTGGGGAGGCATTGTAAATAAGAACTTTTTTTTTTCAGCAACAGACCAATATGCTTGCTGAAACTGCTTGAGGTAGCGGGCCAGTACCTTTGGTATCGAAACCTAAAGGTTGACCCTGGTTGATCTGAGTCCTGATTATAGTGTTCTTTCTAGAGTGGAGAAGAATTATATCAGTACTTATTTCTTTCCGCCCGGTGTATAAACGAGTTGAAGGGCCTTTTATTCTGGGTGGTGGCTTGCCAGAATGTATTTATTTTTATTCATTTATTTATTATTAATTCTTCTTTGTCAATAGCTTCTTATTTAGTATCAGCGTAGCATTAAGCAACACGTTGTAGCTTCAGTCGCAAGTAGAGAAAAAATAGAAAAGAACTTCAAGTCACTTTTTTGTTGTACAACGATATTGATTTCCTTATTCTCCTGCTACTCGTGACATTTCATTGCGACTGTAATTGCTCTCACGTGATCGTCTTTTTAAACGTGCTCTCGAACGTCATCCACGTCTCTAATATGATCGTGTTACTGAACACTCTTTCTCCTTTTTGCAGTCTTCTTTTACCGTGACGTCATTTCGCCCATGGCTCGGTATTTGTATATAGTCTTCGCGCTATGTTACATTAGAAGTTGTCCTCCGTTGATAGAGGGGGGTGCCCTCGTTTTCAACCTGAAAGACGTGTTGGATGACTTGAGGAGACAGCACACCATATTTTTTTTAATATTTCGTCGAGGTGTATTTCCAATGAGAAGTATCCTCACGCCAGGCTCTAACAACTCCCTGTACAAAGAGATCAAAGCCATACTAAGATGGTGTTTCGTAAGCATTCAGTTTTTCTCCATGATAATGAGTATGACATCATTTAATCAGATGCATTATATTTGCATTGAGTATAAAACCTTTTTGTTATGGACCAATTAAGAAAATTTTATTAAATTTTATTTTTAGAGCCATTTACATTAAAAATCTATTCGAGAATCCAAATTATGTAATATGGTTTGATTAAGATAAAAATGAATATTCGAAACGTGAGGTTTATTATCATATCTTGATTTTTATCTTCACTGAGTACATAAAATCAATCATTATCATAAAATGTATTGCTACTTGCTGTAAGACTATTACTCTCCTTGCTGATTCATAATTATTAATCTGATGTGATTAGGTCTATAAAATAGCCTAATGGCTCCAATAGATATAGAACTTAAGACACGATGCCTAAGTTACTAACATTAAGAATTGACTCATGCCATATTTATATCCGTGGGCATCCATCCATACATACTTATTTGTCCATTTGTCTTCTGTTCGCCTGTCTCACTATATATCATACTTATGAAGCCAAGTTTCTCACAATATAAATTAATGTCTGCCAAAAGGGAACCTTTTCAAGATATATCATTTCCTTGTTCAGAATCGAAAAATCCATTTATGTATATATATATATATATATATATATATATATATATATATATATATATGTGTGTGTGTGTGTACATGTCTTACGTATACGTTGATAAACATATATATATATATATATATATATCCAAATATATATATATAAAACGGTTGAAGTATGTATGTGTGTATCTGTTTATAAATATGTAACCGATAAACTCTTAAACTAGTGGTCACATAGCATTGAAATTTACACGAAATAGTAATCATTCACCAAACACGGTGTATCACGTTTAAAATTAATTTTGGAATAAATGAATAAGGCGTAGAGATATATTCTCAAACACATTAAAAACCATATCATTCTATGTCTCGCTTTATACATTTACATATCACTACAAAAACTGTTGTATTTATAAACTCGATTAACCACTAAAACCATGTTTTACATAATTTGATTTAAGCATCATTTCTTTTTGATTTCAATAAAAACATAAGCTTTGAATTTGAATTAAATATATTCGCTCTTTCACTGTGTAAACATTCATAAACAAATTAGTTTATATATTAGTTATATTATTAGTTTAGATATTTAGTGGATATATTTTCCGAGTACTCAGCAATGTAATTCTTTAAGGGTGGCTATTGTTTACGTGCAAAGGCGCAGATTTTTACTTAATACCTGGAAAAATACTTATTTACAGAAAATTAAAATGCGATATTCGTTTTCAGCACTCTCGAAAACCTATTAAAGTGGTAATTTTGAAGGATTTTTTGAGGATGGAAAGACACTGCACTTTTACCGAAACATTTTATGAGTGTAAAAAGTTCCAAAGATGACCTCTGAAGGATGGCAAATGTTACATAACCTTCTACACATTTCAGGACATTAGCTTTCCAACAAACCTTCATTTGTTAAATTCTGATCATTAGTCGCTGAGATTTCGAACTTACCAGGCTACTAATGTGTGTGTTGTGTGTGAGGGGGGTTGATTACAAATATATATATATATATATATATATATATCAAGAGTGTGAATTCCATATAAAAGCGTTGATTTAATTTGAATAAATTAAAATACACATCAATTGCGCTTGAAAGCAAAATCACAACGAAATATTAGGAAAATAAACAAATATTTTACTTGTTTGAAATTTATAACAAATATATTTCGTAGATTTACTCCATCCTCAATGTGTTGTTTTCTTTCTTTTTTTTCTTTTTTTATTTGCTTTTCTTCTTCCTTGCCATGTTGTAAAGTTGGAGAAAGTAACGTCTGTTTGTAAAGAGCTGCGCGTTAATTAAATCAACGTTTCTATATGGAATTTTTTTAGGCCATATCCCGGGGTTCTACTGTATATCGATATCTATTTATGTATATATGTATGTATGTATATATATATATATATATATATATATATTTATATATATGAGGGTTGGGTGTCAGTGCCTGTGGTTTATGTCCCATCGTTAAAAATGGACAGGATGTTGCAATTAATTGTATATTGTTGAGTAGTTATGTAATGCAGCTACTGACCTGACTTTTTAATATACATATTTTTCTAAGCTACGACTATGACAGAGACAATTATTATGTGTCTTCTGTCACAATCTTCATAATTAGTGTTATTTATTTATTATAGTTGACGGGCCAGTATTTGAAAGACGTAGCATTCCAAACACCATGCATTATAGTTATAGGTTTCTGATAACTCATTTCTTGACCATTCACTTGACACGTATTCTTTCTTCTTAATCTATACTGTCTAGCTGACGTTTTCTAAAGCGTGATTTCAAGTAGTCATTGAGACGCTATATCTATGCTGCAATCAAACGTCAAGCGACAACTCCTAGTACAGCGTTGGCTTTATTATTTAAGAAACCGTCTGATTATTCCACAAATGCTGGTAAATATGCGCTCTAACAGTCGATATCAGCAGGAAATACCCTGTCTGAAGTATGCAATTAATCATAAGTAATGTTGGTGGATCTATTGAAGATTTTCATGTCTCATAGAGTGTAGCTGACATACGCAAATATATATATATATATATATATATATATATATATATATATATGTATATGTATATGTATATGTATATATATATATATAAAAGTGGAAGTGTCTGGTCTGTCTCTGTGTCTGTCTGTGTACATTTCCCTACGCAATCACTCTGTCAATTTTCAGTCTACATACACGAAATTTGATATACAGGTATTGAGATTTGGGAAAAGTTTTGTAATCAGTTTTCGGACAGAAATTCCGCTGTTAAAAGGTCAAAGTTCAACGATTTGACCTTTGAGAACTCTACCAAACTCCTCCGACAATTTTGGGTCTAAACACTTGGAATTTTATATATAGGTTCCTTTGATATGGATCTGACTGAATAACTTGATTTGAGTCCAAAGCAATAAAGGTTAAGTGGTCATAATAGGGGTAAAAGATTTTACCTCTATGGTGTCTACCAAATTACTCACTTTCTGGTCTAAACATTTGAAATTTTACATAAAGGGTATTCAGAGAAATAGCAAGCTTTTTAATCGGTTTGGGTCGAAAATTTGAGCTACCAATATAATGTATGTATGTATGTATGTTTGCATGTCTGCCTAAAACTTTCGAGAGCGGCGACGGATTTTCAGAAGATCAGTAACGCTTTTAAGCTCAATTATTCAGACGACAAATACCGAAAAATTTGTTAAAAGCATTAATTTCTTCATCCTCAACTGGGCACTTTTCTACAGGGAGGGGTTGCCTTTTTCGCCGATTTTTTCGAAAGTCATCCCCTCTTTTCGATTGCCTAACCTTAATTTAAACCTACGTTAATTCCGGTTTGATGGTGGTCGTAACAGCAAAGACGTCACGTTTTCCCGTTCTTTTTCTCCTTAGCAGTAAGTGTTCGAGCCTGCCTTCCTACTACCACTTTTTTTTGCCCAACACACACATCTAAACACCCGGGAACCACCGGGCATCAATGCTAGTATATATATATATATATATATATATATATATATATATATATATATATATATATATATATATATATATGAGTTGTCCTTGGCCTGACGAAGCGATTCCCTTACTGGGTTTTCGCTGAAACATGTATGCTTATGTGTAGCCATTTGTTTGTAAACTAAATTCACTTATTTTGGCTCTGTCTAAAAATTTAGCACTCTTTTGGGTGACACACTTATATATTTTGTTTTAAACAAACAAATAATCACTACCTCTCTATATATATATATACGAGTTACCCGAGTTACGAGAAATTCGAGATACTAGATGGCTTCAGCGCAAAAATTCTCCCCTACATACGAGCGAAAATCCAAGTTACGTGTTGCAGATTCGACCGCTAGGTGGTCGAGTGTGTTTTGTTTCACTATGTATCCTTAATGGTGCTATTTTAATTCGAGATACGAGCTTCCTCCGGGAACGAATTAATCTCGTATGTCGGGAGTTCACTGTATATATATATATATATATATATATATATATATATATATATATATATATATATATATATATATATATAATCAAGTTATAGACACGATGTTTTAACAGAGCCTGGTATCCCGCTTTTATTTTTTTATTATTCTAATGCCCTAAGACTTTTAATATACCTTTATATTTAACAGATTCAAAGTACTAATCTTGTTTTGTTCGGATTATTTCCTTTCAGAGGAAAGAAACGTAAGTTATTTTAATGGACAAAGTTAAACTGTCATTTAAGTATTACAGCGTTTTTTTGTTTTTTGTTTTTTGTTTTTTTCTCGAGTAAGTACGTTTAATTATTGAAGAGAAAAACGGTTTTACAGGATAGAGGACTTTAAAGATATAATTCTAACCATGTTTAAACAGCATCAAGAACTATAGAAACAACAATAGTACAGAAACAAGAACTATAGCATCTGCAGAAAACTGAAAAAGGCAGCGGAAAACGGAATCAAAGTTAATTCAGCAGGAACAATAACAGCCCCAAATGGAAAAACGTATACGAAAGAATCAAGAATCCTTTCTCAAATGTTAAACCAATGAACCTAAAACAGATAGCGATACTGCATTTTCACAAAATACGATTTGGAACACTATTATGACGTATAACTGTGTTTTTGACCAAGACCAAACGCCTGACGTATTATTTAGACAGTATAAAGATATTTTCAACGTTAATTACGTAGATTGGCCTGATGCGAAAAATGTCGGCCTACTTTTAGGAAAGCTTAGAACTACGGAACACAGTAAATTTGTAGACTACATTCTACCTAAAAAAAACTACTGATCTGCAGTTCGCAGAAACCGTTAAGTTACTTTCAAAACTTTTTAGTCCAATTACATCTCTATATTTATAAGAGACTAGCGAGGAGTACCCGGCGTGGCCCGGGTGTTTGTAGGCATGTGTGCTGGGGGTGACCAAAACAACCCTGTTTTAAAAAAAAAACGTCGGCCAGGTGTTTGGAAATGGAAAAGAAAAAAAAGGTTTAAGGAGGCAAGTAGGCTTGAACCCAGAACCTTTGAAACGAAGTGGAAAAAAAACCGGGACCTAGCCATCTCGGCCACGAGCGAAGAGGAATAAAACACCTCTTAATTTAACGTTTATAAAATGAAATTAACAGGTGTCAGAAACTTAAGTCGCCTGATGTTTGACCTTGAAACATGATTCGGCTGCAAGCCAGTTTTCGCTTGTTTTATACTGAAAAGCGAAAGATACACGGGACGCTCTAAAAATCTTGAAAAAAAAAAACGCATGAAAGTCGGGCAAATTAAATAGACAGGCTACCCCCGTCCGCAACTAATATATATTATCATTTAGACGTGATATAAAAAGTTTTAAGAAGGAATGAGCCGACCGAAAAGTCCAGCGAAAAAAGCCTTTTACAGACATACACAAAAAGCGAACACACATACATACATACACACATTTTCGCCTTTATATATATAGATGGCGTTGGTTCAACTTGTCCGTGCGGAACTAAAAAGATTATTTAAAGTTCGCAAGCACAACGACGATTTAAAGCTAGCGAAATTATCAGCAGATGATGTCAGGTGTATCATTTTTGCGCAAAGGCTGGTGTCTGCAAAAAATGCTGAGGTCAGACAGAGAGTATTAGCTCAACTCAAAAACGAACCTAATCTCACTTTACAAAAACTTGCAGAAGATTGCCTAAGAATTTTAAGTATGAAAAGTGAGGAGTTGGGCGTACGTAAGTACAGTTTTAAAAATGACGCTTCAAAACAAGAGAAATTCGAATATGAAAAAGAAACATGAAAATGGCTACCCACAGGTTAAAAAAAAGGAACGGGCTTTTCTAAAACAAGAAAAATTACTCGCTAGACAAGGCATCTCAAACACGCGGCCTGCGGTTCGCGTGCAGTCCATTGTAGACACATGATATTCCTTTCTTCTACAAGTCATTGGCATGGGTTTGGTATGTTTCAACATAGTAAAAGTGGGAGAAGATAATTTTCAGTCAAGTCAAGTCTTATAAAAAGACAACAAAACATCTTAACTAAATAATAATTAACTGAAATATTTTGCTTTTTGTATGGTTGAGCCTAACTGCTAGAATTAAATCAGTTTAAAAATGCGGGAAAACTAATTATAGAATTCGTCTTTAAGAAAGATAATGATTTTATTTAAAATCTTATGAAAGATGTTTTAATTACAATTTTTTTCAGTAAACTGAGCATGGAACCACTTATTGGTCATTAATTTTTTCACGTACTTTTTTAATTTATTAAAATGTTGACTTTTGAATTTAGTGATAATTCTGTTATTAAAAAAAATTAAATAGCCTTCGTTCAAAAGAGTTAAGTATATCTTTCTTTTAAACTTTTTATAAAAACTTTCAATTTTTCTGGTTTTATTTAAAAAAATAAAGGCTCAAAATATATTTTTATAGCAAGTAATGAGCGTAAAAAATCGATGGTCAAAAATATTAATTTCTCTTCGGTCTGAACAAGTCGTGTTCTATTTTTGCGGCCTACATGACAATGCAAATTGACTCCTTCGGTCCTAAGGAGACTTCGATTTTGACATGCCTACCGTTAAATTGGGCAAAATTCTGCCCATTTTCAAAAATATTGTCAAAATTGTGACAAAACTGGTTACAAAATGCCCTATTGTCGAAATTTAAAAAATAAAAAAGACTCAGACATACAAAATCTAGCGAAATACCTGACGAGAATTTAGGCAATAAGTATTTGTCAATATAGTGAAAAACACGTGAAATTACAACTAAACACTGAATCCGATCTGTCAACTATGAATTTGCGTTCGTGATGAAAACTTAACAAACCCAATTTGAAAAAAAACCGTTTAAGTAGACTGACTGTAAATAAAATTGTATATTTGCCAATAAATTTAAATGGGGTTATTAAAAAATTGAAGGTGTATGTTTTAAAAAACAAAACAAATCTATTTGCTTTGAATAAAATGAACAATTTTAAACTTTGGAATTTAGCCAAACTTTTAACCAGAAAATATGTTACCTGAAAAAGTCAAAGAAACGGTAACGTACAGTATTAAATCCCTTCAAAATCACATTATTT
Source organism: Euprymna scolopes (assembly GCF_053919585.1). Lineage (NCBI taxonomy): Eukaryota > Metazoa > Mollusca > Cephalopoda > Sepiida > Sepiolidae > Euprymna > Euprymna scolopes. The sequence continues at coordinate 3,835,793 of NC_136513.1, forward strand.
ATAAAAAAAAACAAGAGATCTATCAAATTAGTTGCATACATCAAATCGAGGACGAAACTAAACAGAATTACGCATAAAATCTGAAAATGTGTCGAGAAATTACGAAAGAGCAATTGAAATGTCAGCAGAAAATAAACGTGTCGCAAGTAGAGTTGCATAAAAAAGTTTCAGAAAAAACACGAAAACCAATATTCACTAGACCAGCAAGTAGAATTGAAAAGTATGAAGATGGTCCGACTTTACGGACTTCTAACATTTTAGTTTATTTGCATGAGTATAGAAATACCAAATTCACTGAAATTGCTACATGGAATTGGAATGCCATTCAGAAATTAATGAAATGCAGAATAAAATTATAAAAGATTTACGATACCTGGTGTACAATACAACGTACAAGACGCTCATAAGCGCCATCAAAACCAACTAAAAATCGGAACAGAGAACACTGGAGAAGCATTAATCACAGAGAAAAATCTGATCGACACAATTTTGGAGACGTTGTATCTCCATCCGCCTCAACCAACTCAATAACAACGACAGTCAGGCAGAAAGAAGAAATTAACGATTGCTGATTATCTACCCAAAGCGGAAAAGATATTTACAGGCTTTTTGCTCCGCAGATTAAGCACTAGTACATCCGGTTTAGACAAGATCCCAAAATGTGTTTCAATTCTGATGCTCTTCACACTATCGGCTAAGCTTAATTTTCATGCCTGTTCTCGCAATATAACATCCCTGTGCCTGTATAACAAGTAATAAGTTGGTGCAAAAATAATGTCGTTTATTGACATGAAGTTGAACATAAAAACGATATGTATTTTGCAACAACCCATTACTTTAATCGAATGAACTTAACGAATATAGTTTTGACCAACCTACAAGTAACAAAATCCCACCCGTTCACTGATGACGTCACTAGATGTCGTTAAGCCTTTTACTTCAATAACTTCTGGCCACATAATTGTAGGCTTTTAACTCAACTCGCTGTTTCCTGTTCGACTGACTCTACTGACATGCAAAAGACTAGATGTCATGTGAACGGACGTCTCGATCCCCACTCCCCACATTCCTCTGTTTGAAATGATCCTAAATAGTAGCCCCACCCCCACAATCAAGTGAAATTCCGTCTTGTTTGCACATATATGCATATATATTTACATAACCTGATAGACACATATATACATCGCATTTTCATTATGCATATATACGTATATAAACAAACATAGGCGCACACATATAAAGTCAATAGCCTATACGTATCTTACGTTTATTTTGGTCTCACAGAATTATGGATTTCGACTAGAGGCAGACAAGCGTAACCTCGCGATCAGCATTAGCAAAATGGTATCACTCAAACGATAATATTTTCATATATTTGGATGTATGGGAGAAGCAGACAACAGTCTTTATTTGAAAAACATTATAGCTGTGTGAAAATATTCTTTTGGTCAAATTAGTAAGAAGAGCGGGGTTATGCCCATTTTCTATGTAATTAAAAAAGTAGACATTTAGCGTGATGGTGGCTGTTCGATATGTAGAGCACTATGTGGGCACATAGCGTTTTTTAAATTGTGAAAAAAATTGCGCGATTTTTTAAAGTAGTAAACATCTTAAAAATGGGTTTCATATTTCAAGATTACGCGGATCACAAAAGCATTTAATGATAAGCCGCTTTTAGTTTTACAAATTATGTATTATTTTTGGTGAAAGGGGTACGAGTTTCGAGTGTTTACTATTCTGTACTTTTACCAAATAGATTCTTTTCTTGTCAAATATACCTTTTAAAATTATCTGATCACTGTGTCTATGCTTATTGATCTTTTAATTTTCATTTTGTTTCGCATAAACGATTCGCAATCAAATTATTTTTAAAACTCAAAGGGTTTTGAAAGGTAAATTTAATTATTTCAATTTTATTAATTTTTTATGAAGCTATTATAATTCTTGCAATGGGATGAATAAAAATATGAATAAATAAAACTTCAATTACGTCAAGAATGAGAGTTCAATATAGAAACGTTGTTTTAATTTGAATAAAATAAAATACGCATCAAGTGCGCTTGAAAGCCAAATCACAACGTAATATTAGGAAAATAAACAAATATTTTACATGTTTGAATTTATCACAAATATATTTCAGAGGTAGACTCCATCTTCAGTGTGTTGTTTTGTTTCTACCCCCCCTTTTCTTCTTCCTTCGCATGTTGTAAATTTGGAGAAAGAAGTCTGTATAGATCCACGCGTTGTATGTGGCAGTTGTATTTTGAAATGTTTGAAGTGTGCGTAGGTAACGCGAAAATAACGTCAAGAATTAGAGTTCAATAGAAACGTTGTTTTAATTTGAATAAAATAAAATACGTTTCAAATACGAATCAAGACTTCTTTGAAATATATTTGTGATAAATTTCAAACAAGTAAAATATTTGTGTATTTACCTAATATTACGTTGTGATTAGGTTTCAATCGCACTTAATGTGTATTTTACTTTATTCAAAACTTTAATTAATTTGTTACATATAAATAATTTATAAATTTTTAAAAAGTTTTAATACATAAAGATTTACTAATAGATTTAAAGCTTGTTTAAATGACTTTCTATTTAGGAATGCCACGCAATTCTTTCCAAATTCGAAAATATCACAAAGTAATCGGTTGTCTTTTCAACTATTTAAAATGAATAACTGAATTATTCCCGAAGCTTCTAAATTGCATTCTTTTTAGGATTAATTCCTTAATTATTATGGTTTATTATAATAGAATTTAAATATTTCCGCGGCACAAGTTGAGTTTTACTAGAGTTAATCAAGTTCTTTACATTCCATCATGTCATAAGCAGGCTGCAACAAGCAGATATATTTAAACGAAAATTTGCACTTTATATGAATACAACTTCGAAAGTATAGCTTATACTAGTCGACTCCGTGGGTGGTTCACAGTCAAAGGCGTAAAAACTCACCAGAAGAATCCGTCGTTTACTCAACTCGTGATAATGGAATTAGATTGAAAAGAATATTTTATATTGAAAATAAAATAAAGTAAATGAATGGCTCCGTCTCTTCTGACTAACATTCGCAATCATTTTTAATCCTTATATATATATGTGTGTGTGTGTGTGTGTGTGTGTGTGTGTGTGTCTTTGTCTATGTTTTTGTTGGCAGCAACTCGTTCTCGAGTATTGCCATTACTTAATATATTTCTGGCACAAACATGAGCGCAACTAGCAGCACGTGTCAGACGGTCACCTCTATGAACCTTCTATAGACAAGCATATCCACTGATCACTGGTTCAAGCCGTGGTGCCCTGAATACCTACCAAGCTAGACCCTGGAAGTTCCAGAGCCTTTACTGCCATTCTCGCCCATATTTGCATCAGTCCTCATTGAATGTCCGTTTGCCGTTTCAGATTACACCCAGCCTTTTTGTTATCGAGCTATACACCGAATGCAAATTGTGTATTTCCTTGCATATCAAGTAATGCCTGCGCTTGAAGCTTTTTTATAGTGAGGAAAGACTTTGCACTGAGACAATCCCAATCTCTAAACAACTGCCACATTGAACAAAAAAGAAGAGCAAGTCAACATCATTGGAAGCAGCAGACGCCGTAGGATTTTCCTTCTCCTAGAGAGGTTGCCTTCACCACGGCTTACGGGGGAAGCCCTCTCCATCCACCATGCCATTTGATCCATGATTGGGACTTAGGTTGCTAGGCACCAGAACATACTTTACACGTAGCTAACAGGGGCTAAGCTCCTCTTGAGGTTTCTGTCAGGGTTACTTCACTCTTAGCCTTTACACACACACACACACACACACACACACACACACACACACACACACACACGTTTTCTTATTCTGAATAGCATTGACAGAATATTGATAACATCTGTAATAACTTCATTGAACTGATCAAAATTAGTTAATATTAAAAATTTCGAGACTTTAATTTTTTAAATTTAATTTGGATATTTATCAGCTTTTCCCTGTTGAGGAATTGCAGAGTTGGAAGATGTTCTAAGAATATTATAATGTCGAGATCTGTTCCCGTCCTATGTGCTTTAATGTTGTGTACAATTGCTATTGTGTGGACTGCCTGATTACAATCGGTTGCAATAGTGTTTAATACATATTATATATATATATATATATATATATATATATATATATATACATATCAGTGTTGGGACGATTAATCAGAACCGGGAATCTGAAAAATCGGAAATTTGGGAGGTATTGGAATCGGGAAAATTTTGGCCTCATTTTTTATTTCAAAACGATTCTTTTATTTTTTCCCCTGAAAATTATAAAGAAACAAACACAGATGTATTTATTTATCATAAGAATATTTATAACATGAAAGTAAGGGATACTGAACCAGAATTTCTGGGTCAAATTTAATTACTTAATTCGTAAATCATGGCAAATAAAGTCAATAATCAAAAGCGCACTTACTTTTAGTGCCTTAAGAAACTTTGAAACGCTCACACTTATTTTAGCACCTAGGTGATAAAAGTTAATACGTTAGCCCTCAGAGTTCACCTTTAAATTAAAAGGGTCACGTCACTCCTGACAAGTTTTATTTTATTTCTTTCTGGCGCCGACTCTGTCTCGCGTTGTCTTCAGTGGTCATCTTTGAAATAATCCTATGTTTTATAGTATTTATTTATTTTTTCCAGAGTCAAAATCACATATGACCTCTTTTTTCCGGGCCATTCTAACTTTTAGGGCAGCTGACCAACTTTTTTCCACTAATCTTAAGTTTGACCTCTTTCTCAATTCAATTCATTAGTCCTGATTTTCACCACCGCAACAAACTGGCGCGCGGCTGACGCCAAACAAACAAGCATGGCGACCCTACATTTTTTAGATTAATTGTTTTGAGCGAGACGCGCGTTTTATTTGATAAAGAAAAAAAACGAATTTTTCAACAAAGAAAAACAAGTGAACCACTACCGACAGGAATAACTACTACAAACAACAATGACGAAGCCCCTCGTCAGACTCGGCAGAAAACAAACACGGAGCTGTCGACTTCTTACCGAATTTTAAAAAAAAATTTCGAGCTCGACAAACATTTTTCACGGTTTCCTGACATTACCCTGCAGCAAACGCGAGGAGAAAAAACACATAGGCCTATACACAATTCTCTCCCGCACAGCAGACGCAACAACAAAGAAACAATTACAGGACATCCCTATCAACACATACGAAGAAGCTGAATTAACAATACGAGTTGAGATGCACCACGCACGCTGTTAAACTCACAACTTGGAAGTTTCGTTGACAGCCGGGAACCGCACCTCGTTCAACAAGAACGAATGCGCAACTAGCGCCCGTACAGACAATGTACACATTACCGCAGAATCACATGCGAAGACACCGTCAACACGAAACAAAAATTTTCCTTCCAAACGAACAATTCATTTCACTGTCCAAGCAAACAAATATCACCCTAAAAAAGAGAAAACGCCTTTTCCGTACGTAAGTAAATACTTTTTTTACGAACACACTCTGTTTTTTACGTTTTTGCACACCAACAGCAAACAACAGGACGAAAAGTCAATTGCCGAAAACATTACTTACAAAAAATATATATATATATATATATATATATATATATATATATATATATATATATATATATATATATATATATATACAGTGCATGGGGAGTATCTGCGCGAGCCTTTTATAGTCTCACACAAAAACACGCGTTCACATTTCAAGCTATATTACATGTCACATACATACGCGCACAATAACATACGCGCGCACGTCCACACACGTACATATATTCACATTCGCGTACATACAATCACATTCACGTGTATATACACACACGCTAACGTACACACATGTACTCATACACGCGTACACGTACGCACATACACGCACGCATGGACAACGTCACTTCCCCTTTCAAAGGAAATCCACACATGCGCAAAAGACCAGCGGAACACCTATAAAAGCAAGAGCAATAAGCGGCTTCTTCCTTTTTAGGACCAGCTTTCGAGCTGTGCGGTCTACGGACCGACAGCGTGACTTTTCGGCATGCGCGCTCACGCGTATACCTCACACCACTTGCTACTATGTGGGACAAAAAGCCAACAGACAGTACGTACACTTTATACGCTTTCTATCTCCATAATCTGGATTGACTTTCTCACTCTATCTCCCCTTCGGCTTTGGTCCATCAAAACAGACATGTGCGCGACGCTCTACTGAGCTTAACTTGCTACTTCGCGTTTCTCTATTGCATTCCCCTTTCCTTCCACACGCGTAGTCGTCAACGGCCTAATGAACACGTATACACCCAATACTTTCATTTTCAACAGAAAATAAACGACATGTTTATTTTATTCCAGCATTTGAGTTTTTTGTTTCCTTCATTCAATTCGTTTCATTATTTTTTCTTGTGGCGAGTTAGGGTATTTATATTCCTAGTCTTCTACACTGCTGCTGCTATTATTATCATTATCAGCAAAAGTACTAGTAGTACATTATGTTTTTTTTTCTTTTTACAGTAAAATAATAAATATTATAACCGATTAAATTTAATAACTAGAATAAGAAATACGAACATTCTTTTGACAGAGAGAAGTCACAGAATAGCCCTCCCCCAATTCCCACGTTAATAATTTTAAGGAAATTATTTTAATAGAGTAAGAAGGATTTTGTAAACTATTCTCTTTCTACACAGCCCTCTAATTGTGCATAAAATCGTCGACTATTTTTAATTATGAAAAAAATTCAAATAACATTAAGAACGAACCTTACAAACCAGCTGTGTTTTAAAAGAAATATAAATCTTTGTGTCTTGTAAATTCAACCGATTTCAAGGAAAACATTTGATTTTTTTAGCGTACTCATATTGCTACTCATGTAATATTTGTGCCCCACTATCTGCCCCAGTGTATAATTTACATTTGCAAGAAACAACAATAATAATAATAATAATAATAATAATAATAATAATAATAATAATAATAATAATAATACGGACATTACATCGGGTTTTACAGTAATTAAACAATTTTTTTCAAGCAACAAATCTCTTATTGGATATTAAGAAGGTTTAAAAGAATCAGAATCGTAATCGATACTCATTGGAATCGAGAATTCCGACCGGAATTGTAATTGTATTGGAATCGGGAAAAAATTAGGAATCGTCCCATCACTAATATATATATATATATATATATATATATATATATATATATATATATATATATATATATATATATTTAGTGCTTCATCCTTTCAGGAATCATCAGTGTAAGGTGTCACGATGTACGCCAGTCAAGAGCATCGGCAACAGAAGTTATGTATGGCTGCATTAGCAAGGACCCGAACGACTAGGCTACAATCACCGCGAGAGATGCAGTTGAATTTAAACATTTATTCTTATTAAATGTTTTAACGTCAGTCGGAGAGTGTCTTAATCATTAAATGACGATCTACGCATATGAGCTAAGTTGACCTAAGCTAAGTTGACCTATGAGCTAAGTTATTACAACTGAAAGAACTCAACGATAAGGAACAAGTTTCTTAAAACTGACATTATTATTTACTATATATATATATATATATATATATATATATATATATAAATATATATATATAAGTGAATTTGTCTCTCTGTGTTTCTGTGTATGTGTCTGTGTCTGTACATTTTCCTACCAAACTACTCTGTTAATTTTCAGTCTACAGATTCGAGATTTGGCACATGGAAAAAAATCTTTTGAATCGGTGTTCGGCCAGAAATTTTGCTGTCAAGGGTTCAAAGTTCAACGATTAGACCTTTTAAACTCTACCAAACTCCTCCGCCAATTTTGTGTTTAAACACTTGAAATGTTAGATGTAGTTTATTTGGACATGGATTAAACTTTTTGATTTGATTTGAGCCCAAAAGAATTAATGTTCTGGGGTCAAATTAAAAAAAAAAGATTTACCTCTGCAGTCTAAACATTTGAATTGTTAAATAAAGTATAATAAGACGTAGGGCAAGCTTTTTAATCGGTTTTGGGCCGAAAATTTGGCTGCCAAAGGGGTGAAAGTTCCAAAGAATATATATATATATATATATATATATATATATATACAGTAAGTTATAAAATATATATAGCGATTAAGCTACACTGAATATTCCGCGTTTCATCCCCTCTAGGACTCTTCAGGCTTAGGCGCATAAGCCTGAAGAGTCCTAGAGTGAATGAAACGCGGAATATTCAGTGTTGCTTAATCGCCATATATATTTTATAACTTACTAACTAGCTCTACATATATATTGAGCACTTTTGAAGTAAATACTTAAAGTTTACACATAAATTTATACTTTCGTAAGAGTAAGTGAAGTAGTTATATATATATATATATATATATATATATATATATATATATATATATATATATATATATATATATATATATATATTTAAAAGAGTGTAGCCATCAACAATTGTGGGGTTTTTTGTAAGGTGTTCATCATATTTTTATTTTAAAATATTTTTATAACGCGTTTCGAGCTTAGGGTGTGCTCTCTTCAGATATTTTCGTAAAAAGTTTTTCTTTAAAATGGGAGTTTGTAGATATGCCTCCGCTGATATTAAATATGTTTTTCATAGTGATGCGATGCGTGTGTTCAGTGTTCAGACGTTCTGTCTCCAACTTTAAGTGTTCACAGTGACCGGTCAAAGTTAGTTTCAAAGAGTGTTTTTTAGTCCATATGGTGAAGGTTTTTATGGCTTTTTTAGGGTTCTTTTTAAAGACTTTCTTTCCCCATGTATAGCATACACTCACACACAATCACATCCGCATCGTGACTTTTCGGCATGCGCGCTCACGCGTGTACCTCACACCACTTGCTACTATGTGGGACAAAAAGCCAACAGACAGTACGTACACTTTATACGCTTTCTATCTCCATAATCTGGATTGACTTTCTCACTCTATCTCCCCTTCGGCTTTGGTCCATCAAAACAGACATGTGCGCGACGCTCTACTGAGCTTAACTTGCTACTTCGCGTTTCTCTATTGCATTCCCCTTTCCTTCCACACGCGTAGTCGTCAACGGCCTAATGAACACGTATACACCCAATACTTTCATTTTCAACAGAAAATAAACGACATGTTTATTTTATTCCAGCATTTGAGTTTTTTGTTTCCTTCATTCAATTCGTTTCATTATTTTTTTTCTTGTGGCGAGTTAGGGTATTTATATTCCTAGTCTTCTACACTGCTGCTGCTATTATTATCATTATCAGCAAAAGTACTAGTAGTACATTATGTTTTTTTCTTTTTACAGTAAAATAATAAATATTATAACCGATGAAATTTAATAACTAGAATAAGAAATACGAACATTCTTTTGACAGAGAGAAGTCACAGAATAGCCCTCCCCCAATTCCCACGTTAATAATTTTAAGGAAATTATTTTAATAGAGTAAGAAGGATTTTGTAAACTATTCTCTTTCTACACAGCCCTCTAATTGTGCATAAAATCGTCGACTATTTTTAATTATGAAAAAAATTCAAATAACATTAAGAACGAACCTTACAAACCAGCTGTGTTTTAAAAGAAATATAAATCTTTGTGTCTTGTAACTTTCAACCGATTTCAAGGAAAACATTTGATTTTTTTAGCGTACTCATATTGCTACTCATGTAATATTTGTGCCCCACTATCTGCCCCAGTGTATAATTTACATTTGCAAGAAACAATAATAATAATAATAATAATAATAATAATAATAATAATAATAATACGGACATTACATCGGGTTTTACAGTAATTAAACAATTTTTTTCAAGCAACAAATCTCTTATTGGATATTAAGAAGGTTTAAAAGAATCAGAATCGTAATCGATACTCATTGGAATCGAGAATTCCGACCGGAATTGTAATTGTATTGGAATCGGGAAAAAATTAGGAATCGTCCCATCACTAATATATATATATATATATATACATATATAATTTAGTGCTTCATCCTTTCAGGAATCATCAGTGTAAGGTGTCACGATGTACGCCAGTCAAGAGCATCGGCAACAGAAGTTATGTATGGCTGCATTAGCAAGGACCCGAACGACTAGGCTACAATCACCGCGAGAGATGCAGTTGAATTTAAACATTTATTCTTATTAAATGTTTTAACGTCAGTCGGAGAGTGTCTTAATCATTAAATGACGATCTACGCATATGAGCTAAGTTGACCTAAGCTAAGTTGACCTATGAGCTAAGTTATTACAACTGAAAGAACTCAACGATAAGGAACAAGTTTCTTAAAACTGACATTATTATTTACTATATATATATATATATATATATATATATATATATATATAAGTGAATTTGTCTCTCTGTGTTTCTGTGTATGTGTCTGTGTCTGTACATTTTCCTACCAAACTACTCTGTTAATTTTCAGTCTACAGATTCGAGATTTGGCACATGGAAAAAAATCTTTTGAATCGGTGTTCGGCCAGAAATTTTGCTGTCAAGGGTTCAAAGTTCAACGATTAGACCTTTTAAACTCTACCAAACTCCTCCGCCAATTTTGTGTTTAAACACTTGAAATGTTAGATGTAGTTTATTTGGACATGGATTAAACTTTTTGATTTGATTTGAGCCCAAAAGAATTAATGTTCTGGGGTCAAATTAAAAAAAAAAGATTTACCTCTGCAGTCTAAACATTTGAATTGTTAAATAAAGTATAATAAGACGTAGGGCAAGCTTTTTAATCGGTTTTGGGCCGAAAATTTGGCTGCCAAAGGGGTGAAAGTTCCAAAGAATATATATATATATATATATATATATATATATATACATATATATATATATATATATATATATATATATATATATATATATATATACAGTAAGTTATAAAATATATATAGCGATTAAGCTACACTGAATATACCGCGTTTCATCCCCTCTAGAACTCTTCAGGCTTAGGCGCATAAGCCTGAAGAGTCCTAGAGTGAATGAAACGCGGAATATTCAGTGTTGCTTAATCGCCATATATATTTTATAACTTACTAACTAGCTCTACATATATATTGAGCACTTTTGAAGTAAATACTTAAAGTTTACACATAAATTTATACTTTCGTAAGAGTAAGTGAAGTAGTTATATATATATATATATATATATATATATATATATATATTTAAAAGAGTGTAGCCATCAACAATTGTGGGGTTTTTTGTAAGGTTTTCATCATATTTTTATTTTAAAATATTTTTATAACGCGTTTCGAGCTTAGGGTGTGCTCTCTTCAGATATTTTCGTAAAAAGTTTTTCTTTAAAATGGGAGTTTGTAGATATGCCTCCGCTGATATTAAATATGTTTTTCATAGTGATGCGATGCGTGTGTTCAGTGTTCAGACGTTCTGTCTCCAACTTTAAGTGTTCACAGTGACCGGTCAAAGTTAGTTTCAAAGAGTGTTTTTAGTCCATATGGTGAAGGTTTTTATGGCTTTTTTAGGGTTCTTTTTAAAGACTTTCTTTCCCCATGTATAGCATACACTCACACACAATCACATACGCATACATATACATTCATGTACATGTACACATGCACACGCACACGTACGCAGGCACACACACATACACACACGTATATACATAGAAATATATGTAGGAGCATACATATATACACATATACATACCCACCTACACACCCACACACGTACTCGCATACATCCACCGCTAACAATTATTTTTATTTTTTTAATTTTTATTTTATATATATATATACTTTTTTTTTTTCAACCAAAACACGCATGTATATATGCGCTTAATCATTCCGACATACATACACGCACCCACACACACACAAGTAAGATGGAGAATAGGTAGAAGATATATATACACACACATACACGCACATACACACATATATGTACACACATATATGTATGTGCACATACACTCACAAACATCCACATACTATGTAGGCACACACACACACACACATGCACACACACAGACATATGCAGGGGCTCACACATACGCGTATATCCATATCCACACGAACACATTTACCCACTCATACATGTGCATACATATGTGTATAAATATACACATACACACACATACATACGGATGTGTATACACTCATCCACCCATATATATATATGGGCACATGCACTCACAATCACACACACACATACATATTCATACATTCCACCTTATGTATATATTGGTTGAAGTTTCCTTTCCAATCCATGCACATATGCATACATGGATTCGGTCACTCAAACATAAGTGCACGTATACATACAAACAAGATGTAGCATAGATAACAGATGATATATAATTATACACACACGCATACACAATCATATGTGCACACCCACGCACACACATATACACACGCACACACGCGCTCATACACATACATACGTTTAATTTCTAGTTGTTTGTTTATTTAAGAGAAATGGTACTGTACTGGGTATGGACGCGCGCACCCGCGAAAGTGTGCGTGTGCCTTATTGTGCTTTTTTGTTGTTTCGTGTGTGAGGGTGCACACCTACCCAAGCATGCATGCGTGTAAGTGTATTTTGTGTTTTGCCTATTTATGTGTATAATTATGGAGAGATGTTTAACAAACAGTTTGTAGAATCATGGAAAAGGTACTTAGATGACTGCTTCATCCTATGGAAACCCACATGGGGGGATATCACAGACTTACACACCATACTCCAGAACCTACACCCAAAAATTAAATTCACCATAGAACAAAGCTCTACAGAATTACCTTTCCTAGACATACTGATAAAGATTAAAGACAATAACATTATCACAGACAGTTACCGCAAACCTACAGACACCCAACAATACCTACACTTTAAAAGTCACCACCCTAAAAGCTGCATAAAATCAATTCCCTACACTCTAGCACGTAGAATCTGCACCATAATCACGGACAATAACCTTCGAAAAATCCGACTCAAGGAACTACGAATAAATTTAAGAAAAAGAAAATACCCATCACAACTTATAGACAAAGGGATCCAACTTGCGACAAATATACCAGTAGAAGATTTGAGAACCCCTAAAGAACGAAACAAAGAACAAATCCTAACATACGTCTCCACACACAACACAAACAACCCAGAGCTTTTCACAGAGATAACGAAAAACCTCGTCCTACTTAACCAAAACAGCAAACTAAACAATTTCCTTAAAACAACAAAAATAATAAAAAGCAAACGCCAACCCAAAAACCTAAAACGCATTCTTACCTCATCCAAACTCAATCAAGACGCAACAAAAGGAGTCACAAAATGCAACAAACAACGATGTGGAGTCTGCAACATAATATTAGAGGGAAACACATACACATTTACGAACCCCATACAAACATTCAAAATTTAAAAAAAAACTAGATTGCACCTCAAAAAACGTGATCTATGTAATAAAATGTCCAGCATGCGATAAATCCTACATAGGCGCTACAAAAAACCTTAGTAATAGAGTAGCCCTACACCGATCCAACATCAAAATCGCGGAAAATAGACACCTACATGTATCACAACATATACACACATGCAGTGGAGGCATCGCATCACTATGAAAAACATATTTAATATCAGCGGAGGCATATCTACAAACTCCCATTTTAAAGAAAAACTTTTTACGAAAATATCTGAAGAGAGCACACCCTAAGCTCGAAACGCGTTATAAAAATATTTTAAAATAAAAATATGATGAAAACCTTTAAAAAAAAAACCCACAATTGTTGATGGCTACACTCTTTTAAATATACATTTTTTCTCTCGTTGGAACTACACAACCATCACTTTAAATATATATATATATATATATATATATATATATATATATATATATATATATATATATATATAATGAGTTTTAATGCCTAAAGACACTAGTGTTCGATCCTTTCGGGAATCATCCATATCATCATATGATTACAGCCTGTCGAGAGACTCGAACCCGGCCACGACGACATCTCTGACTCTATTAGCAAAGAACAAATCACATGTCAACGTAACCGCGAAAAATACAGTTGAAATTAACATTCATATTTATGTTTAGACTCTAGAGATATCGTATGAATATACCATCCTGATCTGTGCATGCGATCTTAATTGACCGACTATAATTTTAACTTGGGGTGTCAACAATAAGAACCAAGTTCTTAAAGGAGCTCTCTCTCTCTCTCACACACACATACATACATACATACATACATATACACACATATATATATACATACATATAATTTTTCTACTTGCAGACACCTGTTTCATGCATGGTTTCGCAATCATCAGTGTAGTCAAAGCTGCTACCCCAAAAGAGCAGAAGAGTAAAAAGTGTATGAATGGAATGTTTAAAAGGAGCAGTTGAATTTCATGAGAGTTACCAAGCACTTCATACAGTAAGCCTGTTCATTCCCCTATGAAATTGACACTTATAGCTTCTATATGAGTTTTAAGGATTTCTATTTTTCTACTACTTTTTAACCATTTTAATCGAACGAAAGAAAAAACCCACCAATTTCGTCTTTTTTCCGAGAAACATAAACTTATCTCTGATATTTTTTTATGTGATAAAAAATTGTGTTTAAAATAATAAATAACAAAGCTGCATAAATGAAAATATATTTATGCATATTTTTCGACCGGGCAACGCCGGGTGGCATGCTATTATAAATGCGTTTGTAGGTATGTAAATACAATTAAAATACAATTAATTGATCGTAAATGTTACTCTATATTGAAGACATTCAGGGTTTAAATAGCATGTGAACATTCTTTATTTTACACTGAATAAAACAGACGAAATTTGATTTGAACGTCACATAATAACCAAAACAAAAAATGAGTGATTAACAATGCTGGCCTAAAAATACGAAACACAAGCCTTATAAAACATTTAAAACATAAGAATAAAATTAGTAAAAATATGAATTATATCTGCTTCAGATTTTAAAAATGATTATTTAAGTGAAATATAAAAGTAAACGTATTATTTTGGCTTAAAATATTATGAAACACACACACACAAACACACACACATACACACACACACATATATATATATATATATATATATATATATATAGAGAGAGAGAGAGAGAGAGAGAGAGAGAGAGCATATGTCACTGTGGCACTATTTGTTTAGGTGCCATTTTCAGCGTAGTAATATAGATATTCTTGCTGAGTGACAAGGCCTGTCGCGTAAGAGTTAGGCAATAGATTTTCCACAATTACAACTCTCCTTTTTCTCGTCTGACCAGCATGCAGTGAACATGCACATTTTGGTGTCTCCATGGGAAACGGACGGAACACCCCATTCTTCCCGCTTAGAAAAATTATCTAAGGTAGCCTAGCTAAGGTAAAAGGAGACAGTTGTTATTAATGTATAATATTATAAAGTTAATGGTTAAGTTCTTTTTTCTACAAACCTGTGTTGTGTGTCATTTATCACGACTCAAGCAGACATCACAGCCAGAAATCATGACCAAGCAGACATAATAGTCAGAAATCATGACCAAGCAGACATAATAGTCAGAACGACCCAACAAGCAGTTTGCTGAACTGCATATCAACCAATCAGAAGAAGTCCCCACCAATAAGGTATGCCTTAATGTTTTTGGAATACTGTTTATTAACACTAGAGGAGCATGATGTCGTTCGCATGCCAAAGGAAGTAACCCTCCCCGGCAAACGGTCGTTGTTTAATACCGGTGGAATTAGAAAACTCCCCACGACGACCAGGTGACACCTCCCCGGCAAACGGATGGGTTATAATTTGGTACCTCTTATTTTACAACCCAGGGAGCTGAGTGCCACACCCAGAATGTTTCTCAACCAAGTTACACGCCTCCGGATAAAGGATAGTGCCATATATGTCCCATTAAAACAAGGATTATTACTCACGTAGGAACACTCACTTAGCAATAAGATCTCATCCCTTCACTGTTGATGTCCTTTCTATTCTATTCTAATAGTTTCTTCTCCCAAACAGCTGGACTTTGGAATTCCCTTCCTGCTGCCTGCTTCCCTGACTGTACTGATATGCAGAAGATTAAATGTAACATAAACTAATATGTTGTTAATCTTTCTTAGACAAATAGTGGCCCCTCGCATTCAAGTGGTGATATGCTTTGTAAGGGATCAACATGAGTAAATAAAAAATAAAATAGAAAAAAATAAGCTCGACCCTGCGACTCTTTAAATAAATTCTAGACGATCTTAAAACGACCATAAAAAATTAAACCGGTTAAAAATAACAACTCTTTCTGGTCTGTAAAAAAAAAGAAAAGAAAATGAATGTGACCGCACAGAGGAATATTTGATTGATAGGGCACTCAGGAACATTTTTCTCATATCTGGTTTAACGCCCAGGAACAATCCAAAAATGTTCAATCACGAAAAAAAAAAAAAAAAAAAGAACAACTGATTTAGAAAAAACACGCCCGTCGATTAAATAAAGAAAACGTTTTATATATTAAAGAAAAAATGATTATGAAATATTTTAGTCACACCCGTCAAATAGATGTAAGGAAAAAAATTATTCTTAAAAAATGTGAACATTTGAAATAATACCCCCCCACACACACACGGTGGAATTTGGCAATTCTCTATCACATCGAGTAATGAAAAACTATATTTCTGATTCATGAAAAAAAAACTTCAAATACTTGGAAAAAGGGAACCCTCCTTCAGTGAATAGTAAACATTTGAAAAAAAAAAGCTAACATGAGTAGATGTCAGGAAATTTTTTCATATATTAATCAATAGCGCTTACATCTTTTTTCTTCCTAGTGACTATCGTTTAATTATTATGAGCTTTCATTTCTTATGTAATCAGTTTACAAGACCTCTTTATACGTTCTAGTTTCAGTTTCGATTATATCAGATTGCACTCAAATTATCTATTTTTTTAAATCCCTACTTTATATTGGATATAATATAATATATAATAATAACATTTTACCAAAAATTCTTCATCAGTTCTGGTTTCATATTAGATTATACCTGATAGCAGTCACGTCATCTATTTTTTTAATCATTGCTTTATATTGGGTATATTATAATATATTTATATATTAATATACGTTAGTGTGTGTGTTATTTTGTGTGTCACGCTTACATTAAAAGATAGGGAAAATTAAATATCCACCCCTTTTATTATTCTACCCGTCCGTCCTTTGTTTGCTATCCTGTAATTGTTGAACCCCTTTCCACCAAATACTTATGCACCCTTCTGTCTTCTTTTTTCTTCCTAGTGATTGTCGTTTTATTGTTACGAGATAGTTAGCATTGAAAATATCATTTCGTGTAATTTACACGGGTGCCACTGGCTTAGATAAATATTTTTACAGTTTTAACAAAAGTGCTAGAATAATATCACAGTATCTAGATTCGTGCTAAATGTTCACAGAATGTCCAGCAGCAATATATTACATATGAAAGATACCGCTGTGGAATTTCCACAGGCCCTGATGGTTAATTTTTAATAGTAAAGTTTTTGATCCGTCAATGCATGATGCACATAGCATTATGGATGCATCAGTTATCTGTATAAGAAACTTTCGGTATTCAGTTTGTAAATTCGCTTTGGTTAAGTTGTAAGCAATACATTCTTAAAAATAGAAATAGCATTTTTAGTTTCCTCTACGAATCCTTATATAAGTCTCTCGGTCGATCGATCGGTCTGTTTTCTTTTGTTTTGGAAATCAAAATTTTAATTTGTATGTTTGGAATTATTCGAATTATGGTTCTGATTTTGCATTTTATAATCACATTGTTCCGAATGATATAGCTTCCGACACTCATTAAGGTACATCCTATCAAACGGGAATCTGTACGAAATTTCAAATATGAACTTTCATCAAAGGGGTAGCTTGCTCCAGTCAAAGTAGCCATTACATTTAAGCCACAGGTCTTATGCCGTACCAATAATAATCGTTTCGCATTGACATTGTTCTGCTCGTTGAAGATTCAAGTCAAAGTGCAAGCGATACTAAAAATACAATTACAAACTACTTTAGTCTTATATCTAATCAGGGCTGACCAACCGAGAGCATGTAGCTCTCATCGATCAAATGTCATGTTTGAAATTACGTTCAGATTTCCGAGTTTAAAATAATAATTCATGAGTTAGACAAGAGTCATTTCTGAAATCTAAGATGAAAATAGCATTTTTGAAAATGTCCATGTGTTTCTATCAGCTGCTCTGTTGGTTTTTCAGTCGATCTATTCGTCGGTCACGCTTAGGTTTTGATACCTAAGCGTGAAGTTTTTAAACATTTCAGTTACTTTATCAGACAACCTGATTCTTTCCAAGTTCAACGTAAACGAGTTCTTTCTGAGTCATCCCGTTAAATACAAATTCTAACTGATTTCTTCCACTAACCATCATTATAGTGTGGTTCACCGATCTGCTTTTCTTCGTATAAAAAAAATGACTTGTTAACTCATCTCTATAAGAAATATTCCCTGTTCTTTAGCTGATTTTAAAAAAGATTTTTACATTAGATACACAAATTAAATAAATATACACACATATATCGTATTCTTAGTACTCACTTAAAATATATATATCAAATAATATTGGCTTCATTTTGCTTGGCTCAAAGCATCGTCATACAGTTTTACATCATTATTGCGTTTGCTTTATTTTCTCTTGACTGGTTCTTTCCCGCAATGCGTAGTTTTAATAACGACTAAATTGATTTGATGAATTGCTCTTATTTAAAAACAAAAACGAAAATTTCTCTGTTTTCATGAAATATTTCAAGACTCAACCGAACCCTTTTATAAATAATGTGTCTAGTCTACATATTTTCTATGAATTCTTTTATGACATGCATATTCGGTCTGATACTATCGACGTTTCCACTTAATGTAAGGAAGTAAAAGAGAAAAATATGATAAAAGAGAGGAAATAATTTATCACTATGAAGAGGGAGTTGATCACCAAAACACACACAGAAAGCTGAATAACATTGTTAATCAAGGTGTGGTAGTGATTTGGGGCATAGGACCAAACAATTGAGGTTTAGAGTTAGTAAAGCAGGAGTCTGGGAGAGGCCCCATGTTTTGACAAGCTTCTGGGTTTGACCTTTACTCCTGATCTGAAATGGAACACACATCAAGTCAAGGTCGCTGGAAAGATGGTGGAATCCTTCTACCGCTCTAGAAGATATCTCACTACTGATGCAATTCTCTATCTATATAAAAGCCAAGTACGTCCAAGGATGGAATACTGCTGCCATATCTGGGCAGGAGCTGCTAAAAACAGCCTATCCTGCCTTGACAGAGTACAAAATAGACTTCGTGGCTTAGTGGGGGATGTCCTTTTCTCTACCCTGCAACCTCTCTCCCACAGAAGTGACGTTGCGAGCCTATTCTTGTTTTATCGTTATTTCCATGGCAGGAGCTCGTCTGAACTCCAATCTCTGGTCCTCCCTCGCCAATCTTTCGCGAAAAACGCCCGTCTAGCTGAATCCACTGTGAAAAATTTCCCCCACTTTTTATCTGTGCCTAAATCAAAACGTGGATTCCATGAACAAAGCTTCTTTCTTAGAACTGCACGCCTGTGGAACTCTGTTCCGTCTGCCTGCTCCCCACCTGACTACAACTTGGATGTCTTCAAGTCCAACGTTAACAAATTCTTAATGAACCGCCCCCTTAAGTAAACACTTCATCAAACTCCACACTAACGTACTGTACTTGTAATAACCCTTATCCCTGAGTGGCGCCCGGGCCTTGATAAGTGGTGACCACTGTGTAAAAAAAAGTGTAAGACATTGTAATGAGAAAATAGAAATAGATATAAAAATAAAGAACGCAGAGAGTTACTAACAGATAGGCCTCTCTAATTTATTTACGATTCGTTCGATCTTTTCTTTTCGTCATAAAACCATAATAGCTTTACGTATTTACTATCAGAATATTTTACACATTTAATAAAAGCAATTAAATTTTCTGCAATGCAAAATAAAGATGTGATTTTTTTCTACAATTACATGACAAAGTGAGATTATCTACGTCATCATATATTTCCATGACTATTCACAAGTAATCTAATTAAGTTATCATTAAGAATTTTACAAATACAGCTCCTATAGGTAATGTATCGAAATGTTTGCTATATTTACTTAATTTAGTTTTGAAAAGAAGCAAAACGAATACGGAAGATACCCGGGAAAATTAAAATATCTTCCAGTTTGTGTAATAGAAATCAAATAAAAATATTCCACAAATTTTAGTTTCTTTTGAGTATTTCAAACGGTTTAATGGCGCATAATATGGATAGATTTATATTGAAGTTAAACAAGATTCTTTGAGTTTCTGTTTCTTCTTAGAATTTCTTAATCTCAATTACGTAATTTTAATAATTTACTTGAGCAAGCATTATGATGAAAATTAATATACGGATTTTTCATATCAGGTTTTCTAGCAGTATATTTGGCTGTTAAACTTTGGAATATAACGATTGTAGTAAACATCTGAGCCTGGAATTAATTTTACTAGTCATGAGACGGGTATGTTTATACCTCCGGACAAACAATATTGATGCAGAGTTAAATAAGTTTGCCATTGAAACATTATCTTAAAATCGTCTTATTTTCAGACAACAGAGAAAACTTGTTGTAGTTGGATATTTATCCATATGAGAACACTGTAACACGCAAGAAGTTTCATAATTCAAAACATTCTTATAGTTTCGCCATAAATATTTTTTGTAATATTAATGTAACATGAAACATATCTTCATGTTTATCATCGCCTGACGTGTATTGATCACGCTGTTGAGTTATTTAACTTCGGGTTTAAAAATAACAATTTGAATCAATCACGTGATTTCGAATCTAACCCTGAAGTGGAAAGAATAGTAACCAGGAATCTGAATAGAAAAGCTCACGATAAAATAGTAAAATATAAGATACACATTTTCTTTTCTAACCCACCTCTCTTTTTCTGTTTTTATTTATGGCCGTAAATAATAAAAACAGAGAAGAATAATAAAGGGTGGGATTGTATAAAAATAGTAAAAAATAAATATTTCACAAGAAGAACTGATCTTTATTAACCGGTAACTGTGAAGATGAATTGAGAAGGAGAGAGTGGGGGTGAAAAAGGAAATTGGGTTTGTCTGTTTAATCTTTTAAATTAATTAGCACCGCAAACTTGCATTTTTCTGATTCAAACAATCTAACCTGGTTTTATGTTATTTTCTAGTATATATATATATATATATATATATATATATATATATATATATATGCGTGTTTGCGTGTGTGCGTGTATGTATGTATATGCAAAGAGAGAGATAGTTCATTATTGTACAAATAGATTTGATATTGTTCGAGTCAATTTAAAGTATATACTTCAATACTGCTCAATATTTTAGTCGAGCTCGTTATCATGTTGACAATAAAGTTCTTGCGGTTTTTTACTTTTAAATTCAGATCAAAATAGCACAAAAAATTATTGATCGAAATAAGCATTACCTGAACCAACAGATGTTTGCTAACACGAAACACGTGTACTTATGCCAGTAATGTAAAAAAGCTAGTTTTCTGATGACGATGAAGTCGCTGAAGGCGTTTTTAATATCGCTTAGGTTTTGAAGTATTTCTAACGCTGAAAGTTGTCGAGACGGTTGAAAAGGTGGTAGTCGGTAGGTTTGAAGTCTGCAGAGAATGGCGGATGAGGTAGAGTTTTATAGTAAATTCGTTCAACTTGTGCAGGGTCAGTTTAGCACCGTGAGGTGGGGCAGCGATGTAAGAAAGGATAATGATTGTGGGCTGGGAAATTCGAACCTAGTAAACTTTGGCTTTACAATTTGGAATCTCTCTCTCTCTCTCTCTCTCTCTCTCTCGATCTAGCTATCTATTTATCTTCCCCCTCTCTCTCCCTCGTCATCTAGTAATTTAAATAAATATGAAGTTTGGAATTATATATATATATATATATATATATATATATATATATATATATATATATATAAAGATATCACGTTATAGAAAATATTTATAGCTCTAGATCGTACTATTTAGTTAGCATAGAGTATTTACGTCATTTATTCATATGTAATTACTGTCCACAGTAGTTACATGTAAACATATAAACTTATAGATATGTTGCTATGTAATTATCACTTATATATATATATATATATATATATAGTCTTTGAAGCTTTTAACATTTGAAACTATACAAAAAATTATTTTTTATCATTCGTTAAAAAAAAAACATCTAGTCAGTAAGTTCACATCTAGTTAACATTTAAATTAATCACCTGCAATCACTGCATCAACTCTCAAATTTACTATAATACCAATTTTTTTTATTTTTCAAGGGATCATCAGTTGTTTACCATGAAACACTGTTTCGGGGATTTAAAAACAAAACAGTGTATTACATCATGGCTCCCCAACAGTGTTGATCAAACACCACCACCCTTAATCTTAGGAAGAAGACAAGTTACAAAAATTTTGATCCAATTTCCTATTCTTAATTGCAATTACTAACCTTTTCATAGTATAAAAATGAATTTCTTACCTGTGCGATTCATCAATTTCCACATTTAAAATGGATTATATTTATTTGCTGTCCACTCAGCAAAATGTGGCACAAGGCCGGAAAGTGGTAACCCAGCAGGCTCCCCTAAAGGAGGGGCACTCCTGCAATTTTAAAAATTGCCTGAGTAACCCCGTCGGCATTCCCCGGTCGGGGCGCCTCAGGCAACAAGCAATAAACTTGCCCCACCGGAAAGCCCGGTGGCAAGGCCTGGGAGGGTGGACCTCCTAGGTATTACCCAGGCGGTGTACCTCAGTCCAACAGGTGCTGGGCCGGTCCCCGGCCCCTCACCTGTTGGTCTGAGTGTCAAGTGACGGATCCTTGACTGGTACTATCCATTTGAAATGGATACATTTTTTAATTTATCAGTCTTGTATTTATAAGATTTGGATTAATCCATTTAACTACTTATCACCCCCACTATAGTTAGTAGTTTGTATATTTACATTCTTATTTATTTAAAATTAGATATATAAAGGTTAAAAATATTTTATTTTTACATATATACATTTATATATATATATATATATATATATATATATATATATATATAAAAATTTCTTATATGTAATTATAAATACATTTATACATTGCTAATATAGTTTTGGATTTCCTTTATTAATATAGTCTGGTTTATCTTAAACGATTCAAAAGCATCAGGATAACGAACAAATGCTTTATTTAACTGTTTAAATATTTTATTTTTATCTCCACCTTGTTTTATCATCCTTATTACTAAGCTAGAAACTGGTGGTATAAAATCTGTTAATTTTAGAGTAACACGAGCTATTCTCAAAAACTCTGACATAATGGTTCCATAAAACACAAAAACAGGGCAGGTGCTATCCTTATGGGGCATACGTACTATTTTAAAGGGGAATGCGTTTCTTTTATCAAATATTTTATAAAGAAACATCCCATCCTCAATTTTTATATCTAAATCCAGAAATGTAGCCTGTTGTCCTCTATGTTCACAATTCAATTTTAGTTCGTTTGGATATATAAGATGTTTATTTTTTTCGAATTCATCATTATCGTTTATGCATATAAGGTCATCTATAAATATATATATATATATATATATATATATATATATATATATATATATATATATATTAACGTAAAAAATAGAATTTGAATTTGAATGCTCAATGGTAGATAAAGTTAGAAAATATAAATCTAGTAATAAAAAGGAGGTAATCTATGTATACTTGAGTCATACCATATAGAGAATTTAAAACAAGAAGTTTTAAACAAAAAGTTTTATGCTATACAATGCGGTCTACATTGAAATAAAATCACGCCCAACACCTGATTAAAATATCACATATATATATATATATATATATATATATATATATATACTTATAAGTAAAGAATATGTGAGTAAAATGTATGTGCGTACAAGAATTTAAAATTTGATTAGAGGAATTTAGGATTGTGCAATAAAAAAGTAGGTGGTTGTTAACTTAAGATATAGAAAATAAAGTAAATATAACCTTAAATAGAAACATAAAATTATATTTACATTTAATGATTGTTATTAATAATTAACTAACATCTGAGACATAGTATCACCAAACGTATCAAATATTAAGTAATTTCAAAATATTGAGATGGATAGATTATGATGAATTATAATGAGCTAAATCAGAATAAACGTTTGAAATAAACTAAGTGAGAAATTTAACCTAGATTGCTATAAAGAGAATAATGTGAGAACTGCAAGTTTAAAACTAAGCATGGGGGATTAATAAGAACAAACTCAAATTAGTAAATTAAAAATATAAAGGAATTTCGATAAAATTATGAATCTATAAATGTGGGCAAAATCAAGTTATGGCCCTTACACTGTCTCGATATACTGAATGATATGGGAAAAGTAAAAATAAAAAAAGATATCGTGTTTTATTAAGATGAGGCTGAAAACAATAGATTTAACATTTAAATTAATTAGATAACCACTATGCAGTGAACATAAATATTAACTGAAATTATTTTTATAAAAACTTTTTAATTCATTATTTTCCTGCAAAGTTAACAAGTGAAAGGGAAAAAGGAAAAACGAGTATATCGTAACAGGTAAGCAAAAAATCATACGTACTTTTTTTAATTCAATTTTCACCCCAAACAAGGCACAGTGCCACTTTAAAGTAAGGGGCTACTATCGGGGATATAACTTGCAGAGGTATTATGAAGAGAGATGAGTAGCAAGATGTCTGTTAACATTACATTTGAACTTCTGCATGTCATTACAGTTGGGAAAGCAGAATCCCGGAAGGGAGTTCCAAAGTCTAGCAGTTCTGGGGAAGAAACTATTGGAGGAGGCTTCCTTACACCTAGGGATATCTACTGTGAAGGGGTGGTATTTAGATACTTGTTGGGTTTGTCGGGGGTATTCAAGTGCTTATAGTTCGTCAGAGCATTCACCATTAAAATACTTGTAGAAAAGGCAGAGGGATGCAACATTTCGTCGATTGGCCAGAGGGTGAAGCTTAGATGACAGTTCAGGACCTATCAGGTTGGCGACTTTCTTTTGAACCTTGTCAAGGAGTGAGAGACAAGTAGCAGATGCACCCGCCCAAATGTGACAACAGTACTCCATACATGGGCGAATGGTGGCCTTTTACATGTACAGGATATTTTTAGGCGTCAGTAACTTTCTAGCACGGTAGAGAGACCCTACCTTCTTCGCAGCAGCCTTGGCAATGCTCTCAATGTATCTATTCCAGTTCATGTTCCCTGTAAACATTAAGCTTAAAGAACTTAAACGTTATGTGTAAAGAAATTAAAGCAACTTGAGACATAAATAGCTTAACATATAAATAGACACTAAAATCTGAATGTTGTAGTTTCGGAATTGAGAAGTAATTCAATAACTACATAAATCAGATGAAAAAAAAACTAATACTAAAAAGTAAAACACTAAATCAGTATTAAAATAGAAAATTGTAGAAATATCTAAAAAAAAAAAAAAGAAGAATGCAAAAGTAGGAGACTTACTCAATTCGAAGCAATCGGAAAAATAAATAAATAAAATAAAATAAGGATGAACGAGATGAATCCAAATTGATTTTCTTAAAATGTAGATTATGAAAATATTCATATATATATATATATATATATATATATATATATATAAATATATATATATATATATATATGAATATGACAAATGTATTTTTGTGTCTGAGGAGCAGGTATTTTGGAATATTTTGGAATAATAGAAAAAACAATTGTAACACGTAAGGAAGTACACCATATGATGTCCTTATTTCATATTTCTCTGTCTTAATTTTGCAAAAATATTATATATATATATATATATATATATATATATATATATATATATATATATATATGTATGTATATATATAATAGAGAATTTAGGGAAACCGCTAAAAAACGCAAAAAAGCACAAAAACTAGGAACTCGTGATTTCTGGAAAATCCACAACTGTGTAGTAAATAATGGGCAATCAACAATTCCCCCACTAACCAACAATCACGAGGTTGTTTGCTCAGCAACCGAGAAGGTTAACATGCTTGCCAATAGGTTTGCCTCAAACTCCACACTGGACCCTCCAACCACCCCCTACCTGACTTTCCTATGCGGACAGACGCCCCGGTAGACGATCTGGAAATCACCCCTGCTCAGGTGCATGCTATAAAAAAACCTTGACACTTCAAAAGCATGTGGACCCGATCTCATCTCAGCTGTGCTATTAAAAAAGTGGTCAGCCGAAGTAGCTTCACTTCTCTCCAAACTCTACAACAATGCCTTAATGAAGCATGCTTTCCGGGTTGTTGGAATACTGCTTCTGTGGTACCAGTATTCAAGAGTTCTGGCGAAAGAACTGACCCATCAAATTATAGCCCCATTAGCTTCCTCCCACTTTTCGCCAAAATATTTGAGACCATAATTAACCATGCTCTATTCCGGCACCTTACAGATGCTAAACTTCTGACTGACAAACAATATGGATTTAGACAAGCCCGTTCCACAGCAGAAATCCTCACTGTAATCTCTGAACGTATATACCATTCACTGGACAAAGCGAGGGAGGGCAGAGCGGTAGCTCTAGATATATCTAAGGCTTTTGACAGGTTATGGCATGAGGGTCTCCTCAGTAAAATTAGATCATATGGTATCACTGGTAGAATACTTAACATAATTAAATCCTTCTTAGATAAAAGAAAAATCCTGGTTTCCTCGACGGTCGTACATCTAAACAATATGATATAAATGCGGGAGTGCCCCAAGGGTCTATCCTTAGACCTCTATTGTTCCTGATATTCATAAATGACCTCCCTGACAACATTGCCTCTGAGATGGGTATATATGCTGATGACACCACACTCTATAATAGGCACAACAAGAAAACAAATGAACACATATCTAAAGAAATGGCAGAAACACTAGAGGATGACCTCCAATCTGTAGTGGAATGGGGACAAAAATGGATGGTCAAGTTCAATACCGCCAAGACTAAACTAGTTTCATTCAATAATTACAAGAAACCTTTTCTATAACCTATAGCAATTGCCATCGACTCTATCTGAGAGTACATCTTTCAAACTCCTTGGCCTAACGTTCACAGGAAACATGAGTTGGAACACTTACATTGAAAGCATTGCCAGGGCCGCTGCAAGAAAGGTAGGCTCTCTCTACCGTGCTAGAAAACTACTAACACCCGAAAGTATCCTGTCCCTCTATAAGGCCACCATTCCCACATGTATGGAGCATTGTTGTCATATTTGGGCTGGTGCATCTGCTACTGGTCTCTCGCTGCTTGACAAGGTTCAAAAGAGAGTCGCAAATCTTGATAGGCCCTGAACTGGCATCTAAGCTTCAGCCTCTGTCCCATGGACGAAATGTTGCATCCCTCTGCCTGTTCTACAAGTATTTTAATGGTGAATCCTCTGACGAACTACAAGCACTTGTGCCCCCACGACGTGAACACCCTCGACAAACCAGACAGGTTACTAAGTCCCACCCCACACTGTAGAGATCCCTAGATGTAAAAGATCTTTCTACTCCAGTAGTTTCTTCCCCAGAACGGCTAGACTCTGGAATTCCATTCCAGGTCCCTGCTTCCCCAACTCTACTGTCGATATCTTGCTGCCCAAATCCCTACATAGTAGCCCAGTAGTTGTGGCCCCTGAAAGTAGTCCCCTACACCAAAGTGGCAATGTGCCTTGTTTGGGGTGAAAATGTAATATATATATATATATATATATATATATATATATATATATATATATATATATATATATATATATATATATATATAGAATGTGTGTATAGAATATTAAGAGATAAAGACATGCTTCAAAATGTAGTGGAAGTAAATTAATGTTGATTAAACGTTGGTTGACTTGAGTCCTTCTTTTGTGTGGCCAGAGTGACCTTTATCTTGACATCATATCGTGTGGTTGGTGCTGAGTCAAATACAAAGGGAAATGCCCATGAGCTTAGAACATTAATGACGCTGCGCTCTGACGGTGACAAGCATATTGAAATCGTCATCAAGACAAACTTATGGCCTCCAATGCCATCTCATTTATGAAGCTAAAACATTGACAATGAGAAAGAAAATAGTGGATAAAAAATGAGATGGTCAAGTCTCGATGAAGTCGAATTATAACGGCATTTAGATTTACGCAATCGAAATGCTTTTTCATACCAGCAAGAATTCTTTTCCAATAAAGGTTGTATTTGCTTAAAAAATTTATTTATCGAATTTTGACTGTTATTGAATCGTAAAATTGGTTTTCTATACTGCAAGAGGGCTGCGATATTTATTCGCCTGAGGCATTCCTATTGGTGAAATAGGGCTGAACAATATAGTAGATTGATTTCAACCTTACCTTTGTGGATAAATTAGAAGTATAAGTACTGACATCAAAGAATTTATTTGGGACATGAAGCAGAGTTTTAGTAACACCAGTAAAACATATGCATGTAATCTCATATTGATAATTCCATACAAAACGGTAATAGTTCAGTATTAAACAACTTTTGATACTTTGTAAAACCTACATGGAAAATTAAATTTGCAGTTTTTGAAAAGATTACACGTGTGGGCTTTCTTTTGCCCGCCTATATATATATATATATATATATATATATATATATATATATATATATATATATATATATATATAGGGGAGGTTAAAGGAAGAGAATAAAATCAATTTTTTAATAGGAGACTTATCAAGATAATACAACGCTCAACAAATTGTTTGAAGCTTATATAGGAGTCAATAAAAAGAGAAAATGAAAGTATAAAATCTATAGAGTAATATATATATATATATATATATATATATATATATATATATACATATATATATATATTTAATAATAATTGCGTAAGTGAAAACTCTTCATACCATGGTATTGCGAAGCCCAGTGCTTCTCATCAGAAGAGAATAGGGATGCAACGTCTACCGAGAATTACATTAGGAATAAAGTAACTTAGTGAAGCTGTTTGCGGGAACTATATTGATCTCTGTGATAAAAGAGGAGTGCAGTTTGTAATATATAATGTTGGTAGGTATGTAGCATATCTGCCATAGTGGGTTTAATGTATGTGGACAGTATGTGTGTTTAGGGTTAGTTACTTTAAACAAGTTTCTCATTAAACCATATGTTTAGATGTGTTTTAGCTATGGAGAGGGTTTACACGAGATAGGGGGTTTACGCTATGTCATTATGTTTTTAGCAGGGGTGTCTTACGTTAAACCAGAACTTAAAAGCGATATAAGTTATTAAGAGTAATAGAATTATAGTTAATATAAGGAGATACAGTATACGGGGCGCAGTGTATTATGATTTTAATTGAGTACTATAGAGAGTAAACAAACAGTAGAATAAAGGGATAATATACCAAATTAGTAGAGAAGGATAGTGGTAAAAATATGAGAATTATAGAATAATAATATATGATAATAGTTCTAACATTTTACTTACCTAGGAACAAACATTATATAAAATTGTCTTCAAAGAATAAGATATATGCAAGTCTATTTCAAACCCATATAAATAGAAGTGTAGCATTTTCAGCTTAAATTGTCTCGTATCTTGTGGACTCCAGAACTGGAAAATATATAGTTGCAATGATTAAGTATTTTAGAGAAATTACACTAAACATTAGGGAAAATATGTTATTTTGCTTACCGTAAAGTGAAATTAACACTAATATGGAGTTTATTCTGACTGAGGTAATTTGCGCATTATTATAATAATATTAATTATATAATTCAGATTAGTCAGTTAAAGAAGTAGATATAAAGAAATTCTGATTTGATACGCTTTTGAGTATGTCATTTCCATGGACGCTCAATGTGATAATTACATTTAAGTCAAATACTACGATGTTTCGCTCAAAATATTAAAGAAAATCAAATTTTAAAATACCTTGAAGAATGCATTTCTGATGTTCAATTTTTGTAGGCTTCTAGGATTTTGTGCGAAATCTATTCGATAGTTTTGTTCAATTTTTGTACTTATGGGCTGTTTGTTTATTGATTTCTAAAGGTGTTGTCTAATAGTTATTTATTTGAAAGTTTAGTTTTATATTCATACCTATGCAGTTAATTGTTTGTGTGTTACTGCGGATTTATAAGTTTTTTAAGCCCTTAAATGTTTTTCTTATTATCTTGAAGGTTTTGAAGAATTTTGAAATTTGGAAAAGTATTTTTTGGAGATTTCTAAAAAAGTTTAGAATTTCTAAAAAAAAAAAAAAGAGATTTCTAAAAAAAATTAGAGATTTATAACAAAATTCTAAGGTTGTTGATTCTTAGACTTTAGGATTTTAGATAAAAATATTAAAATAAATAGATAAAAACATAACAAGTGTTGAAAATATTTCGGCATTTGTTTTGGTTCTTAAACCGGTAAATTTGGAATTTTGCATCCCATATCAACAATAAATATAAACAGTAGACTTTCAATTTGTTATTACATTTTCACCCCAAACAAGGTATAGCGCCACTTTGATGAAGGAGACCACTATCAGGAACATAAGTTGAAGAAATACAATAAAGGGAGTTGGGCAACAAGATGTTTTTTCACATTACACTTAAACTTCTGTATGTCAGTAGAGTTGGGGAAGCAGGAACCCGGAAAGGAATTACAAATCTAGCAGTTCTGGAAAAAAACTAGTAGAGAAAAGGGCTCTCTTATATCTAAGGATCTCTTCTGTGTAGAGGTGGAACTTTGCTGCTTGTCAGATTTGTCAGGAGTATTTACGTCGAGGGGGTACAAAGGTGTGTTGGTCGTCGGACCATCCACCATTAAAATACTTTTCAAATAGACAGAGGGATGCAACATTTCGTCGATGGGATAGAGGCTGAAGCTTAGATTACAGTTCAAGACCTATCAGATTGGCGACCTTCTTTTGAACTCTGTCCATGAGTGAAACTAGTAGCAGATGCACCAGCCTAAATGTGACAACACTACTTCATACATAGGCGAATGGTGGCTTGTAGAGGTGCAGGATACTTCCAGGCGTAAGTAACTTTCTAGCACAGTAGAAAGAGCCTACCTTCCTCGCAGCAGCCTTAGTAATGCTCTCGATGTATTTATTCCAATTCATGTTCTTTGTGAACGCTAAGTTAAGAAGTTTGAACGAAGTAATTTCAGGTAATGTATCTTTAGCCATAGCTATGGGTGGTTGAGAAGGTTTCTTGTAAATTATTAAACGAAACGAGCTTAGTATTGGCAGCATTGTACGTTACCATCCATTTTTGATCCCATTCCACTACAGACTGGAGATCTTTCTTTAGGGTTTCCGCCATTGCCTTGGTTATGTGTTCATTCGTTTTCAGCTTGTGCCTGTTATAGAGCGTGGTGTCGTCAGCAAATATACCCATTTCAAAGACTATTTCATCAGAGAGTTCATTAATGAATATCAGGAATAATAAAGATCTAAGGATCGACCCCTGAGGTACACCAGCATTTAAATATTATTGTTTAGACGTACGACCATCGATAACAATCTGGATTTTTCCTTATTTAAGAAGGATTTATTTATGTTAATCTTCGTCCAGCAACACCATAGAACCTGATTTCCATGAGAAGACTATCGTGCCATACTCTGAAAAAGTCTCGAATATACCTAGGGCTACTGCCCTCCTCTCTCATGCCTTAACCAGTGCCTGGTATATACATTCAAAGATTACAATTACAATATCTGCAGTTATACGGACTTGCCTAAATATATATTGATGATTGGACAGAAGTTTAGCAACTGTAAGGTGGTGGACTAGAGCTTGATTATGGATTTTGGCGAAAAGAGGGTGGTGGCTTTTGGGGTAATAATTTAAAGATTCAGTTCTTTTGCCAGAATTCTTGTAAACTGGTACCACAGAAGCAGTTTTCCAGCAGTCAGGAAAGTATGAATCCTTACACACACACACTCGACCAGCGTTTTCTGCTATATTGGACATTTGATCATTATACTTCACCAACATCTGAAGGCAAAAGTGCAAATCATTAGCAATATGCTTATTTATTGAAAAACATTCTCCTCTTGTTTGGTCTTTAAACCGTTAAATTAAAAAAAAATTATTTCATATAAACTTTTTATTACTTAAGAACATAAATGTTAAAAAATCTAGATAAATAAAATAAAATATTTAAAATAAATGAATAAATAATAATAAAAGTAAATTTATATTAAGAATAAGTAAGTGTGTTAGTATATGAATGCGATCTTCTTTTTGGGAGAAATAGTATAAATATACGTCATAATAATAATAATCAACCATTTGTAATTATTCAGATGTTTCTTTATTTTTAATCTAATTTTTTTTAATTATTGTGATGCAATTAAAAGTTTAATGGAACAATTAGAGTAAAATAATATGCATTTAAAATTAGTTAGCTGTACATCTTAAATAATTTGTTAGAACAAAGCTTTCAATAATTAAAAGGGAATAACTCCCATACATTATAAGAAGTTAGAGTGTTTCGTGGTTTCAATTGGTTGAATATTTTACCGTCTGTTATTCTTGAAAAAATAAATTTTAATAACTAGTTTTAGTCCTTATGAATAAAATTAGTAAAAAGAAAATATTTATAAAATAATAATAAGAGATAGAATCAGTTTAATAGATAATGGAAATATCTTTATGGAAGTAAAAACGTGCTTTATTTGCATATAATTAGCTTTGTTATGTTATTTTATTTCGTAAATCATGTTAAGAACGTTTAATTGATTACGAAACATAATTAAATTATGGACTACGTTATTACCTATTGGAGTTTTGCTTGATTTATTATTTGAAGCTAAATACGAAATCTGTAGAATGTAGCTATAACATTGTTTAAATGTGTGGTGGTAGGAGATGATGTCTCCACTAAAGTTATTTTTAGGTTGCCTATAAACGCTTCAATAGTAAGTGTTTCTTTATGTTCGTGTTTTTCTGGAATTTAAATATCTCCATGCAATTTTATTAAAATTTTATTAACATTTTATTAACATTTTTATTTATCAAATTTGTTGCTATTCCAATGACAAAAAACAACAACTGTTTTTCGAGGAACATATATATTTATCTCTAATAAGTTGTTGGCAGGGCTTCCGCTATTCAAGGAAATACGTGTATGGTGCATTTGATTATAATATGGATAAACTATTATTAGTGTAAATTAAATACATCTCCGTTTTTTGGAATGACAATTTGTTTATGATTATGCCATATATATATATATATATATATATATATATATATATATATATATATATATATTGACGGAAATGATATAATACTTATGTAGTAGGTGGTATTCAAATTATCTGACATTTTGTAAGAATGTATTAGCTCGTGCGAGCTTATGGAAATTGAAAACATAAGTAATACGTACATGGAGAAAAAAAGCATATATAGAAAGAATATAGCGAGTTAAAATTAGTGGTAAAATGTGTCTATTTCCCAGATCAGAGAAGTAAGCACATACAGTATGAAGGTGTTTCTCCTCTTTCTTTTTTATTTATATATTTTTTCTACAAGGTCATTTTATTAATTTACTCAATTATTTTCGTATTTTTATGTGCCATTTTCTATTCAATTTATGTTCCTAACTTTAAAAACCGTGTATCATCTGAGATGTTTTCTGAACAACGAGGCACCTCTTTTATTCTTTGCTGTCTTCCTTCTCCGTCTTGTTCGATCGCAAGTTGGTGTTTCTTTCCTGGTCAATTTTGTTCGAAAAGGAATCTGAATAAGGAATCTGTATTTTTATCTTGAAACATTTTGTTTACTGTTCACTTGACATTTGACTCTTCTTTAATTTCCATTTTTCTTTTCACCGACTTTTTATACCACGTGATTTCCTGATACCCTTAGGCTGACAGCTTTAAAAGCCGCTGAATTCGATTTAAATCAGAAGCCACATCAGGAATTCTTCATATCCTGATAAAACGACCTTCTTCATTGAGACGGCTGCCTTTATTCAGCTATACAAAATATTTCTATCCGAAAAAAGCGATATGTCGATCAATATCAAAAATCAATATTAACCTAAATATTAGTAAAATAAAAGATTATTTAGTATGGGCGCTTCTAGATGATGATCTGTATGAATACAGACTTGCTCTAAGAATTCAGTTGTTTAGGACTTCTTTTGTGGTTTTGTTTTAGTGTCTAAACTATGTCATTTACTGAACTAAATTATTTTTCGGCTTTTATAGTTTATTTATATTGCATTTAAATTATTAATCTTATTAAAGATCATAAAACATTCATTTTGTTATTATCATAAACCTATTTTTAATGCAATATTTTATTTCTGTTTATAGGATTAACGTACATATATTAAATAAAATGTATGAACTATATAAATAAGCTACGAAATACACACAAACACGTATACACAGATGAATTATATTAGATTTAACTGAAGATAAACAAAAATTTAAATAACAATTAACAAAATTATGTGCACAGATATTTCGATGAAATATCTACTATATCGACGGTGGCGTCTAAAGCTTATGTTGAGTGTGCTCATGTAAAATTAAATTTTACCAGTGGTCAATTGTGATCGTAATTTTGAATTAGGTATTATAGAGTAATATCTTGAAGCCTGCTATCGAAAATATTATCTATAAATAATGTTTTACTTTAATTTATTTATTACTTTAAGGCTATATAAATTAAGTAAAAGTAACAAAAATGGTTAGAGAGCGTTTACCATTAAAAGTACAGAGAACATATTCGAGCGTCATATATCCCGAGGCAACGTTGATGTTACGAGCTAATGAGTGATAATCATTCCGTCCGTTTATATCTTTTTAAAACGAAAAGTGTAGTTCCTTTAATTTAGATTAAATTATCGGAATTATTATCTATTACTAGACGGTTTATATTTGATTGCAATAGAGCTTGGTTTTCAGCTTAGTTTGTGACTCTGTATTTATCCTCAGGATTGGTGCGATTAACCGATATTAGATTTCCAGATATTGAATACGTCGTTGAGTTTTACCTAAATAGGGAATCTCTAGAAATCTGTCCGATGTTACTACGAAGCTTCTCCCAACACAGTAATACAAGTGAATCGAAGTATTTCTCCAAAAGAGAGCAAGTAAACAAATAGGTAATAACTACAACAGCGATAAGTGATAAAAAGTTTTATTTGCTAAATATAAACATATTGACCCGTGAGGTATGAAAACGCAAGTCTCTTTCTGGACGCCGCAGATACCTAATACGTGTACATCTTTAGCAGATCATAACAAAAATATATAAATTTCTCCAACGTACAATTCTGAAGTGCATATGATATTCCTTATCATTATACATTTTTTGTAGTTACCGGCTGAGGGCATGGACACTTTAAGTAAATCGATATATACATAGTTTAACACCTCACTTTTAGAGTGATTATATTTATTATTTAATATATATATCTATATATATATATATATATATATATATATATATATATATATATATATATATGAGCAAACAGTTAATGAAATATGTTAAAAAACTCTTTGAAATGAGTTAAAAACATATTTAATTTGAAAAGGATAAATGGATAGTCCTTAATCCGCGGAGTTTTGAAGAAATACTCTCCTTCTCATCAGAGGGTAGGAATTAGCAAAATGCAGGATCGGATTTTGCATGCAGAAGTATTTGATGAAACAACAAATAAGTCAATGATCTTACTTGAAAACAAAATAAGTTAAGCAGAGGGAATATCGTAAAGAAAAAGTTGATTACACATTAATGGATAGTCTGATGGAAGATAAAAAACATCCAGTGACGGTAAAATCCAAATGTAAAACTTCAAGAAAGTTAAAAGAATTTCCATTTGTACAAGTAAAATCCAAAGAAATCCCGTAATTGGAAAAAAGATGGTCCATAATAATCCAAAGGCAGAAATCCATGGAATAATTCACAAAAAAGTGTGTACAAGGAAAACATAATATTAATAAAAGAAAAATAAGATGTGCTTTTCACTCTACTTCCGAGACATAACTATAAATTAAAAAAATCTGGGAAGAGAAAGGAGAAAAAAAAGAGAATGATAAAGTTAAATATAAAATATAAAATAAAGGGAAACAAAAGTCAAACTGACCCAGACAGGAAATGTTAAAGGCGCGAAAATATATATAGGGCAAAATAATATAGGTCAACTGAAATGTACTTAAATGTCATTTAAAAAAAAAAGGTGTCAGCAAGAATTATTAAAGGACATTAAAAGGAAAATAAAAATAAATAAATATATAATAAATAAATAGAAAATAAATAAATAAATAAAAAATGAAATATAATAAAAAATATAATATATAATATATAATATAAAATAAAGTAAAATAAGAATAAAATTAAGAAAATAAAAATAAAAATTATTTAAGGGTGAAGATGGCCGGTATCTGCAATTTCAGAAAAAAAAATTAAAAAATTAAAAAAAATATAAATAAAAAAATAAGTAAATTCATATAGTAAAATTTAAGTAAATATACATACAAGATATGAAAGTGTGGGTAGATTGATATATTAGATAGATAGGAAAGTTTAAAGAATAAAACAGAAAATGCAGCTAAAAATAAATAAATAAATAAAACAGAAAATGCAGATAAAAAACCGGCCATGCAAAGAAGAGATAAAGAATTTAAATAAAGGATTATTAAATTATAAAGTATTAAGTATTTCGAAAAACGATAAAGTCAAAGAAAAAATATTTTATATCTATATAAAGGGTAAAAGTAATAACTATGTAATTTCAAAATTGCCATAATTTAATTTGGACTTATGTTTACAGAAAGAGATCAGTTCATTTTTAGAATTTATTATATTGTTACTTAGAGGGGAAGTAATTATAGTTATAGCATCGGTTGTGCAGAGGCGACATGACTTAGAGCCTGGAGTATAAGACTTAACTTTTTTTATAATAGTCCATTTGATTGAGAAGGGAGTATTGTTAGAGTTAAGTTTTTTAATTAAAGTGGTTAGAGAAGTTCCTTGGTTATTATTAGAATTATGGTTGTTTAAAGAAGAAATGTGGTTTGTATATTCTTTTCTTAATTAATGTTGAAGTGGCGCCGATATATGTATGTACTTTATTAAAAGCTCGAGGTCTGGTATTAATATTAATTTGCTGATTTGTATTAGTTAAATAGTTTGAATTTTGTTCATAGTGTTCAACAAATGGTGGAACAATGTCTGTATGGGGACTATTTTGGAGGGGATAATGAGTGTTGTTAGTGTTAGGATGGTTGTTAGGAGAAATATTATTATTCTCATTAATATTATTATTATTATTATTATAATTATTATTATTATTATTATTATTATTATTATAATTATTATTATTATTATTATTATTATTATTATTATTATCATCATCATTATTACTAGTTGTATAATTGTAGATGGAAGGGCTGCTCGAATGGTGTATTGGATTAGTAACTATATCAGATGGAGGATGGGAAGAAGAATAACTTGAAGACAAAATATTAGTGTCTGTTATGCTCAGTAATAGTGCAAGAATATATAACATCTTTATGGATACAATCATTATTGAGTGGGCAAAGATGTTTGTTATTACAATTACAGTTAGTTTTGGGTTTAATTGGGAAAGGGATTTTTGGGCTGATTTAATTTTTTTGTTATTAGATGTAAAGATTCTTTGTGCTAAATTAGGCATTGTTGAATAAGAAATCCGGATTGAATTTTTATTGAAAATAGAACTATATCTGTGTGGGTATTTGAAAGAGTTTTGTACAATGTTGAAGGATTCCTTAGGTATATTAGTTTTGACATTTAGGCTAAATGGAGGATTAAACCAAATATTTTTCTTTCTCCTGATGCGACTAGATGGGTTAGAGGCATTGCGATTAGTATTTTGGTTTGGATTATAATTATAGACTCGTTCATTGTTATTGATAGCGGCAGATCTTGCTATTTGGATTGGTTTCTTACGAGTCATATTTTGTGTGATTACAGATTTAAGGCGGCCTGCAGGAGGAGCATAATTGTTGTATTTAATCTTTTCTTTGTGTCCTTATTGAAGAAAGTAGCATTTTGATTAAAAGTTTTTTTATAAGCAGAAAGAGCAGAAATTCTTCTAGAGACAGATGGTACTATAGATTTTATAATTGAGTTGGGGTGGTTAGAAGATTTATGGACGTATAAAAGCGTAAGATTAGGTTTATGATAGGGGCTATGAGTTTCGGTGTTAAGATTAAGTGTAACATCTAGAAAATTAGAAGTTTTTTTGTTTGGTTCGATAATTATAGAAAGGCCAAAGTTATTGAAGAAGTTATGTAATTTTTTAATAGTTTTGTTGTACTCTCTTGGCCTGGCTGTTGTAGTAAAAAGGGCATCGTCTCTATAAAGACCCCCTTGGATATGTTTAAAGTGGTATTTAAGTTCTTTCAGTAAGAAGAGTCCCACTAAGTCTGTAACTTCTGCAGAGTCAGAAGCACCCATCAAGATTTCAAAATTATCAGGGGTATCCTTTCTAGTCCAAAGCTTATTGTTAAATTGTATAAGGGACTTTCTCGCTAGGAGAATTAATTTTATTTCTAAATTAGTTAAGTCAGAATTTCTTTTAGCATAGATAAGAGCCTTATTTAAAAGGATCGGAGAAATTGATTGATAATAATTTTGGATGTCAAATGTTATGAAGTTAAGGAGGTATTTATTTTTAAGGGAAACAAACCAATTAATTACAGAATCTGAATTCAGCCAAAGAGGGAAACTTACTTTTTCTTTAATAGAAGGGATGATTCTATCTAAGATATTTTTGCTTACAGCTCCTAAGTCAGAGTTAGATGGGCAGATCAATCTGATGGAGGGGTAGAAATTAGGTTCATGATCTTTGAGGGTGAATCTGGGAGTACCTGGAGAAATTATTTCAGTGAAGTTATGAATGTTCATAGAAGTCAGTAAAAGTTTAGCTTCAGAATTAATGGAATCTAAAGTATTAGGAGGGACTATTTTATAAGATTTATTAAGTTCTTTATACAAAAGTTTTTATATGTAGGATAGTCAAGTTTATAATAATTTTTTGTCTTATCAGCAGGGACGAATATATGTTTATTCTTTTTAACTTTTTCGGCAAAATTATTTATTTTTCGAGTAACAGGATTATAATGGTGTTTTTGTTTCTTAAATTTAATTTTTTGACTAAATTTAACATGGAATTCTCAAACTCTTCGAGGTAAGGGTTGTATTTGGAGTGGGCATTAGTTTTTAATCCATAAAATTTGGCAGCAATTCTTTCGAATTTCTTTTGTTCTCTATGAGAGTTGATAGGGAGTTCATTTAAGATTTCTGGGTGAAGTTGGTCTTCAGAGGAAATAGGCGCTTTAAGTTTATTTTTAATGCTTAAGTCATGGTGATAAGCCTTCAACCTTATATTTTTTAGGAAAGTGTTCAAAACGAGAACAAATTTGTTGGGTAGGAATAGGGATATTTTTGGCAGACAGAGGAATGTGTTCCTTTTCAAACATATCTGGAGAAAATAAAAAGTTCAACTAAATGGGAGCTTATAATAAAATGAAAATTACAATTGAATTTACCAAAATGATCCAAGATGGTAAAATTAAAGTAAATTATAAATATTAAAGAATTAATATTTATAAACTTATCTCAGCCAGATATAAAAGCTCGATAATACCAAATAGGAAATAGAGCTTATAATATGAGCAAACAGTTAATGAAATATGTTAAAAAACACTTTGAAATGAGTTTAAAAAAATATTTAATTTGAAAAGGAAATCATTTGGATCATTTTGGTAAATTCAATTGTAATTTTCATTATATATATATATATATATATATATATATATATATATATATATATATATATATATACACACATTTTAAGCTTATTAACGTGCATATTTTTTGAAAAAGGTAATTTCATTAAGTAGCTTTCATGCATTTTACTTTTGATAATTCAATCATTGTTTTCCATTGCATATAGCATGTAATTCCTGTCATGACTATGTTTACATCGTGGATAAGGGCGTGATAACAAAAAGGTTTTTAAAGTGTTTTCAGCGCTTGGTGGTCAATTTATTCTAGGCTTTTCGATGATTGATTTCTATCCATTTACTTGCGCAATATAGAAGCATGGAATAAATAGTGCAAACATGCACACATAAACACACACACACATATGTTTCTATGATTTTAGCTTATCAAAAGTCTAGAGGCCGTTTCCAGACAGAAACACTGAATCAACCCCCCCCCAAAAAAAAGAGAAACATTAGACAAGCGATTTACATTGTAGACCGGTCCCCTAAAGAAGTGATGAGCTGGTCCCTACCTCATAAAACAGTCATCTTGCTTGTTTTCGTTATATTATATTAATATTTTTGAAATTTAAGAATGGAAACTTAATCAAAAAATCTTTGTTACTGCAATTATTATAACTTAAATGCGTTCTTTTTTTATAATATTTACATCGACCGATCTTTTACATTGAACTTTGAAAATAAATTTGGAACGAAAAGTATTATAGAAAAAGAAAACCAGTCACATGTCCACTCCATCGAGTGGAAATTAAAAATAAACAAAGGTTTAATTCCTGTTAGTAATGGCGAATAACAAACAACTGGTCAGATGCGAGTTTTCTATCCCGACCATCATCAACTAACCTGAGATTATTTTGTCAGGATCATGGCAGAGCCAAACTCCTTGCTAATAGTTTTGCATCAAACTCAACTATAAGCGATCAGGACATATACCTCCCTAATTTCCTCCCAAGACCGAAAATAACCTGAACGACATCAACAAATCTGTTTGTGATGTTGCTATTCTCCTCAAGAACGTCGATACGAATAAAACGACTGGTCCTAACAATATTTCT
Source organism: Euprymna scolopes (assembly GCF_053919585.1). Lineage (NCBI taxonomy): Eukaryota > Metazoa > Mollusca > Cephalopoda > Sepiida > Sepiolidae > Euprymna > Euprymna scolopes. The sequence goes on from NC_136513.1 coordinate 3,876,699, forward strand.
TTCATAGTGCTGAAAAAACTGCAACCAGATTTAGCTTTCTAGTTTTGCAAAGATGTAGATACTTTCCATTTTGTAGACTTGTTTTTAATTATAATTGAAACACGCTGTCCAAATTTAGCGAATACCTATTAATCAACATCGGTTATGACATGTACAATTTCCTATAGTATCCGGACTTAGGTGACAATTGCTCTACATAGGATTTAACACTGAGAAGTTATTTATTGTATGGGCTTTCACTGACTTTGAATGAGCTAGTTCATATCAAATTGAGGAATAGTCACAAGCAAATGTATATTTACCTTTTGAATAGTTTTCCTAATTGATTTGTAAATAGAGCCGGAAGACAGTTCTTATTGGCAACACTGAACAGCTACTTCGAAGCATTTATCTGTCATTTTGATATGCCCTCTCCCTGCTGCGAAATGGACACTGCTGACAATGAATTAGATGATAAAGGCAGTTTTTGTTTTATTTAATTATTTGTTTCATTACCAGTTCAATGTGACAAATTTTAAATTAATGTTTACTAAACCGGGATGGCTAAATTTAATCGACTATCAAGAGTATTAACCTTCCAATACTCGAAAGTCGGTGTTGATAGATTCTGGGGTTAACTATTTAACCTCCTGTCGTACCAGTGTCTGGTTTTGTTAAATAGACAATCTAGGCTATTTAACCTTTCAGAATAAAACGGAATTTTGAAACAATATCTATTTATATAAAGTTAGAGATGTGAATAGATTTATAGATTTATATGTACACATTTCAATACTTATATAATTCGCTGATCGTTAGATATTTGTTATAGGAAAAATGGCGTGGAAATCTATCATAAAAATTACTATCATTCAGAATTTTGATAAATTTTAGCAATGAAGATTGGCTATCAATTAATTGCTATCATCCAAATTTTCATTTCACTGTGATATTTTTAAAAGGATTCAATGGGAATAATATGGGCACGCCCCCCTCCCATTGGAAAATTTAAATAGTTCATAGTTGTTTCATATTTGAGCCGGATATTAGAAAGCAAGCTATGTTTATATATATGTTTGTCCGTCCGTCTGTCTGTCTGTCTGTCTCTCTCTCTCTATCTATCTATCTATGTATATATATATATATATATATATATATATATATATATATACCAGCAGGCCGTCTGGCGTTGCCCCGTCGTCAAATACGCACAAGTACTATATTTTAATTAATGGATTTCTATTATTAATTAATATACAATTAATTCTCTTTTGAGTATGTCTCAATGTATATTAATGATTTCAAAAGTAATACAAAAATATAACTTGAATACCATCTGCTAGAACCGAAACTGGAACATTTTCCGGTCCAACCTTATTCGTTATTGATCTCTCTAGCGTTGTTACTGTATGCATTACAGTATAAAAATACAATAATATAAAATAATGTAATAATATAAAAACTTCAGAATTAAGCGACTTTGATCTATGAATATTAAATTTTCTGCATGTGAAAAAGTAACAGAAGATTTACTATTTTTTTCGACTGGATTCGTTTTATATTTTCACCGGCTAAAACCCAAAACGGAAGTCTGCTACACGTCCTAATGCCTTATATATTAAATTACAACTCTGTAGACAAAATATTTAGACAGCAGTTTTACAGATTATATTAATATATATATATAATTATTTTTTTACTATAATAATTAAATACCTACACATATATACTTATATATATATATATATAATTATTTTTTTACTATAATAATGAAATACCTACACATATATACCTGTATATATATATATATATATATATATATATATATAGCCAGTAGAGTTTAGTTTCCTAGAAGTACATCCAATGAAACAACATGTGTCTACCAAAGAGTGCTCAATGAGTGAACAGAGCAGGTATATTAAATTTATTTATACAAACATTGATGACTATATATGTGCATACATGTTTCTGTAATAACCAGCGTTGGGGGATTACGTCTTCAGGACAAGAATTATCGAATTATATATATATATATATATATATATATATATATATATATATGTATATATATATATATTTACTATTTGCCTATATATATATATATATATATATATATATATATATATATATATTCCTCGCCTTAAAATTAAAAAGAATACTTCAAAAAGTACTATTACTTTTAACTACCGATGTACTATTTTACGACTACAAACGTAACCTCTAATGGGTTCATTTTTCGGGCCGATTGTCTGTCAGTTTTACATAACGACCTCGAAAAACGGATATTAAATAGTACTAGTAAACCATCTATATATGTAAGGTATGTTGGTGATATAGTTACCAGAACCGATAACAACGGATAAATACTAACATTTATTGACCTTTTCCAAGGAGGTTCTATACTCAAATATGTTATAGAATTTATGTTAATAACAGAATTCCTTTCCTGGATACATAGATACTTCTAACAACATATTCAACACCTCCATCTACAAAAAACACCCATCAGCCTGAATTCTTTACTCTTAAATTTTAAGTGCGAATACACTCACCGTTACAAAATAGTCATAATCAAAAACCTTCCTAATCGCGCCAACTATATCTCCTCTAATAAAAACACGTCTCGTCGAACTAAAAAAATATCAAGCAAGCCCTTTTAATAACGCATTTTAAAACAAAATTGTCAAACCAAATCAATGTCCCAGAACTTATAAAATACTACCATAGATAGTAATATCCCATAGCATCTAAATCCTAATACTATTAACATATTCTTCTCTAACAGAATGCATCAGGTTTTACAGAAGAAAAGACCATAAAATATTATCCATATATACATTTTTCCCACTGACAACTACAACATCAGGCTTACATATTAAAAACATATGAAACCTAAAATCTAGTAGTATAAAATAAGGTCTCCCTTTCCCTTAAAACACTAGAACTAACCAACGTTATTTTTAAGTTCAAATGTCTATTAGGTGAGTGCAACTCTTATAACAACAATAAAACTAATCTAAAATTAATTGTTCCGCTGGTTACATTGGTTATAAAACCAACAACCTATCACATCCCGTTACAATGCACGTTATAGAATCTAGTGCAATATTACAATATTTACAAAAAACATAACTGTCTCTTCCGACGTTAGAGAAATTCTACTCAGCAACACACAAATAATACACCACAAAACCAACGTCAAGATGTTAAAAATATTGCAAGCTATATACTTAAAAACGCTAAAACCATGCCTTTTACGAAATCACATTTCATTTCAGCTAAATGTTTATCTTAATTCCCCTCCCCTACGTGACCTAGTACTGACCACAGACAGAGCTGGACACTCCGACTTCCGCACTGGGCTCTCACCGCGTCGGATACATTCATCGCTGCTTCCATAAAAATCCCTAACAGTCCATATCGCCAATGACATTGACACGTCCTTCCTAATGATGTGTGTTTTTTCAAACTACACAGGGAACTTAAATTAATTGTTTCGATCTACACACATAAAGATCATACGAAAAAAAATACAGAATAAAAAAAAACATCTATTAATACGCAATCTCTCTGTTATCTTTAACAACGCTTGTTTAAATGAAAAAATGCTGCCTAAATACACACATGATATATATATTTATATATATATATATATATATATATATATATATATATATATATATATCCGTATGCTGCAATGTTTTCATCTAAAATTCTACACAATTATGCACGATGTAGAAACTATGCATAAATAGAATTAAGGTAATTATGAGATGAAACCATACAAATTGAACCAGTAATTAATTAACGCCCGTTTTCCAAAGGAATATGCAAAATAAACCTTCATGTAGTCGCCTGTATATCAATAATTAAGTATAATATTACATTTCTTTAAAATAATTTTAAAATAGAAAACGTAGGCTTTTAATATCAATGAGTGACCGAAAACAAAATCAACTTTATAGGTATGAATATAATTATATAAAGTGAAAAGGGCGAGATGAATATATATATAGAGAAAAATATGAATAGACTAAAGTTTATCGATATATAGCTAGACATGAATATATTGAAATAAACAGGCAGTATCTTAGTACATAAAACATGAATTAACATTGTTTTAAACAGAATTGTAAATTGAAATAAAAATTGCAAACGCATGAGAAGCGAAATTAGTTGAAAATCCATTGCTTGCCAAAGTAAAATGATTAATCCTTACATACTGAACTTACATTTACCAAAGAAATCCGATTGAATATGAACGAAATACGAGCAGGACCAAATAAGTGTTACAAACTCCCTCCATTTTGTGTATTTCCCCGCGAAAAGCGAATCTTACTCTTTTTTTTTTTTTTTTTGGCAAATTCAGTGTACGCGATCGTAAATAACTGCACTCTTTTCTTTATTAATCCCGTGAGTATCTGGCTTATAATAATCTTTAAAATGTCACCTTGATGTGAATAATGTTTGTCCATAATATATATAGTTTCATGTGGGAGTAAAAAAGATGGTCATCAAAATATCAGTACCATTAGTTTCAAATTCATTATAGGGAGACCAGTGTATAGTCGAGAAAAATATTGAATTCTCTTCAGCCTCTGTTTATACCTGTAATTTCTGAAATAACGACCGCACGTTTTTATTTTTGGATTTATCTCGCAATTTATTTATTTATTATGTTTTTTTTTTATAAATTTATGTTTTATTATGAATTTATTATGTTTTATTATTCTATAAAGTTATACTTTTGTTTATTTTATTGTAACAACCATTTAGGTATTAGCAAATTGGGCAAAATCTTGAGCCATTTAAAAAGAAAATTTTTACTTCAAAATACTTTTTTTGTAATTTTCTTAACACATATAGATTTTATTGCATAAGTTTTTTTAATTTTTCATTGAAAATATGAACTCTACATGGTATTAATATTTTCAAGCGTCTTGAAATTTTAGTATATTTTAATTGTGACAGTTTAAATTTAATTTTTGTATGTATATATATATATATATATATATATATATATAGGATTGATATGTAGTTTGCTTTGAGCATTGCGTGTGATAGGTATGTAGTAGAGATTTAGAAGGCTATCACAATGCGAGAAATGAAATATAGTCGTTATTGGTAAAAGAAGACGAGAACAAGTGGCGATTTGCAAATCAACAAGTATATACATACATATATATATTCAGTTGTATGAGGTAAAACTGTTTTACTTGCTATGTCTGCGACAATATCCATTATTAATTTCGGAAAAAAAATCCCTTTTCAAATGGTGGATGTAACAGATCGATTCAAAGCATGCCAGATGGTGGAGCGGAAGTTGGATAGCTGTGTGAGACCTTGGAGAAAATGTGAGGAAGGGAGAATTTATGTATGGTCTTATTAGGTAATTAACATGTTTATATATTTATTTACTTTTTATTTATTAATATACATATTTTTTTAGTTTATAACTGGTTGCTTAAGCGTGAGCTTTTTTAAATTTTATATGTTCTCTATTTTGTTGTTTATATTATTATTATTATTATTATTATTATTATTATTATTATTATTGGAATTTTTCCGAAATTAATAATGGATATTGTCGCAGACATAACAAGTAAGCCATTTTTACCTCATACAACTGAATATATATATATATATATATATATATATATATATATATATATATATATATATATATATATATATACTTGTTGATTATGTACTTGTTGATTTGTAAATCGACACTTGTTCTCTTCTTTTACCAACAACGGCTATATTTCATTCCTCGCTTTGGGATAGCCTTCTAAATCTCTACTATATATATATATATAGTGAGTTATAAAATATATATGGCGATTAAGCTACACTGAATATTCCGCGTTTCATCCAATCTAGGACTCTTCAGTGTAGCTTAATCGCCATATATATTTTATAACTTACTAACTAGCTCTACCTACGTATTGAGCACCTTTGAAATAAATACGCATAAATTTATACTTTCATATATAAATTTTAATGTGAGTAAATAAATTAGTTATATATATATATATATATATATACAGGAAAAGAGAGGCATTATCTTTAATTCTCATTATAAACATATATATATGTGTGGGGGGTATAGCCATAATATAAAGAACAGAAACAGCAAAAACATGGCTGTGTGTATTATTTACAAAGTAATGCTTGACTATCAATAGAATCGTTAGCGAATAACAATCAGAGTGTAATGTACCACTATTATTCAAATTTTACAGATTTTACAGAACAGTCTTTTTTTAATAGAGATTGGATTAAACAAAGTAAATAAACTACTGGTAAAGAATGACATACTTAATTTGCAGTCTTTTAATTTACTTTGTTGAAGTAAAAACTCTATGGGGCCTTTAAACAATAAGTAATCGTTCATTTATCATTATGACTTTACTGTTAAACAATATGGCACATTATGAAAGCATTCTCTTTAAAATAAACTTCATTATCGCATACCATGAAGAAAAAGGTCAATTTTAGATATTTCTATTATATTATTCATATACCTCAATGTGTTGTCTATTGTGCAGTTATAAACCGATAAAACGTTAGATGAAAAACTAAAAGCGACACACTTCAAAAAACGTCTCACAGAGAAGAGCGAAGACTTGATTGTTAGGATGCTCTAAAAATTTGTTACATCAATAACATGTACTTTTAATGAAGAGATAGAACATTACACCTCAGGAAAAGTAGTTGGTTTTAGATTAACACATGCGGGATTTGATAAAGATATTTCAACTTTGAAACTTTTCATTACAAAGCAAAACCAATAATACATCTGGAGTATGCAAGAAAACATGTTGTTTGTGACTGACGTAGAACAAGATATAGTTCTTTTCACTGAAAAGTCAAAGTTAAGTATATTTGGTGTTTAAGGCAAAACCGTACGTACGCCATATAACAGATGACATGATGTCGTCTGAATGTGTCGAGAATACCTTCAGGTTTGGTCTCAACAGTGTGATGATGTAGGTAATGCCATCTGCAGCAATTGACTCAATCACCCGCATACATACATCTATGCTGAGATTTAAACAAAGTTTCTTCAGCAGTATGTGATGCCAAAATAAGACTTTTATCTCTTATTTTAATGCAGGATCCAATATTGAAGATTTTAAAGCCATACTTTCTACATAGTTCAGAATGCTATGGCTTTATTTGAAGAAAAATAGATCGATCTAATAAAGAGATTAATCGAGAGCCCCGACCTGAATCCAATGTTTGGAAAACAATTAAAGAAATGGCTCAGAAATGAAACCCGAAAAACAAGATCACTTCATTGAGTTATTTAAGTACGGATGAGAGTGAATTACTGTTGAGTTTTGCAATAAATTAATTGGATCAAGCAGGCCATGATGAATAAAAGCCATTAAAAATAATAGGATATTAAAACGTTTTGATATTTTCATTAACATCTAGTGTTTACCTGTTTCTAGTAGTTTATTTGCTTGAATATGTTTAGTATTTATTTTTAAAAAATACTATATAAATTTGTGTTACTTTGCATAATATTACATTACACTCTAATCGTAATTCAGTATAAATTGCAAATCATGCGTTCCTTTTTAAGTAATACACATATTTATGTATTTGATGCTTCTGTTTCTCATATTATGATCTCTAATCGGTCAAGGCATTAAAGAGTTTTTACAATTTTACAATAAATTTTCCGAAAATACTTGTGTTAACGACCCTTATCAGTGAGTTAATGAGTTAAGAAACTCATGTGAATGTTATATCATTGACTTTCTGTTTTCTTTAGTTTATCTTACGTCACTTTGGTGACTCCTTTATTTCTTATCGCTAATGTAAACTTTTAGAATATTTTTAGAACTTGATTTCTTTAGTATTATCAGAATTATCAGGGACCAGATTAAAAATAACGAGAGTTTTATTCTGATTTCTCTTTTCCTGAAGCACAGATTATTTTCCGTCCATTCAGTATTTACTAAAGCCGAAGACTCAGGTCGCATAACAATCTGCAATGCATCCGATTGGCAACACCATCACAATCCCAACATCTCCAGATGTAGGAGTTCCTATTTTTCTTTCTCAATATTCAGAGCACTCACCGCTACCAGCTGAGACGGGGACCAATACTAAATTTTCTTACTATGCTAAGATTACACCACCATTAACTGGTTATTAAATACATGAACATAATATATTGTTTGCATTTACCTATTCATAAATAATAATATCTCCCTATTCTAATTCTAAAACGTCTCCAATTCCATCATTCGATTCTTCGCTACATAAACGAACGGTTACTTAATTATTAACATGACCTCATTGGCATACAGATTATTTCATTTCTTCGACAACTATTTTTTTAATTTACAACTTTCTGGTTTTTCGTTGCTTTACTGGGACACGGAAATTCATTACATTCTACGTTATAAACCCTACGTAAAAAAATGTTTTTCTTCACTCACTCTCTATATTCATCCCTCTCATTTCTCTCTCGCGCTCGCTCGCTCAGGCGCTCGCTCTATCACTGCGAGTTTATCTCTTGCGTGTTATTTGCATCGTTGTGTTCGTTCCTCCATTCGCTAAAATATATTACTAAAAGTAAAACAAAATAATCAGTAACCTTTTTTCCATTTCGCAGTTAATTAAACGAAAAAATAATACTGACTACGTTTGTTTTGATCACGTGACATGTGTCGTTCTCTCTCTCTTTCTTACTCTCCCACTCTCATTTAATTACGTATACACAGATTAAACGAACAAATGATATCAACTACCTTTGTTTGATTATGTGAAATGTGCTGGAAAATCTGTGTGTGTCTCTCTCTCTCTTCTCTCTTTATCTCCCTCGCTCTATCTCTATCGACTACTTTTTAATTTCTCGAATTTTTTTAACTGACTTATTTATTTATTTCCGTACTGTTATCCTCGAAACTATTTGCTTACCGTCTTTATTTATTGGAATTCTTGAGATTGGTAATTTGCATATTTATTTATTGACTCACTTGCCGACTGTTATGCTCATCAACGTTGTAAAACAACAACAATAAGATATGAAGATAATAGTCCGCAAATAAATAAATAAGTAAATAAATAAACAATGTTCCGTAATCATTAACTAATACGTAATAGATTTTGCGTGAATGCAACATGGCAATTCAAAATATACTATTTACAGTTGAACATTATTTCTTCTATTTCCGAATTTCTATACAATACCGAGGAAGAAACAAAACGGTTTACGAACATTATCATTATTTAAATTTGAATTAACTATTTTTTGTCAAAAAAACAGGTGCGAAAATAAGGATATTTTTTATAATAAAGCAGTTTACTACAATATTTCCATTCTAATAAAATACATACATGTTGTCTTTTTGTTGTTGTTTGTTTGTTTTCCATTTAAACAAAGTGGGCCACTGAAACCCATGACCGGGTACAGCTAGTTTTTTCATAAATGTAATCCAAAATCAAGTACATGATCCGTGAATCTACATGTAAAATTATGGTACGTGAGTGGATAAGCTTAATCGTTGGCATATAATATACTGCATATAATATACTACATATAATATACTGCATATAATATACTGCATATAATATACTACATATAATATACTACATATAATATACTACATATAATATACTACATATAATATACTACATATAATATACTGCATATAATATACTACATATAATATACTACATATAATATACTACATATAATATACTGCATATAATATACTGCATATAATATACTACATATAATATACTACATATAATATACTACATATAATATACTACATATAATATACTACATATAATATACTGCATATAATATACTACATATAATATACTACATATAATATACTACATATAATATATTGCATATAATATACTGCATATAATATACTACATATAATATACTACATATAATATACTACATATAATATACTACATATAATATACTACATATAATATACTGCATATAATATACTACATATAATATACTGCATATAATATACTACATATAATATACTACATATAATATACTACATATAATATACTGCATATAATATACTGCATATAATATACTACATATAATATACTACATATAATATACTACATATAATATACTACATATAATATACTACATATAATATACTGCATATAATATACTACATATAATATACTACATACTCAGGTAATATACAGATTCCGGGAGAAGTTAATCTAACTTTAAATTATACCATATAAAAAGGAAGCATAGAAGCATGATACAACTGCAAATTAATATTTTACAACAGAAAACGAGGTGTATAATAAAGCAGTTAGTGTTAGTCTATTGTAAGAAATTATTCAAGCATGATACAGGCCCTAACTGCTATTGTGTCGATCGATTTGATTGGTCTAATCTAACCAGACTTTATCACCAATTTCTCTTTACCTTTAAGTTTCTTCAGTTCCTCCTAGACCAGCGGAGAAGAGGGACGCGTTTTTATTATGTCTTCAATAAAGAGTCTTGGTTGCTAACAATAGTGCTTTCTTCAGAACTCTGCCATGGACGAAGTATAAACATTTGTTAAAGCCTACGAGTTAGCTCACTTATAAGACAGAATTTTACGGACTCTTTACCTTTCATCTTCGGTATGCAGCCTATTTGCATTGCTACCAACCTTTGGGGATCATGGGGTCCTATGGAACACAGTTACATTCATCCTTTACCTGTAAAGGACCCTGCAACGGACTTCGACAACATTGTAGAATACAAAAAGACTCTAACTACGGCTCAAAGAAGCAAACTACCCGCTCCAAATTTGGACGCAAGATGGGCACACTATTTTGCAATAATATCCTGTATATTAATAAAGTTTGTTGTGAAGTTTACAGGTAGGGTTAGTTGTTTTGTGATTGTCTCATTTCTTGCCTTAAACAGAGAGTATCGAACACACTAGATAAATTCCTATATTGTTGCAAAATAATTTATAACACTATCATTATCATATCTTGATCAGCTTGAGATAAAATTCGTTTTGTAAAAAAATATCTGTTAAATACTTAGTAGGGGATTTATTTTGCAATGTAAAATAATACATGGTTTTATTTGGCATACTGGTTATAATGCCCATTCCTTATTCGAGCCATGAACAACACTAATATATTGCACTCGACGATTTGCTTAATATTCTTCGTTGTGTCCAGGAACACAAGTAAATGAAGCAACCCAAGGAAAATAGTTGTGTCGTAAATGCGTTTTCTTGTCATTTCCGACTGCGGTAGATCTATTTATATAGGTTCTGTACAAAATATACACATGTGACAGGGTAATAATTAGAGGACCCGGTATTAAAATTAATGCATTTTCATACAGATAATAAAATAAAGTTGAACATTTTTAATATATATACCATTTACTAAAAATATATTAACAAGTTTAAATTGGCAAAGACGAGTACTAATGTCCTGTCCCAGTAAATCATGTGAAAACATGTTCGACACTATCTTTTATCAGCTCCCAATCTGGAATGGCAAATACGGTTTCAATGGCAGAGAACAGCAATTTTTACTGGACAAAATATTAAAGAAATATTATTCGCTTATGCCTACGGTTTTATTACGTTTTTTTGAAACGTATTTATTTGGATGATTCAGACTTTTTTTTTCATTTTGGATATTATTATTACAATGCTTCGGTCGATAAAAGCTGTAATTGACTTCGGTTTCATATCACCGTATTCAAGAATATTTGTAGAATTCGGGAACCTATACGCAACCCGTTATTGAATGTACAGATTTAACTATCGCTTTTCCGTGAACCATGAAATATTTGAAGCTTAAGTAATATATAACTGTTATTTTAGTATCGTTGGTACGCAGAATTTACCTTGAATCCCCAGCACACTGTTACTTATAACTGGTTATTACTAAGCATGTATATCCGTGAGTCACGGGTTCTAGTCTGTTACTGAATAATCGTCGTATGTTTTGCATGAGCAGCTCAGAGTAGAAATAAAAAAAACGAATTCTGAATTGTCTACAGGTGTCAAGCTTTACAATAAGCTGCCACAACTTTGATTAAATTATTTTCTCACCTTTTTCGTTTCTCTAGTTCCATTTCGTTTTCTTCTTACTGCAAACCGGGTGGAACACACATACGTTCATTTCTATTATATAGACTGGCATTGCTTCCATAGCTCCTATATATTTTATATAGTTTATTTTCAAAAATCTATTAGATGCTGTGATCATGAAATATATTTCCCCGAATTTTATAAATTTACAAAACATGTCATTATACCTATAATTTTATTGAGTAACTCAATAAACGTTTGTTTCCTTAAAGTTTACTCATATATAAATAGTTTCTTACTATCATCTTCTATAATATAAATCTCACCTGTCTGCTTAAATATATGTATGTATGTATGTATGCCTAAAACTTTCTACAAGGATGAGTCACTTTTCTCGCCAATATTTTCGAAAGTCATCCCCTCTTTTCGATTGACTAGACTTAATTTAAACCTTCGCCACTTCCGCTTTGGCGATGGACGCAACGAAAATATGTCACGTTTGTTCTGCCACGTTCTTTTCCCTTTTCGCAGTACGGGTTCGAACCTTCCTGTATACGACCACTATTTTTGCTCACCATACACCTCCAAACACTCGAGCAACGCCGGGCACCCAAGCTAGTATATATACATATAAAACCTAGTTCATAAAGTTCTGAATAAAATGAAAGTCGTTATAACCCCAGGAATCACAAATGGTATATCTATATCTATATCTTTATATATATATATATATATATATATATATATATATATATATATATTCGCGCATATTTTATTGAAGTGGATCTTCGTTCTTCTTTTTATGATCTTTCTTTCGAATTTTTCTTGTTTTCGTACAAGTATTTTTGTTGTGGGATCCAAAGTTCTTATAAAGTTCCCTAGTTTACCGAAGGAAAAAAAAATCAAATTAGGCGAAACTAAACATAGTAAATTAGTAATAAAAACAGTAAAACGACAGAGAACAAATCAATCAATAAGTAGGATGCACGGGAAGAACAGCCCTGGCGATGGTCAATCGAGACCGAAAACGTTCGGTAAACTAGGGAACTTTATAAGAACAATAAAATATGCGCGAATAATGAAATTCTGCCTAAATATATATATATATATATATATATATATATATATATATATATATAAAGAGAGAGAGAGAGAAAGAGAGAGAAGAGCGAGAGAGAGAGAGAGAGAAGTGCGAGAGAGAGAGAGAGAAGGTGAGCGATCGAGGGTGTGGGAGTGACAGAGACAGACACAGGGGAGAGACAAACAGAGACAGAGATTAAAAGAGATAGAGAGACACAGAGAGAAGAGTACGTGTCCTAAAACGAGCAAAATTCATATTCCAAACAAACATTTTTTCAATACGTTCATATCTCATTACAATATATCATGATACTAAACTTTATATCAAGAATTCTTATTCTAATTTTGATTAAAAAAAAGTATTACAACATTTGTATTCTAAATAATTAATATGAACGAATCTAAATTCAGGCAGTCCTGTTTAATTTGTGTAAACTGATTACTGATCAAATTCAATACAAATATTTAGATTTTCAAATATAAGGATGTGTTTATGTTTTTGTCCCATAAAAGCCTTTACAATATTTCAGCGAGACTTAAATTTGGTAAATATAAGAGGTTTCTGAATTTTTACGTTTTTTTTTATTCTGTTTTGCATTAAAGTAAAATTTACACAATCTAACAAGATCTCTGTTCTATAATTCATAATTCATATGTCATAATGGATTAATTACTTTTAAAATGGATTTTGTACCTATACATAATTAAATATATATATATATGTGTGTGTGTGTGTGTGTGTGTGTGTGTGTGTGTGTGTGTGTGTGTGTGTGGGTGTGGGTGTGTGTGTGGGTGTGTGTGTGTGTGTGGGTGTGTGTGTGTGTGGGTGTGTGTGTAAACGACAGATTCAACACGGTAAAAGCATCCGCGCTTTGATAGCAACAATAATGTCAATTATTGATTCTTCTTGAAGTACCAGAATGCCATATTAAGATTTGGTGTAAAAGCCACTTTGAATGATTTTCAAGCACGAAAACTTAAAAGTCAGTCTGGTTGTTTGGCTGGCAATCCCCTTGTTTGCCAACCACAACGTATGCCTGTGTGTGTCTTTTAAGATTAGCGGCATGAAGTAAGGTGCGTCACGCGCTTTTATCGGAAATAATATGCTTGAGATGCGTAGATTCAGTTTACGCGTTTATCGATGAAAATGTAATTCCAAATATGATCTTGACAGACAAACGAACACAATATTTTTATTTAAAAATTTAGAGACATTTTAATGAAGAGAGTCACTTAGTAGAATTATCGGAAGTGGATCTGTCTAATAAGGCTGTGCATTTAACAACAAACATGGCACCGCTAACTTAAGCGTGACAGACCTAGAGGCAAAAGAGATTCTTATTAAAACGATCAAACTTGTCTAAAATAAAAAGTATGCGTCAAATCTTTGCATTTCCTGATTAAAACCTATTTCAAACTTAAACCTGACGGACAATCATGATATTTTTCGTTATTACAAGGCTTCAAAGCCACTCAAGTATAAGGGTTAATGAGTCTAAAGCCATCAGTGAGACAACATTGTAATGACCAGTAGTTCGTAGAAATTTGTGATAAAATGATTAATTATGGGGAAGACTCAAGAAGCACTTGTTTACATTGGACTTAAAAACACGCATGTTTTAGTTAGCTGTAAAGCAGGTCCGCGGTACAGAGTTATAAGGTTGGTAGTTCTATGAAGAGACCTTTAGTAAATTGAATTCACATTATGAAGGTATAAATACGTTGCTACTTCAGAGTTTATTATTACTGACAAAAAAAAAACCAACGACAATATTTTACTCTGAAGGTGACATATACATGACAATAGTATTTAAAATCTTAAAACTATATAACGACATAGCCAACGAATTCTATATCAATACAATACGATGCGTACATGTATTTTACAAATTAAGCAAGGTATATAGTATTTCAAATTAGTGTGGTAGATCGAGAAAGCCTCTCATTTAGAAGGGGGGTGTTACATATATGTTTGTGTTGAGCGGGGTAAAGAGTGCTTAAACATATTGACTCAATTGTGTCTGTCTCTCTTCTCGTGGACGTAAGAGCTATCCGCTAAACGTACAATTAACTTGTAATCGGCTTTTAGTCTTTTAAAAGTAAGAGCCATCATTACTTAATGTACCGAACATCGGAGCGCTTTATACCGCGGTTCCGATATCATACACGATTGAAACCGCTGAAGATATCGATCTATTTAATTCTGGCAACATATTAAAACGTCGCTAAGATCCAATTTAACTAAATAATTTTACGTATTTTGTGTTGATTCTCAATGAGTCGCACACGGGCATGCGCAAACTTAAAACTTTATTATTGTGTAGTAAACCAGATGTTCACAATGCAATGTCCAATAAAACTGTATGGAATAAATGGTAGAAATGCAAATCAACTCAAAATATACAAAATATTCATATATTAAACAACTAACACGTTCCCGCGTTCCCATGTTGCTTTTTTGTGCCGATCTGAACTTATCAAGACTCTGAAAATGCGGAGAAACTAAGAACCTTATAAATAATACTATAACATTTTGATAGAGAACACACTTTCCACTTATTAGCGCGAGTACACTTACTTAGCTACCAGTACTGGCCTTAACATCAAGAGTGTCCGTCGTAGAAGCACATGTCCCCAAAGCAAGAGCCTCCGCTGAATATAGTTTCTGTCCAAAAAAGGCAACGTTGTATTATCATAATTTAACTTATGTATATAATTACAAACGTGTGTTTCTAATATATTGTATTTGCACAAGTCTCTACCACCCGACCCCCATAAGACATTTCGCATGTCTGTTTGCTAATGAGAGTGTATAAATATAAAATATTGAATCATAGAGGAAAACGTTTGTCATTTGATTTTGCCGGAGATTTTCTGTGTTTTTTTTTTGTTTGTTTTTAATATTGGTATTCGAATTGATCGGGAATTTGTGTGACAATTTCCTTCTCCTTAGTAAATCTCCAGAGACCTGGTTTAAAAACTTCGTCCGTATATATATATATATATATATATATATATATATATATATATATATATATATATATATACGGACGAAGTTTTTCAACCAGGTCTCAGGTATATATATATATATATATATATATATATATATATATATATATATATATATATATAGATATATATATATATATATATTTACTAGCAGTTCAGACAGGCTTTGCTCGGGCCCTATGAACTGTTCATAACTTGCTCTACGTGTGAATCCACCTTATATAACATTTAAAATGTTTAGACAAAAAATTGTCTGAGTAATTTCATAGAAACCGCAGAGGTAACGTTTTTATAACTTAGACCCTAATTTTGACTCCTTAACTTTTATTATTTTGGTCTCAAACCAAAATAAAAAATTTTTTACCCATGTCCAAGTTACCTACATCTAAAATTTCAAGTCTTTAGAATTAGCGGAGAAATTTGGGAGAATCTGTAAAGGTCAACTCTTCACACTTTGACCTTTTGGCAACAAATTTTCGCCCCCAAAACTGATTAAAAAGCTTGCCGCATGTCTGAATACCCGTTATGTATAAATTTTAAATGTTTAGACCCAAAATTGCCTGAGTAGTTTGCTAGACACCGTAATGGTCAAATCTTTTGAACTTGGACCTCTTGGAAACTAATGTTTTCGACTAAAACGGATTAACAATTTTGCCGTATCTCTCAAATTTCAAATGTTTAGACCAGTAATCTGCTAAGAAATTTAGTATTTTTTAAAAACTTTGATCCCAATTTTAACCCCTTAACATTTATTTGTTTAGGCTCAAATCAAATTAAAAAGTTTAGTCCATGTCCAATAACCTACATTTAAGATTTCAAGTGTTTTGACCCAAAATTGGCGGCAGAGTTTGGTAGAGTTTTCAAAGGTCAAATCGTTAACCTTTGACCCCTTGACTGCCAAATTTCTGGCTGAACACTGATTAAAAGGATTTTTTCAAATCTCAATAGCCTTTATGTCAAATCTCGAGTCTTTAGACTCAAAATTGACAGAGTCATATGGTAGGGAAATTTACAGACACACAGACACACACACAGGTATTTTTACTTATATATATATATACCTCAGCAAAAATGAACACAAAACTAAACCGAAATAGATAATTAAAACATAAAAATTTATGTAGTAACTATTATAGTTGCATACTCTGAGTCGACCAGACCGCAGTATACTTTTAAAATATTCATTATTAATCTTAATAGATTTTTCTTTCTGTTGCAGAAATAAATGTTATAGTTTTGGATACGCCCCTCCATGGGATTAATGGACTATTTCATGACGTCACTTCCTCTGGTGACGTCACTTCCGGTAACGAGTACCGGTGCTCGGAAGTCAGAGATTGGTACGGCTAAGCAGGTCGTGTGCAAACGCCCAACAGTTGAGGAATGGTATTGCTAAACACGCCTTTCCTGTAATATATGTGAATACATGTTTGTTTCTAAGAGTCATGTGTTCTTTTCGTTTTTATTACCATTTAACACCATAACGTGTAGTTATATAATAGATTAATATAGGCAATAGAAATAATCTGAAATATGAATACTTGAAAATTGTATTTCTGTTTTGTACGACTCAGGGTAGGCAACTCTAATAGTTGTTTGTGTTTAGTGTGCATGTCTGCATATCTGTATTTCTCGTTAAATTAAAAAAAATGTTGTTTTTTTTATATTTCATTGCTCGGCATTCTCTCTGACGAATACTATCTATAATTTTAAAAACATAAAGTATTTCTAGCGGTAGAAATGCTGTACAATCTGCTGAGGCGTAGAAGAGTCTAATCGTATCTTCATCGCATGCATATCTATCTACGCATTCATAAATGCCTTTATATTTCCCTTATTTTAAATATATTGATTTCCAACAGTGACGTGCTTGTTGCAATTAGTTCAATTAGTAGGGTGTCAGATTTAAGACTTCATAATTTTAGCTTCGATCGCCCATTTCATTTTTTATTTTTCTCATTTTAAGACTAAAAACTAACCTACAAATATTTTCAAACAGAAAACCATTTATTATCATATCATAGAAAAACTTAAGCAGTTTACAGACCGTGCTGAAATATACACCCACAAAGCTGGTATTAAACAAATGAAAACAAAAGATTTGGCGTGTATCAACCGTGCTTAAAAATCCCTTATATATATAGTCCAATTTTTATTTAATCATTGTAACGACAGAAAAGATTTTATATATATATATATATATATATATATATATATATATTATGTATATATATATATATATATGTGTGTGTGTGTGTGTGTGTGCGTTCATCAATTTAGCGCCGAAAACTTGTCTGACTAAATAGTAATTACAGAAGCATGTTTCAATTTTCTTTCTTATGAATCAATAAATACTTATTAAATAACATATCGAAATTAATATTTTAGTTTAATTTCATACTGTAATCAAATACCCATAGGACAGAAAATTCATATTCAAAGTAATAAATTCAGATCAACTATCGGTTCACAGATCGAAATATCTGACGATTCTAAGACATGAAGAAATGAAAATAATGCGGCAGACGCAACATGAACTATTGATGCTGTTAAATTACACTGGGATTGAATTACATCAATTAACTTCGCCAACATAAAGCAATTATTGATAATTTATTATAAAGAATAAATAACAAAAACATATATGTTCCAAAGATGGGTCTAATGTTTTTAATACTAATTATTCTTTTTGGAAATATTTGACGCGACAAGTTGAATTGAATTGTGACCAATTCACGAAATATATCTGTTTCATGAAAATGTGAGTACACAGATAAATTTATACACTTACATAAATTAAGCAATAGTGAGAATATTCTCCTAAGCAAGTCACAGTTGTTCGAATTAGTTCTTAGTTTAAAATTTTGTGACGTCGATCCACAACACACTTCTATTGACGTCACTGGCTTTGACGATGGTAAGCGTTCGTTCTGCGATATTAGAAAATGTTCTCTTGAGAAAAATAATAAAAATATGTACGGCAATTCTTCTTGAATATAAAAAGCGTGACAGAAATATTAAAACGTGCCCGGACAAAAAAACAATGATCTTCCTCGACTCGAAAACGAACAGAGAAATTATAAGTTAAATAAAAAAAAAACTGCATGCGTAATTATTAGAGCTGTGCCAACAGAATATTCTTTTTATTCTTTTAGTCCTCGGGTATATATCCGACACAGTTAGACACACTTAATTAATCGAGAACCACACCCGTCTATATAAAAACATATGAGATATTAACGGATATATACTCAAGAGCCAAAGCAATGAAAAGGATATGCTGTTGTCACAGCCCCAGTAATTATCCTTTATAGATTAGATTAGGTTACCATTATAATTGGGATTATTCTGACTATGGTTCTTATCCCAGACGTTATTCAAACAACGTTCCGATCTTGTCTTATCAAACTCAACCTTATGTCGAATCTATACACATGACGTAACGTATTATATATTAAGTAATAATCAATAACATCTTTTTTGTGGATTGAAGATCCATTCTTCAAACTGATGACTAATGGAACAAGACAATTCTATTTGTGTAGATTTAAAAAAAAAAATTATTGAAAATTATGTCCAAACTCCCAGCTCGACATAAAGACCCCGATTTAGACAAAGCGCATCTCAAGAGGTTAAACGTGAAATTAATATCCAATATGATTACACTTATCAAAATAATATAAATTACACTGATGAAAAGAAATTTGTGGTCTGGGTTTGTTTTACAGCTAAGTTAGGACGAATTTGATGCGCTAAATCCAAAACTTACAAAGATATAACCACGTGTCTATGTTTACGTTTTTACTCACATGTACGAATGTGTAGAGCATGTTAGAAGTTGGTGGGGTAAAAATACTGTGTCGAATAATGGTTTGGATTTAAAATATTTTTAATAACATGAATTATTCAGGATCGATAGTTCTGGGTGATTATGTTTTAAAGAGTTTGAAGCCATAAAATCTCAAAATATTCCAAAAATTAGTGCTCAGAATACACGAAAAAAAGAACGATATATTGAGATATTGGTGCCTTGTAAAGAAAGTAACGTCATTGACGACCTTCTGGTAGACAGATACATAATGCTATATCGCCCACTACTGCACATCAAGCCAGCTTAATCAAGAAGATCACCAAGGTTTTAGACAAGGATGGGTACTGCTTCACTTATTATGCAAAGTTCTTCTAGGATTTACAATGGAGAAATAGAAAACTGACACCTTTGATGGTCCAGCAGCTCATAAGATATCAAGAGTTTCTAAACTTAATGAATGAAGTGAAACTGGAAGTGTTGAAGGCATTTTTCCCGGAGTCAAGAACTTTCTAGACAATAATAAGTCTAAAAACTTTCTGACTTCTTTCAGAAATCTGGACTGCAACATGAGCGTCAAAATGCACTATCTATGTTCTAGTGATGGAACGATCCCAATATTTTCCAGATTCTGATACAATTACTGATTCTGAATCTGATCCTTTATAAATCTCTTAATATTTATCGACAAAAAAGTTTATATTTTCACAATTACCGTAAAGCCACATGTAAAATGTGCAGATATTTTCTCAAGCGTAAAAACATATTGTTGGGACAGTGGTCGTTTAAAATCAATAACTATTTACTATTTTATCATTACTACAATTAAAGGAAGGTTTTAGTTTAAATAAATTGAAAAATAAAATTAAAAGAATCGTTTTTGGTATCGAAAACTAGGATTTTTTTCCGATTCCGATACTTCCGAAAGTTTACTTTTTCCGAATCCCGATTCCGATTCCGATTAATCGTCCCATCTTGTATTTTTCACATATTAATCGGCTTCTTAAGCACCTGGGTTCAACGAGTCATGGACAGGGGGATAAATTCCATCACGATCTGAAAGAGACGGAGACAAGTATCAGAGTGACTGGGGCGCAGTAATGATGACTGAGTACTGTTGAATCTGAAGAGAGACTTCCCTGTCTCTGAGCATTACAGAATTTCAAAGAATCGGAAGTTCAAGCCCTGAAGTTTGAAATATGGTGAAGCAACATGCAATTTAAGTGTACTTCCCTTTATCAATTCCTGATAGGAACGTCGATTACGGTAAACTTAATTGTTTACAATAATCGATGTTTCTATCAGGTACTCATTATATGTTGTTGGCAAAAATATTTTCTCTTGCAAACCTATTTAACTGTCATTTCTTGATTCAGAAGTGCAAAATACATTAAATCAGTTGTAGATTTTGATAACATTTAAAAAGTAAAATACTGTTACCTACTGTTATTAATCAACATCTAAATAATGTAAGAAACAATATAGAAATTGCATAATAAAATATATCAAATTAAACATATGCATTAATAAATATGAAAATAGTTTTAATTACATGTGTTGTATTACATTAACTAATTAGGTTTGATTACTTTACATGCATGTTCTGTAAAGTTTGTCATGCGTTAGAAAACAAATTCCGTCACCTATATAAGCGATGATACTAGTGGCAGATAGATTTATTTGTGATTAAATATTAAACCAACTTTTTATGTTATTGATGCCGAATTCATTTATTTTGATGAAATGCTTTTTGGGTTTGAAGTTCTGCGTATTTTTACATATTTAATCGATTAAACTTAGTGTGAACTTAAAGATTATTTTTTGTCGTATAAGTATGATTTTCTAAAGTAATACCCCGCAGTAGATATAATAGGGGTGTAAATATATTGGCGCAAGTGTTGTAAGATTATATCCAAAATAAGAACGACAATCCTATGATCCACAAAATACAAATTATAAATCTTTCTATCAAGTATCCGAAAGAGATCTAATTATTGTCTCTTGGAAATTGTTTATATTTCGAGAGTGTGATGCTACTGGAGAAACACACATCTAAAATAGACCTACATTTATACGGCGTCTATTTTTTTCATGGAGCGGATTATAGAGATAAACCAAGATATGAATCTTTCTTTTTGGCCATGGATAACAGCAAAGAACCAAAAATATATAATTGTGTTGCTTTGTACTGCAAAAGTCGTTCATTTCCGTTCGCTGTTTTCCGTTGAAGGAAAAAATAAATTAAGAAGATAAAGCAATTTCCGAATGGCACACATCCAAAATTCAATGTGACGTGTTGGCGATGTTTTTTGTTTTTTTTTGTTTTGTTTTTTTTTACCGGCAACACTTTTCGAAATCCAATGCCAACAGCGTCAATGCTTTACTCATGCTATCAATTACTAAAACCGACGTTACATGGGGACGAAATAGAGACGTAAACAAAAAACTTAGGATAGCGATTTTGGACGCGCATTTTATATTGCTTCTCTTTTTGTTTGTGTGTTTCAATGCGTTTTAATGTATGTTTTATAAATAATGCATTCATCTGTTTCTACAATCTATTTCGAAATCGTTCATGTTTAAAGGTTTATTAAAAGAAGGATAATGTTATGTAAGTGGAACACAAGAAATCATTCGTTATGTATATGTTTATCTGTATATCTATGTGTATTATCGACATATCTATCGGTCTAGTTATCTATCTATCTTTTTATCTAGTTATCAATCGATCTATTTATCTGAATGATGTGGTGAACGAGGAAGCGTGGGCTGAGTTTTGATATATTGTTAAAACATGTCAAAGTCACATCAAATTCGATGACCGATCAGTTGCACAGAAAGAAAGTCGGATAGCTGATCCGGAAGTACGTGTTTGTGGACACATGGTTCTAGTTTGCTGAGAAAATAGTTTGAGTTGAATTGAGGACGTCAACAGAAGGAAATGGTCTGAAAGTGGACTACTCTAAAAAAGGGTGGTGGAGCGCCTCAGGCGTGAGACGTGTAAGAACTAGCTACTCAAGTAAAGAACGTTGATGGCTCCTCTGCTAGACGTAATACCTGGAAGCGAATAAACAACTATAAAAACCAACCCATTGACTTGATTTAATCGCATACAACTTCTTGTCAAGAAAATCAACTAACTCAAGATGAGCCTCTCGAAAAAATGCTAACCAACAAAACCAGATATGCCATGTTTATGTATTCGTATTATTTGTCAACACACGCGCGTGCGCGCACACACACACACACACACGCTAAAAAAACACAACTAAGAATCATGACAAGGTTAAAAGGGTTTAAAAAAAGAGTTATTATACACTAAGAAAATGTTAAGAACACACACCTAGACTGCAACACGATAAGCTTGGGTTTAGTTGGTGAAGAAACGCCATAGACATTTAGTGACACGTACACACGTACAGATGAACCCTCCATCAAAAGTACTTATCTCTGTATGCCATGTTGGTACCCCATTATAAAACAATAAAAGTTAGAATCTGAAAAGATTATATAAAGTCAGGTATTATCATATGTTTATATATTCCTGTGTTTAGAAAGGACACTTACACAAATTGACTGATCATTGTGCATTTGTATACTCATTAATATTGGTAAGCGTGTTTAGTGGGCTATATATTTTGTTTATATTTTGTTTAATTAAGTTTTGTAGCAATGTTAAAATTCGGATACATTCAATTCTTATGGAATATTTTCCATAAGTAGTAATTTTCGAGATTTTTGTTTCTTATGTAGTATTTTAAAATATTTGGACGGCTTATACTTCCGAATTAGGACATTTAAGGATTTGAATAACATTTGAACTAGAATCGATTAAGTAATATTATTTGAATTCATGTATTACTACCAAATAAACCTTTAGTATTAAACCAGCGGGGCTACCCGGCGTTGCTCGAGATCGTATAAACAATGAGAAAATCGAATTGGATTTTTAATATATTTATTAATATTAGTAGAGAGGAATTATTAATGGCTATGTAGTATTTGGTATTTGGAACATTAAGTAGTTGCTATTTTTAGCATTAAGTAGTTACCATCTGATAATGACCTTTGATTTAAAAAAAGATCAACTGGAAATATTAAGAGTAGCATTGTAAATAGCAATGTTTTCAAATGTTTTTATTTCAGCACAGCCTCCTTATATTAACAGAAGAAAGTCAGCAAATCCATTCACATTTCGTATGCATTGTTTACATTTTGAATTCGAGTAATTATGATTTACGTCGGTAAATTTATGAATTCAGTCATAGTTTGATTTGTTCCAAATCGATGTTCGTGAAAATTTGATATTTGACATTTCTTAAATGCGATAATCACGATGGCATAATTATTTTGACCGAAAAATAAATGTTTAACTGTGTGTACCCCACAAAAAATACCAATGTTAAACTTGGAACCTGTGTCCCCACCCCCACCCCAAAAAAATAAAAGAAAATAACGATGTAAAACTTTCCATAACGCTCGGAAAAATGTAAACAGAAGAAAGAAAAATCGAACGTAACGAAACGAAATAAAACGGAAATGAATTAGTAAATGATGTAAATGGTACCAAAAAAGAGAAAAATAAAAAAACTAACGATGTCAAACTTTCCAGAAAGATCGAAAAAATGTAAACAGAAAAAGAAAAATCTGAGGGAACGAAACGAAATAAAACGGAAATGATGTAATTTATGCTTCCAAAAAAATTAAATAATAAATAATAAAATGGAAAGAATCCGTTTGTAATTTGTTTGTATTAGTGTAAAAATGTGTAAAACGTGTAAATAATGTAGTTATCTTTTCTAGTGTATAAATGTGAACAACGTATAAGTCAGGGTGGTGCGTTTTCCGCAATAGGAAGCAGATTAGTTTTTGTAAGCAACTAATAAACCCGTAAACGGTGGGCGTCCGTAAAAGTTCCTCGTGAACGATCAAGCAGCGGTGTAAATGGGCAGTGGGAAAAGGAGGAATATAATAGAGAGAAAAGATTTTACAACTTCCATTAAATCTAACTGATTTTGGCAGTGGACTCTCACCAAAACAAATATAGGAATGTACGATTATCGAGCAAGTATAGAGGTAATAGGACCATAGCACACCTCAGATAATGTGCCGCAGTTTATGCATATCACATCTGCATGAAATCTCCTGATTTTTAATCCTATTAAGGTAAAAATCAGAGGGGAAAAATGAGTTCATTTTATTAATATAGATAGAAGAAAATAGAGAAGAGATTATAGATCTTTTCTAAAATCTAAATCATGTAGAAAGTTTTCTCCAAATTCGAATAAACCTTTTTTTACATAAAATTAAAGTAGCATTCTATCTTTATTTTGATTTTCGTAAGAGAACATAAAAGTGACACAAACAAATATGTTTGGAGGAATCATTTTATTTTACATGGTAGAGAAGCTTATAGTGAGATGATAGGAATCCACTTGCCGGCATTATGTGTCTATACTTGATCGAACATTGATTTACCAGCGTTAAACACTGCATGTTTTGATTCGCCACGATCCATAAATTTTGACATAAAATTCATCCGGTTAATAGAGTGGACAATTTCAGAGATAAAACTTAATCAAAATTGTCTGTGGTCATGAGAAATTAAATGACAGAGATAGAGAGCTGAGAGAGAAAAGAGCTGGATAGACAGCAATAGATACAAAGACGAAGAGACGTGTTACTGATTCAAAATTATATAAAATATAAGGCTAATTTGAATAACCTGTTGGCGGGGACAGGAGGTATAAAATGTGTTATTCTTGCCAGGTTTTTAAGTCATAATGATGCGCCAAAGCTAAACTGATGAGTAGTACTTATAACGAAGCAGCTATTTAGTCGTATGAAAACATACAATACCGTCTTATATATATATATATGTGTGTGTGTGTGTGTGTGTGTGTGTGTGTGTGTGTGTGTGTGTGTGTGTGTGTGTGTGTGTGTGTGTGCCAAGCCTCATAGAAAGCGAAAACAACAAAAATCGCTCCTGAAGATAATCGGATGCACCGAGAAAAGGCGCTCGAAAACAATGAGAACAGTATGGCCGAAACACAATCTTTGGGTGCCATACTGCATAAGCTGCCTACCGATATTAAAAGGACCACCTAGCAAATTGAAAAACTATCCATCAAGATCGGAAAAAAGTACAACTCCGTCGTGTTCAACGAGACGTGTCTGAATAACAATCTGCTGCCAAAATATACAAATCTCTCTCTCACTCTCTCTCTCTCTCTCTCTCTCTCTCTCTCTCTCTCTATATATATATATATATATATATATATATATATATATATATATATATATATATATATATATATATATATATATATGAAAATATGGTTACACACTTTTGGAACGCACTTATTTTTAAGTAAAATTTAAATGAGAAATTTAAAAACTTTGAAGTGTCGGATATAATGATAAAATCATTTTTATTTACTTTTCTCTTGTAAGTCCAATATTTTGCTAATGAATAGCCTCATCAGAGTAGAGTCCGGTCAATGAATATGTTTTTCTTTTTCTTTTTCTTCATTTTTGGTGTTATGGCGAAGAGAAATGTACTTGTTGTTCCGGTGTGTCCACGTGCGTTATGCTCCAGTTTTGAGCAGAATTTAAAGTAAAAGATTATCACACACTTTTTGAAGACACTTATTTTTAAGTAAATTTAAATGAGAAATTTGAAAACTTTGAAGTGTCGGATATAATGATAAAATCATTTTTATTTAATTTTTTCTTGTAAGTCCGATATATCGCTAATAAATAGCCTCATCAGTGTAGAGTCTGGTCCAAATTTCTCATTTAAATTTTACTTAAAAATAAGTGTCTTCAAAAAGTGTGTGACAATCTTTTACTTTAAATTCTGCTCGAAACTGGAGCATAACGCACGTGGACTCACCGGTACAACAAGTACATTTCTCTTCTCTTCGCCATAACACCAAAATGAAGAAAAAGAAAAAGAAAAAATATATTCATGGATCGGACTCTATCCTGATGAGGCTATTTATTAGAGAAATATTGGACTTACAAGAAAAAAGTAAATAAAATTGATTTTATCATTATATCCAACACTTCAAAGTTTTCAAATTTCTCATTTATATATATATATATATATATATATATATATATATATATATATATATATATATATATATTTCCGGACCGGTATGAAGCTGAGTCGGGGTGGATGTCCCCTGGTAAAAAACTTATGACAGCACTTCACCATACCTTGTCCGTTACACAATATAAAAATAAAAATAAAATAATGACAAGTAAGGTGTCGTCCACGATTTGTGACCTATTTGACACGTTGTCTGAGGTTCTCATTAGCACATTTTTTTCCGAATGATTCAAACTCAAAGCAAGATTGACACAATGCTAAAATCTTAAAACACGAATTTTATTCAACATTCTTAAATTCAATATCACACCGCAATAGGTTGGGGTGAGGTCGGATGATAAAAAAGGAAACATCATAAAAGAAAGAAAAGAAAACAAGGTGACAAACAAAAAATAATAATATAAGAGAAAATGTATATACCATTTCCATTATGGTATGACAGTTCGGCCAAGGACAAGGAGCGGGGATATCGGGATGGAGAAATCATAATAGTCACTTAACTTTATCCAATTGGACTTTTGTGTTTCATAATGTCTCCGCAAAGTTCATCATTCGCGAGATTTTTCCTGTTTGGTTCCTTCTTGGATGGGGACGCCCGTCGATATGACGATATTTTTGCTCGTTGCAACCCTCTTTTTATTCATCTTTAATGTCTTCGCCGTGAACTTTCCATGATGTCCATTCTCGATCGAAAGAATTCAACTCCTGATTATTTAAGGGAAATTTGTTTACGCTGCGCTTTGGGCATTCCTAAGCATCAGCGGCTCATAGCGAATTTTTGTTATTTTTTTTTTTACTCATTATTCGCTCAAACGTAAACAAAACAACCGGTCCATTTGACAACGTTCACTGCTCTCTGCAGTCTTTTTTTCTTTTCTATTTTTTCTTGCCTCTCAATATTTTTATACGAACGCTATCGTTTATCACAGTTAAAAAGAACGCTCAGTTCAAAACTGCTTCTTCTTTTTTTCGTCCGCGTTGATTTCACTTTTTCTTTCTCTCTCTTCCCTTTTCACCAGCTTCGCTGATAGTGGGCTCTCTCGCGTGCGTTCATTTGTTTGTTATTATTTATTTATTTATTTATTTTTTATTGAATTTAAATTCACCGTTCGTCGTAGAGATAAAAAAAAACTATTTCTTATTCCGTTATGATTATTTCCTAATTTATCAACCGATATCAACCAGCCTCTCTACCAATATAATACTATATATATATATATATATATATATATATATATATATATATATATATATATATACAGTACATATGAGAAATATTTGTAAGCAAGTTTCCCCTTGCTGTTATTTCAGATCATTTGAAACCATAACAGCAAGTTTTAGTCTCCCCTGCCACAAGGCTAAAAGTTTTTTAGGAACTATCAGATATTTTTTTAATTCATATGCAAACTAGAAAAACAAATGACTAATATTATAAGTTGCACTGTCTTTCCACTCTCAAAAATCCCTTAAAATTACCACTATTATACGTTTTAGGGGGTGTTGAAAACGAAAACAACAGTTAAAATCCCGGATAACGTATATATTCCAAGATATGAAGAAATTATAGTTTAAAAAGTGGGGGATCACTTTTGTATATTAAATTAACATAAAATCAACACCAACTTTATAGCTACCTTTTGGCGGGGTGGGTGGGCCTGTTATTTTAGTGGTGGTGTTTATTTGGTAACTGTGGCACAGTAGACCAACACAAAACCTGCCTTTTAAATTTTTATACCAGTTTTCTGGTGTGCTGTAAACGAATATCGCATTATAAAGTATTTTGCCGAGTATTAAGCAATGGAATTATTTATGTTATAAGTGGTGGACTTTGTTGTATGCGCAAGTGCACAACTTTTTGCTTAATAACTAGAAAATATTTATTTTCCGGATAATTTAAATGCGATATTTGTTTACAGAATACCAGAAACCTCCTGGAAAACAAGTTTTTAAAGGTAGGCCACAATAAACAGCACCTCTAAAAAAAAATAACAATCCCCCCCCACAAAAAGGTGGCCATAAGGTGAGTGCTAATTTTACGTTAAATTGTTATAAAATAGTGATTCCCCACTTTTTTAAACAATCATTGACGACCTTAAGGGCTAATAACACGTGGCCCACTACAAAATTCGGGTCATTAGCTTACTAACGAGCCTTTATTTTGTAAATGCTAATCAATAGTCGCCGAGATTTTGAACTAATAAATTGCCAAAAAAGGTGGCCTATCTATATATGGATATATCTATACTCGTAGCCAAATTGAATATTGAAATGATCATAACTTTGGTTCCATGAGACTATACGAAAATTTGTAGGCTTTCTGAAAGTTATAATACTATTCTATGTTTAAAATTTTATGATAATTGTTAAAAAAAATTAATATTTTCAAACCAATAAAATACGCTAAAATTTGCCCACATTTGAATGTACTGGTCATGGCAAGCAGCTTCGGTTATCTTCCCTTTATTTGTCATTTTTGCTGATTCGGTCGTCTCCCCTATGACCTTGCCAAACAACTAATATATATATATATATATATATATATATATATATATATATATATATATATATATATATATATACTATTGCTCCGCTGTATCACAGCTCATCAGTGCGGCTAGACAGGCAACTACCTCAAGCCAGGATCGAAACCCGACCGCCCGTACGACAGTCAAGGCTTCTGGCCATTATGCTAATCGGCGGCTGCTGTGCGAGTAGTGAATTAACGATATTTTGACATCGTCCGAAATACCTAAGCTCCATTTGTTTACACAAATCGTTCCTATTCTTCGAACTTCTGCAATGCTCAGCGGCAGGAAAGTCTCTTCAGATTCCAACAGTAGTCAGTCATCATTACTGCGTCCAAGTCACCTTGATACCTTGTCACCATCTTTTTCAGATCGTGATGGAATTTATCCCCCTGCCCGTCATCATTTAACCCAGGTGCTTAGGAAGCCGATTAATATGTGAAAATAGAAATGTTGGGATGATTAATCGGAATTGGAATCGGGATTCGGAAAAATTTAAACTTTCGGGATTATTGAAATCGGAAAAAGTTCCTAGTTTCCGATGCCAAAAACAATTTCTTTTAATAGTATTTTCAATTTATTTAAACTAAAACCTTCCTCTACTGGTAGTAATTATAAAATATAAATAGTTATTTATTTTAAACGACCACAGTCCCAACAATATGTTTTTACGCTTGAGAAAATATCTGCACATTTTACATGTGACTTTACAGTAATTGTGAAAATATAAACTTTTTTGTCGATAAATATTAAGAGATTTATAAAGGATCAGATTCGGAAACGGTAATTGTATCGGAGTCAGGAAAAATATTGGAATCGTTCCATCACTAGAATATAGATAGTGCATTTTGACGCTCATGTTGCAGTCCAGATTTCTGAAAGAAGTCAGAAAGTTTTTAGACTTATTATTGTCTAGAAAGGACTCCAGGAAAAATGCCTTCAACACTTCCAGTTTCACTTCATTCATTAAGTTTAGAAACTCTTGATATTTTATGCTGGGTCTGAGGACCGTTAAAGTGCCAGATATCTATTTCTCCATTGTAAATTCTAGAAAAACTTGGCATAATAAGTGAAGCAGTACCCATCCTTGTCTAAAACCTTGGTGATCTTCTTGATCAAGCCGGCTGGATGTGCAGTGGGTGATAAAGCATTCTGTATCTGTTTACCAGAAGGTGGTCAATGACGTTACTTTCTTTACAAGGCACTAATTTCTCTCGTAAAGGCCAAGTTTTTTTTTCATGTATGCTTAGCACTAATTTTTGGAACATTTTGAGATGTTATGACGTCAAACTCTTTTAAACATAATCACCCAGAACTATCGATCCTGAATAATTCCTGTTATTAAAAATATCATTTCAAATCCAAACCATTATTCGACCCCACCAACTTCTAACATGCTCTACACATTCGTACATGTGAATAAAAACGTAAACATAAACCCTTGGTTATATCTTTGTAAGTTTTGGATTTAGCACATCGGGTTCGTCCTAAATTAGTTGAAAAACAAAGCCAGACAACAAATTTGTTTTCATCAGTGTAATTTATATATATATATATTGTTTTCATCAGTGTAATATACATAAATATATATATGTGTGTGTGTGTGTGTGTGTGTGTGTGTGTGTGTGTGTGCTTTGGCAGCAAGTCATTATTCAAGGATCTCTTATTGAACATAACAGACTTATTCTTTTTTCCGATTTTTTTTTTTTTTTTTGCATTGGCCGAGCGGTCTATTTTTTATTTAAGCGGGCATATTGTATATTATGGCGCCCAATGGTTGTTCAGCCATATTCTTCTCAAGCGCTTTCACTCGTTACATCCGATCATCTTCAATCCCGATTGTTGTTGTCATTTTCTCTTTTTTTGAGGCTTGGTGTATTTATAGTTAGTTTTTTTATTGGTTAAAATGTTGGTGCAGGATGGGTACGGGCGAATTCTTTTTATTTTTAATTTCGTTTTTTTTTTAATTGTATATTTTATTTATTAAGTTTCTTGTTAGTTATTGAATATATTTAGTATATTTGTCCCGGTAATAAATGATATCCGGTAAATAAAGGGTGTACTTTTTTATTAGTATGGTTTCTAGTAATTTTAGTCGTCGTGTGTAAAGGTATTGCATTTTAGTATTGTTAGTTAAGATATTTCTAATAACGACAGCCCCTTATGTGCGGTGTTACTTTAAAATAAAACCATAAAAGAAAACCGGTTTTCATCAAATGCCAGAAGAGAATGCTTGGCCTGTTTGATATGATATGATATCACGTACGCCAAGTATATTCTTCCGGCATGTTTCAGGCCATGGTTATGGTTATGGTTTCTAGGTGTGGTTTTAAGTAAGGGTCATATAATTCCAATTCACGTCTTAGGAGTCAGTCTGAAAGTCAACAACAAAGTGTACCTGAATGTGTTGAAGAGTGTGCTGATCCTCTATTGCAATTAGGTGGCCGCTGGAAGACCCTGGACTACTTTTTTGGTCATACGCCGATAACATTACGAACATAATCTTTCATAACACCAAATCCACCATAAACGCCGCCAACTGCCGAGTATTCGCTGAGCTCCCACCGCCTCTTGTGAAAAAAAGGATGCTCCCAGTTCTGCACCCGTATCGAGCCGATGATTTAGGCTGCAAGCAGCTACCTTGAATAAATGTCAGCTCTACTATATAATTAAGTTATCTGAATTGATTTTTTAAATAAAAGTTTTAAAATAAAGCTGTAGTGTTGTTTTCTTTACGACGACAGATTTTCGTTCCATCTTGTAGTTTAATGTAGTTTATATTGTTGGAATATACAGTTTTTTTAAGTGTTGTACACTGTTATATTGTTGGTATGTATAGGTTTATGAGAGAAGTGTCTGTTGTATATGATTTTTTTCTGGGAAATATTTGTGTGACCCTTTTTTGCATTTAATATAAAATATGTGGGATATTGCAAAGTTTTCAAAGCATTTGTAAGAGATTTGAATTAATCGTTCAGATATTTTAGATTCCAAATTCTAAATGCATGTAGGAAGAAAACAATTAACATACTTGTTTTTATTTTGCTAAAATGTAGATAATCATCTGTGTGTGTAGTTTTGTCTTAATTTTGGATGGTAGGTTATTATTGGATTTTATAATAAGTATGTCTAGCTAAGGTAATGTGTAATTCTTTCTGTTTCATAGGAAAAAATCATAGAGAGTTCACCTGAGTCTATACTCCATGCAAAAATTGTGTCCAAAGTAGTTTAGAGAAAAGCCTCAATTTACATAAAAGCGATATAAGAAATAGCTATTCTTGAAATGCATTATTCTGTAATTTTTTACAGCATACTCATACTTTTGATTTCAAATAAGCAAAGATGGTTAAATTTATTTCAAATTAACAGCGACGGAAGCTTTTTAAACCATTTAAGCACAATTAAAAAAACTGGAAGTGTTTAGAATTTATCACAATTAATAAGTAAAATCCTATTCAAACATAATTTAATTTTTAGAACAGGTTCACTCTTTAACACTATAGAAAACACCACATATATTAATACATATATCCAGTCAATAAATAACATAAAAAATACATTTATTTCATGTCATATACACATTGGCATTTGAATTATAACGCCCATATTTATTCCAAAAAGAATATTAATTAATTCATATATTTTTTAATATATTAACGACTATATAATTTTTTAAAATTTTACTCTCTTTCACAACTGTATAAATTTGTTTGAATTTCTAACGACTTTTTTCGTTCTGAAATATAACAAAGTCATACTTTTCATTGCAAATAATATATTTTCAAATATTGCACTAGTATTTTATTTTTTCCGTTCATTAATTTAGATGTTTTACAATAAGGACGAAACGTCAATAGACATGTGATTTGGCGTGTTCCTTTTTATCTCTCTATCTCGTCGGAATATTATTTCCATAAATATATATATACTAGCATTTCAGCCCGGCGTTGCCCGGGTATTTGGAGGTGTTTGTTGAGCAAAAAAAAAATAAGCGGTCAATTATTAAAACTTTGACCCTATTTTGACCCCTTAAAATTTATTGTTTTGGGCTTAAATCAAGTTATTAAGTTAGATCCATGTCTAAGGAACCTATATCTAAAATTTCAAAATTATATTCTAAAATTGTCGGAGGAGTTTGGTAGAGTTCTCAAAAGTCAAATCGTTGAATGTTGACCCCTTAACAGCCAAATTTCTGGCCTAAATCTGGTTACATCGATTTTACCAAATCTCAATACCCTGTATGTACAATTTCGAGTATGTAGATTTAAAATTGAGTTATTGCGTATGGAAATGTACACAGACACACACACATACACTTTCACTTTTATAGATATATAGATTGCCGCACTGATGAGCTGTGAAACAGCGAAACAGTACTGTATGTGGATGACTATATATATATATACATATATATATATATATATATATATATATATATATATAGTTCTCTTTGTTTTCAGCTATATTTCTTAAATTGGATCGCATTTTCAGTCTGATTTATCTGTCCCTCTGATCTGCTCTCTGCTCCACTCTCTCCCATCCTCTTTCGTTATTTTGTTTCATTCC
The DNA here is from genome assembly GCF_053919585.1 of Euprymna scolopes. NCBI lineage: Eukaryota > Metazoa > Mollusca > Cephalopoda > Sepiida > Sepiolidae > Euprymna > Euprymna scolopes. Next base: position 3,910,848 of record NC_136513.1, read on the forward strand.
CTTAAAAAGATATTTTCTTGTTCACAAAAAATCAGTGTATTCTAATTACGAGTCAATTTCTTAATCGAAGAACGAATGTATTTTTCAACGAAAGTCGGCCGGCGTCAATCAAATCATTAATGTTGATGGATGAGCTAGAAATTCACATTCGCTGATGTCTACTGCTTCTTATTTCTTTAATGTGTATTACAAAACATCATTTTATTTCTTTAATATATTTTAGCCGTGTTTTTTGTTTAATCTTTGAATTCTTATCGTAATCACCAAAAACTCACTTTGTATAAAATTGTTCCCGTCTTACGGACCATTAATTACAAGTTCATATGTTCTGTGTAAAAATATTTACGTATTTTCAATATTAGACTTCCGGCGTGAAACCGGTGCGAAAATAGATTTTACATAAGGGCATTTTGAACTCTAGTTTGTTAATTTTTTTAATTGCGTACAATTAAACTTAAATTGTTTTTTTAATTTTTGTACGTTTATTTGTGAAGTCAGAATTCTGAATAACTCTAACAAAGATCTGACTAAAACCGTTCCGTATAAAATTATTTAGTTTCGTAAAACTTACACGTGTCAAGGTCCTACTTTGATGCGTGGAGTTATAAAAATTGAATCTCAACTATAAACGCGCGAGCTCCGTATGCTATACGTCTGAAATTGTATTTCAAATCATAAATGGAAACACAATCCTTCAAATAAAGCTTATATTTTTATTATGCAAACATTTTTTCTACAATTATATCATAAAGATCAATGTATATTCGTGTCACGAAATTGTGAAAGACTAATAAACGCGCAAGACCAAACGCTTTGAAGTGTTCAGCGGTAGAGAAAAAAATAGCAAGTAAGAAACTCCCACTATCTTGCAAAAGCAAAATAACTCCTTCATTCTACATAAAATATAAACGATTGGTGTTTTAGTAATTCATCATATTATCAGATATGATAATAATTATTATATATGACATATTACGTAACTGGTGACTTCTAATATCCATATTTATTTAATAAAGACGATTCTCCCCGTAGAAAAAAACAAACATTATACACTACAAACACGGACGGCACATAAAAGTCAATAAGTTTACCCTACCTGATGATATTTTCTGCATATTTTCTTGATGATATCAGTTAATTTTGTTTAATATCGTAAATTCCTATAACATTTCTGAGGAAGATTAATCTCCCAAGTCAGTCATATTTAAAGACGTTAGCAAAATATATTCTCACTCATTATTTTTCTCTCATTCTCCTCCACGAAAGCGAGACTTTATACATTTGCGATATTTATTTCAAAATAGCGCCGTTCATGTTTACTTTCTTATTTCGTTAAATTACTTTTCGTTTTTTCAGCTAGCCTACGTAAATACGAAACCCTCCTTTTACAAAATATTGTCAAGTTCCGCTCAATTTTCTTGGCTGTTAACGTACATAAAATAAACTCAGATTTACGGAATTTCGAACAGTTAAAGTAGCATATTGAGAACAAACCACATAGCGTTAAGAAAAACAATAATGTCGACACAACTGTTTTGGGTCTTCCGGAATTTCATGTCAACGTATTGAAATAAATAGCCGTAGTGAAAAAATTCTCCACAGTAGGAGGCAAATGACTTCATTTTCGCTACGATCGCCAATGGCGCTAATTTACAGAGCTGTCAATGACCACCATTAAAAAAAATTTAATTTGTTTTCAGGGAGGTTTATTAACGATTCATTTCTAGTTTTGTGTCATAGGCTGGTACTGCTAAGCACTGAGTGTGTGTGTATGATTTGGTTTTATGGACTTCAAAATGGTTAGGCTCATTTTTTGGAAATTTTAAACAAATATAATTTATTTGTCTGAGAGTGTTCGTCGATAAATTTTGTAGACGAATCCTTCTGATAAGTACCGAAAACTGATATTCGAAAAAGGCTGATTAAAGAAGGAACGATTTGACTAAATGTAACATCTTTTACATCTTTTTTAAATCTTTTGCATCTTTTTTATACCTTTTTACATCTTTTACATCTTTTTTAAATCACAAGTGAACTTGAGCAGTTATATCAGCGGATAAGCACAACAATAGGCCTTTTCGAGATGCTTTAGAATTGATACTGACTTTTGTATTTTAAGCTTTAATTCAAGTCAGTGTATAAAAATTATTTCATAAAATCAACAAGAGATTCTCAACAGTGTAATGTAGACAACCATCTATTATGGATTAATCAATGCGGGTAGACATGTGATGCTTTCTCGCGGTTCACCGTAGTGGGTCATCGACTAAAACAGACAATGAATCGATTTGATAAAAAGAAAAAATGGACAGTTTCACTGATTTCGATTGCAATAAAAGTATTTAAAGTGTCGAATATTCATTGATCCTCGTTCAATCGAGAGCAATGCAGGATATACCAACTGCTATATATATATATATATATATATATATATATATATATATATATATATATATGTGTGTGTGTGTGTGTGTGTGTGTGTTTCAGTTGAAATAAAGTCAGTCAATTTAGCTTTTATGTGCAGATCATCATAAAATGATTATATCTCTCTGACAGACATTAAAAAATATTTTAAAATAAAAAAATTTCAGCAGTATTTCTAGCGGTTAACAATGGCCGAATGGATTAGGTATTTGCTAATGAAGTCACAGATTGATTCTGTTGCCGGGTTTAAATCTATCCACTGGTGTTAATCGTGACACACTTACACTGATTATTCTCGAAAGCATAAAACACTAGTGTCTGTAGGTATTTAATAATAATTATAGTAAATAATTATATATATATTTGATAAGGTTTATAGGGATACGAAATTTAAATATTGCAATTAGGAAGTGAAGATTTTATGATTCATGATTAAAAGTAAATTTATATATATATATATAAATATATATATATATATATATATATATATATTCCTTTAATCTTCTCTCCAAAAAAAAGGAAAAAGGGGGAACATGAGAGGAAAGAAAGATAAATATGGAGCCAGCTGACCGGTTTCGACCCTCGCCTCTTAAAGCTGTATTGAGGGAATGTTTAAAACAAAGAATGAAAAAGCGATGAAAATTGCGTTTTGTTCAATTTACGGGGAGAAAAAAAAGTGGGAAAACGATTAAAATAAAACACGTTCAAACCCAGGAGGCATTCCCTTTGCTTGCAAAAGAAAGGTTTTCCAAGTCGAACGTGAATAGTCCCCAAGATCTTAAGGCGATATATTGAATGAGCACGATTAAGAATAGAAAAAGAGTCCGTGCTAAATTTCGCTGCACAAGACGGGTTTTTACGTAAATAATCAGTAATTGAGGGCCCGTATGTGTTAGTAACAACGTCCGTTGCCCGGTAGGTCCCATTCCTAATTTTACTGGGTACATGTTGTTGGATTTCTCCATCTAATCTTAATGTCGTTCGACCCAAGTAGTTGGCACCGCAACCACATTCAAAATTGTAGATAATGTTACTATTATAGTGGAGGGGTAGAACGTCTTTTCGAGAAGAAGTCCCCCCCTTTTGGAGAGAAGATTAAAGGAATACATGTATATATATATATATATATATATATATATATATATATATATATATACAGATTTACTTTTAATCATGAATCATAAAAGTTTTCCCTTCATAATTGCAATATATATATATATATATATATATATACGTACATACATGTATATATATAACTTTATTGTATATTTTTCACAAACTATATTTAAATCATGTTATAAACATATTAAGGTATATAGATAAATATATTTAACATTGATCAAAGATGGAGAACATGATCATAGACTTTTAGCATGGAATGTAATCCAATCGTTGCATTTTTGTGCTCGGCACTAAAAACAACTTAGAGTATGCCATCTCTGAATTGCATTTATCGCAGTCTATGCCATTTCTCACCTCACACACCTGACACTTTCTCACTCGCCAATCGCAGATATACGCTTATGTTTTCGTACCTACGTGGTCTATGACCTATAATGCACCAAATGCAAGAACTTCTATATAGGGAGCACAATCTGATCGCTACATCAACGCATCAAAGAACATCTAAACATTAAAATCTCCTCGTTCTACAAGCATATTACTTCCTGCAACAACACACATCGTAGAAACCTCGTTAGCACCCTTATCTCAGCCAGAAAGCTAGGAAATCTCATAATAGCAGAAGCACTCATTATCTCCAAAGAGAAACCTATCCTTAATAACATACTTGTACTGAGCTCACTATTCATCATTTGACCCTTAATACAACTAATAAGAGAAAAATATAATAATGATAATAAAATTAAAAATAGAAAAAGAGGGATACATACAATAATATGGCCGTAGTATAAGAAGTATAAGGAAGGTGAAAACACCCATATTTAGAGATGTGTTTTAATAAGAATAGATAACTAGACATAGAGCAAAGATTAAATGATAGGAAGATTTATCACAGATAGAAATATACGGGTAGCAAATACACACACATAGAAAACATCCATACATTTAAAGCTTACATTTATGTAAATATCATAGTATAACACCGTTTAAGCATTAATGACACCAAACATAATTTCCCTTGGGATTTAAAACTTAATTTAATCAATATGTATATGAAGTTAAACCATAGAAGATTGGCGATTTGGGGGAGAGATAAGAGTGATGAGAATGGATGGTAGATAAGATAATGAGATTGGGGTTAAGAGTGGGATGAGAGTGAAGTAGAAAGATAAGAAAGTAAATACAGATACGAAATATTTATATTTAATAAAAAATAATATAAACAAATTCAAAAATGAAATAAAAGAAAAAGAAAAATATAAAAAGGGAAGATAAGATGAGAGTGAATAAGTAAAGGAAGAGAAGAGAAGAGAGCTAGAGAGAGCGAGAGAGAGAGGGAGAGAATAAAGTGATAATATAGCATATATGAAGAATCAAACAGTAAATTATAAATGAAATGAAAATAAAACAAATTAAACCCAGTTAGCTCCATAACAGCTTAATAAAAATATAAAATAAAAATAATAAAAATATGGGAAATAAGAATTAAGTAAAGTTACCTCCCTTTCACAATAAATCGACCAAATTTTACTTCAGGAATACTTTCTTGCTGCGTTGCTAGTATTATAAGAATAAAAAAAATAAATAAAATGCATACTTATAATATGATAATGAACTTAACTATAAGAATATTTTTTGTAGCAAAATAATTTTACAAAATAATAAAATATAGCAAAAAATAGAAAAAAAAATTGCCAGCTATCTACACAATAAACTAATCATATCTGACTGCGGTACTAGATTTTAGCTTCGGTTCTGGTGCCTATGCCCATTTTGGACAATGCGTTTGTTTCCTATTTTATAACGGAAGGAGTTCTCCCGAAACTAATTAAAGTTCCACACTTTATATACTCTGGAAAAGCCAACAGCTTCGTTTGCTGGTGCTTGTATAACGATAGAAGGAGAAAGAAATGAATTTATAAGTAAACATTTCTCTCCCATATTTGCTACATGGCCATACTTGTTTATTTTTAGTTTATTTTTTATGGTTGTTCGCATTGCTCTAGGCTTTCATAAACCTTCATATATGCCTTTACTAGCCATGCGTCATGCAATCTACCATTTACTCTTCTATATACATACATTTTTGCAAAAATCAAACAGCATTATATAGATTAGGAACATCACATGGTGTATGTCGTTAGATGTTACTATTGTTTTATAACCTATTAGACAGATTTAAACATTATATCATTTAAAAAAAAACAAAAATAGCTACGACTCAGACACCAAAATACAATATGACTATATTCATATTTCCTCTATATTATGGGATAAAGCAGTTGGACTCACAACGTTCTTTTTTCATATTATTTTATTTCTTTACTTTTTCGATTATTGTCGTATTTCTTCTTTTTAGATAATACTTTTACAATTTTCTATTTTTATATTCATTTTATCTGTTAATTTTTTTTTATATTTATTTATTTAATTAATCGATTTACTCCCCAATTCCTAAACTACACATTCCAAATTTAATCTCTTTTTATATGTCCAATTATTATTTTTTTGCCTTTGTTTCGTATATTTCTTATTTACATGTTACAATATATTTGTTTATCCTTTTCGTTTGCATGCTACATTTTAGGAAACCTATTATTGAAATGTTTATTTAAATCATTTTAATTAATGTTTATCTTCACCTAATACTATTTATGTAATTAAACTAAATGTTAAATATATCATTTCATTTCTTATCTTAATATGCATATTTTATCATTTCTTTTTTAATGTTCACTATTCCCGTATCATTCCGCATATAGAAACAGTGGAAGGGACATAATTCAATTTTGCCCACATTTATTTATTCATATAAATTCTTTATAATTTCTATTTAATATTTCCATTCTTGTGTTTATTAATCTCCTTTGCTTAATTTTAAACTCGTAGTTCGTACATTATGTTCTTTACATAAATCTAGGTTACATTTCGCACTAAGTTTACTTCAGAACGTATAAGTGCTAAGTTATAATCAGTTCTAAGTGACAGTTTTCTAGAGGTCGAGGGTTCAATTTTCAGTACGAACGATACGAGTAATGCAATTGCGAATTACTTGAAACTTCTATCTGGTCATAGCTGACGAAATGCGAGCAAGCTACCTATCCCCTGTAAATTAAAGGTTTCGTTTGAAATTTTGTATATTTTCTCCAGTTTGACGAGACACAGCTGAAGAAGTTTGCTGATTACATCAGCCGAAAATTTGAGAATATTCATCCAAGATGAGACCGGTAATTAGAATAATCCAAATTATCCATCCTCATCTAAAAAAAAAATCTGAAACATAATTCACAGGTATTAAAATCCAAACAATTTTAAGTATTCGATTAGGGTTAATGTGATGTGCGGTTTTCTTTCTTTTGTTGCAGACCATCTACTAGTTGGATAGTTATGTACAAATCCATAATAATCTGTTTATCTTAACATCTTGGTATTATTTAATACTTGATATTTTTTTGTATATTATAATAAATCTCTCAGGTGTTGATTGAATGTCGATAATAATTTTTACATTTAAATTTAATTTAACTTTCCTTATTTGTCTTATACTTGGTGTAGTTTATATTTTATTTATTGCACCATCTTAACATCTCAGTATCAAATTTAACATTCATTTTTATACACTTACATTTACCTCACAATATATTGCTTACTAGTTATTTGTACATAATGACATTTTAATCAGGTCTTGATAATATTTTCTATGCAGACATTTATTTCTATGTAACCAACTTTGTATAACATCATTGTGTTGTGGTATGACTCAAGTAAGCATAAATTACATCATTTAGATTTACTAGTTGTATATTTTCTAGCTTTATTCACTATTGACCATTTTAATCCAAATTTTATTTTTACGTATTATTCTTAATTAATATACTAATTAGTCTTGTCTGATCCGTATTTTTATCCTTTTTTCATTCTTATGTGGTTTTTTCGCTGGTCCAATATAAAATGATGGAATACAGTGTAAGTATCTGACCTTTAAATTACAACCCTGGGTATATCTTTTTAACTTAACATTTGCATACACTTTCCGAAATTAAACAATTACTTTCCACTGGACATTCATTAGGTATTCTACAGTTACAGTTTTCTCAATATTTAATTTACCTGATTCAATCCTAATGATATTCAATACTTTGCTAATTTAGCATTGTTTAAACTTATATTTTAATTTGCAGCAGTTGAGAATGAAAGTTGAAATGTGTTCTTATAAATGACTTTACTTCATCTATTGTGTGGGGAAAGTTTTTTATCGATTATTTTGTGTTTATTCACTGAAAGGTGGATTAAACCAAACTTGCTTTTTCTGTAGATTTCTCTATATTAATAGTGGTATATGCTTGTTTATAATTTTTTTAAAAATTCATTTCTCTTATCCTTATCTTTATTTTAATACCTATTTTTATTCTTTTCATTTCTTTTTGCTTTCATCGACATGGTGTTGATATTTTTTAGTTTATTCGTCTATTTTTATTATCCAACTCCATTATGAATTTGATCCTTCCTTGATATCCAGATCGAGTTAATGCTTCATTATAATAATCTTTATTTTTATCGAATATATTCTTATTTTGTGATATCCTAAATATCTTTTTTATATACTATATATTGCTTTTATACTATATATTGCTTTTTCATATTTTAGGATGATTAGATTTAGAGTCTTATAGAATAGGATTTGATTCAGTTTGAGATACGGTTTATAAATATTGTTGTTCATGTTCAGTGTTATATAAAAATTATTTTATAATTGCAGTCCAATATCATTCCTAACTTAAGTTCAGTTAAGAATAGTTTAATTTTCTTCCTAGTTTTTTCTTTTACCTGATTGCTTAAATTACTTTAAACATAATGCACCATCTCTATATAGCTTTCCATACAAGCCCGGTATTTTTTTATTAATCTCCTTTCTTGTGTAAAGACCTACTGAGTCTGTCTGCAGAGCCCATCGTAACATAAGAATGTTTTTTATTATTTAACTAAATTAGAAATAGAAATTATAAAACTAGCGAGAAGAATCTTATTCTTCTCGCTAGTTTTATAATTTCTATTTCTAATTTAGTTAAATGTGTTTCAGGAGTTATAGATGGATAATAGGGTCAATATTAAACACAATGAATTTGCTGTCTGTGTATTTAGGTGTTTTCTGGAACCAATCTATAACCTCATCAGAAGAAATCCAAAGGTTTTATTCGATTGTAGATCTTAAAGTATGCAAAATCCAATATCTTTTTATGTTTAATATTCATTTTACCAACATTACTAAAATATAAACACATATTGCAATCAATATTATGCTGAGTTTATTGTTGTAGTCAGGTTTATGATCTTTCAACAAAAATCGTTGGTAAAGTTGTATATATATTTCTACTGTATCTGAAATATTCACTGTTCAAATATTCTTGATGCTAATAAATTTATACTATAGCAATCTTTTTCCGTTGCCTAATATATATATATATATATATATATATATATATATGTATATGTATATATATACATATATATATATACATACATAGGTGGCATTGCTGTTTCATTTTCATGTATATGTATGTATATATATATAAACATAGGTGGCATTGCTGTTTAATTTTCATACACTTTTATTATAAAATACTATATTACATAGTATATATTGTAGTAGTTGTTTCAGCAATTTAATAGCAATTGTTAAATACAAGTAACTGTCCTTATAATAGGTTCAAGTTTGTAGCTGTCGTTGTTTAATAGAAATATGTAATTTCCTACGGCGATAGATTACCCAGGACATGTAGACAGCCTGTCGAGAGAACATTTGTGCGTGAAGATTATTCTTATCAAATAATACAAAGTTTGTCCTCATAACCTGGATTTACTTTACTTACTAAACCTTGCACTTTTATACTACATTCGTCGTTTAGATGAATTGTTACAGATAGCACAATTGGTCTAAAATTACTTTTCTTTTTATATTCTTGCCTGTTTTATATTAAATCTATGCCTGTACTTTACCTGTCAATAAATATATTTTATGAAGTATACCCTAATTATTTCATGCGGGTAACCTATGCTGGCAGTGAAAGGTCGGATGTCGATTCAGCACAATACACAATTTCTACAATTGATATGAAATTGGACGTAATTTCCGACTTGATTCTATTACATCTAACGGCGTGGCGATGTTCATATGTTAATTTAATTAAGATCTGGAAACGGAGTGCATTTCAACCTCTTTAACGACTTTGTTTTTTTTTATTGCTCATCGCAAACAGGGAATTTTTTTGTTTAATTATCAATATTACCATTTGATTATCATAATAGGAAAATATTTCTATTACAAAATTCATCGTCATTTTTTCAAAGTTCATAGTCATTTCTATTACAAAATTCATAGTCATTATTTTGCAAGTAAAAAAGTGAAAATTTGTCATGCAATAATTCTCATATGAACATGTATAACTATGGTCCTCCCTCGCCAAACATTCACGAAAACACTCGCCAGCTGAAAATACAATGAAAAATTTCCCCAAAAACATATCTGTCCTTAAACATAACGGACATTCCATGAACAAAGCCTCTTTCTTAGAAATGCAAGCCTGCAGAACACTCTTATGTTTCCCTGTTTTCATCCAACTACAATATGGTTATCTTCAAGTAAACAAGTTCTTGACAAGCCTTTCCCCTTAAGTTATGCATTTTACCAAATTTCCACTACTAATGATTATTACGATGTTTTCCCAGATACTACTATACACTCACTAATCTTCATCCTCGAGTGGCCTCCGGGCCTTCATAAGTGGTTACTGCTTCGTAAGAATATATATATACGCACACACACACATACATATATATATATATACACACACATATATATATATAAAGATATTTATTGGTACATCATTTTACAAGACATTTGAATATCACCGAATGTAGTGCCATTATTAATTGTTGAGGGTAATTTTTATTTTCCTGTAGCTTAAACATTTAAACAATTAAACAATTAAAGAAGAAAATTTCAAAAAGAAAACCAAAATACACTTCTAATATATATATATATATATATATATATATATATATATATATATATATATATATATATATATATATATACAAGGCGTCTTCAATAAGTTTCCAGGTATTTTTCGCATGGGCACTTTTATTAATAATACACACATAAAACTCTTGTCTATTTCGAAGTAATTTCTTCCAGCTGCAATCAATTTGTTGTACCAACACATTCCGGAAGTCACTATAAGAGTCCTCTTGTTTGAGCTTGTCAATGACCCTCTACTCAGCCTTTTTCATCTACTTAATTATCTCATAACTACAGTTTCCTTGAACATATAAAATAACCGAAAGTCACAGGGTGCAAGAGCTGAAATATAAGGAGGGTGAAGAAATGTCTTGAGTCACATCTTGGTCAACTAGTCTGTGACAAGCATGAATTGCGGACTGGTGCATTCGATAAATGTTCCGCGCATGAATAATTGTATGTAAAATGTCGACAATGAGATAAAATTGTGCACTTGTTATCTCCATATAGAGACGACGGTTCTTATCCATGAACTTCTTCATTTGGACAGCTAGCTAGTCTGACTTACTCCTCCCACACCTCCAATCATTCTTCATAGACTCTTTGCCTTCCTTTGATCTCTTATGCCACTAACAAAAGTATACGTGATTCGCGCAAGATGGTCCAAAAACATTCTGAAACATTTCATATGTTTCGTTGGCATTTTTCAAGTTTTAATAGAATTTTATTGCATATCATTTTTCTAAGGTGTCCTTACGCCCAGATAGCGTTTTATAATATTGATCAGCAGTGATAATCAGGATTTAGTAGGATGTATTCTAATTCCTGATGTAGCTGTTCATTTGAACTTGAAATCATAAACATTGGTTAATTATACCATAAGATTTATAACAATATCATAATAAATTTTTAAGCGTCTACGACAATTTAAAATGACGGTACCAAAAAGAATGTAACCTTTATTTATCTATCTGTCTGCTTGTCTGTCTGTCTGTCTGTCTCTCTCTCTCTATATATATATATATGTGTGTGTGTGTGTGTGAGTGTGTGTGCGTGTGCGTGTGTGTGTTTGTGTGTGTGTGTGTGTGTGTGTGTGTGTGTGTGTGTGTGTGAGGAAAGAGAGACAGGGGGAGTCTATGTGAAGAAAGAATGTTCTATTCATTCGTAATTATGACGAAATATGTTTCATTTCTTCACAGCATAAGTTTTGTAAGTGGCATTTTATTTTCAAATGAAATCTTTAGGTTAATGAGAAAAATTATGTTTTATTTTCCTGTCTCTACGGATATATATCTGGATATTGTTTTAAATAACATTTTATAATTTGTATTAATTTGCTTACTTTAACTAATGTTTCGCGTATTATTCTTTTTTTTTTGTTGAGTTCAAAAGAGTAATGTTGTATCAAACGTACGAAATAATGTTAACCTGTATTCATCTATAAATGAGATACTTTGAGCTGTGTTCTTACAACTACGTTATCAGTTAAATAAATATTAGTAAAAATGTTTGTTTTAAATAGAGAAATTGCGAAGCGATAGTGAGCTTGCGTAGTCAGTTAGCAATAAAATATAATAAAATGTAAAATAGATTTTGAGATGATATTTACATTTAGAGCCAGATCTTTTATTTGAGTTCTTAAAACATGAGTCAGAGGAAATGGAATCAATCTCTGTTTGTATTAAGTATGAGTCTTAACGCATTCTATTTCGTATCTTTTTAAGCGTTTCGATGACATTGCTCTTTATCTCATTCCCTCTTTTATTGTTAGCGTTACTGACCCTAGCAAAAATGTATCCCGCCCGTTCTTCCTTGAATGCTTCTAATGACTTTAAATAATAACAATCAGTATATAAAAGCTAGAATAGCAAAAGCCAATATACAATTCTAAGGACACGCTTGTGTATACATACTATCTGATCGTTCTTTTGCTATTTATAAGCGTCTGTTGGTTTATCTCTTCTTTCCAAAACTCTTCACGTCTTATTTTCCGTCTCCGATGACAAAAACAGACATAATTATCGGAATGTGCTTATTTATTATTTCTTTCGTCCAAGTGAAATGTTTACTTCAGTTCAGAGAGCAAAAGAGACTAAAACATAACGCAATACTTTTAAAAGCCTGACCAAAGAATCGCTATTATATGTCGATTTTCCTTGCACGTGACCGATGGCCTCATCACAATGAAATAATACCTCGCACTGACTGTCCACACATCTTTCTGGATAGCTGATATGATCGGAAAGACAACCATTCATCAAATATGAAATGCATATTGAAAAGAGAGGAATATTTTTAGAAAGAAAACGGATCGTACGTGTAGAGTTACAAGGCAAAAATATTTCTACTATGGTGTAGAATGCAAGTAAATCTATATGAAGAAAAATGTGCCTATTTCAATTGCACCTCTTCGAATTTGTGAAGATAATATTTGCACTTGAGATGTCACGCTCAGAAATCTGTTCGCAATTGTGAATCGAACACATTATGTGAACATTTTAATGTATTCAAGTACGTTGAGATCTGTAAAATGGTAGAAATAGAATTGTTTATGCTTCTGATAAAAACAGCATTTGCTGCACCATTAATAAATAAACAATTAGTAGACGAAAATTCCATTCAATTTATAAATCAGCAGTGTTAAAATAGGTATGTCAACTGTTTTCGCGATTTAACATTAACGAATATTACATAAAATTGAGAAAAAACAATTGCGACTATTTCGATTTAAATTTTGTATATAATGCATTCAGATGTGGTAAAACGTGTTGTTTTTTTATCCGGTAAAAGGGCTACTAATGGGTCAAATTGAATAACTAGTAATTTGGGATTCATCGGATTTTTATCTGTTTACTAACCCTTTCATGAATACGTCTGCGTGAATAGCTCCAATGAGAGGTACCTTATGTTAAAAATAAGTAGGGTAGAATACTTTTTAAAAGACCGTGTCAAGCTGGCCTAATGGTTAAACTACTTGAATCACTGTTTTTGGGTTCGATCTCAGCCTCAGTGTTTTTTTTTAATACTTTACAGGAAGTGATCTGTTTAGAAAAAAAAAATCATATGTCATTGTCTCAGTTTCTGTATGAATTAAAATATATTTATGCGTATTTTCGTCCGAGCAACCCCAGGCGGCCTGCTAATATATATATATAGTGTTTCGTTGTATCACAACTCATCGGTGCAGCTAGAATAGAACCTTTCCCTAGCCGGGGATTGAACCTACAACCATCGTTCTGATAGTTGGCAGTTCTACCGTAAGGTCCATGGGATCGGTGCTCGCAAATTTCCATTTTAATAAAAATTCGCCCACCAGTTTCACATTGCTCGATCTGCTTGTTTATTTACAAAAAATGTAGCAAACTTCGCTTTTCTAGCCAATTAAGTAGCTGGTAGGATACATTTACGAAAGTGCTCTACCCTAAGATGAGGGTTTAAAATGTATATACTCATCCACATAATAAACTGTTTCATTTTATCACAACTCATCAGTGCGGCTAGACTAGCACTGTTCCCTAGCCGAGGATTTAACCTACAACCGTAGCGTTGATAGTCGGCAGTTCTACCTACTCAACAAATGTCCGTTAAACAAACACTCGCCCATCGATTTTATTGCCTGACCTGCTTGTTTATTTACAAACAAACAGCGAGCCTGTTTTTTTATAGCTAATTAAATAGCGGGTGAAATACATTTACGACAGTGCGCCATCTAAAGAGAGGGGATTAAAATGTATATAGCCATCTACATAGAGTAATGTTTCGTTGTATCATAACTCATCAGTGCGGTTAGACTAGCACTTTTCCCTAGCCGGGGGTTGAACATATATCCTTGCATTTAAAGTCGGCAGTTGTACGGACTGGTCCATGGGATTGGTGTTCACAAAGCAACCTCAACAAATGCCCATTTAAATAAACACTCACCCAACGCTTTTACATTGCTCGAGCTGCCTGTTTATTTACAAACAAGGCATTCATAGATTATTTACATGTATTATTGCTCTTCAAAGTTGCTCAATTAGCACCTATCTAAAACCAGTGTACAATTTTTTTTATCGATAATCACTAGCCTACGCGTCAGGCGCTATAATATATGATCTTTAACTGTTTTCTTTATAAATATTGACAACATCTCGGCAATGTTCTATTTGGTTATTTACGAAGGGATTTGAATTACGCTACGTAAATCTATAGCAAACCTCAATCTCCCCAATAGTTAACTTGTACTTGTTCAGATGCCATTGTCCAAAAGCAGCATGCATACCGCAGATTTCTCCATCATAAATCCAATACAAATTAAGAAAAGTCTATAGAAGCTAGAGATAATTGTAAGAAGGAAATAGCGACAGTCAATAGAGAATATAAACACATTGTAGCGTAGAAATTAGGAACTAGTGACTTCTGGAAAATCTATAACAGTATAGTAAATAATGGGCAACAAACAATTTCTCCACAATCCAACAATCTTGACATTGTTTGCAACTAAGAAAGCTAATCTGTTTGCCAATCGGTTTACCTCCAACTCTACGTTGTACTCAGCAAACCACTAGATTTTCCTCCGCGGAGGGAAACCACACTAAATGATCTGCAAATCACCCCTTCGCATATACATGATATCATAAAACATCTAGACACCTCAAAGGCATGTGGACCAGATCTCATCCCAGCTTTACTATTAAAAAATGCTTTGCTGAGGTTCCTCAAGTTCTCTCCAAATTTTTCAAAAAATGCATTAATGAATCTTTCTTTCCTGACTGTTGGAACATTGTTGTTTTGTATCAGTTTTCAAAAATTCTGGCGAAGGAACTGACCCATTAAATTATCGCCCCATTTGTTTCTTCTCTCTTTTCTCCAAAATATTTATGTCCATAATTAATCAAGCTTTAGTTCACCACCTCACTGCTGTTAAAGTTTTGTTCGACCAACAGTATGGGTTTAGGCAAGCCCGCTCTACTGCAGATATCTGTAATCTCTGAACGTGAATATCATACACTGGATAAAGCAGGAGAGACTAGGGCACAAGTCATAGATATATCTACGGCCTTTGACAGGGTATGGCACGATGAAAATCAGATCCTATGGTATTACTGGACGAATACTAATCATGATTAAATCCTTCTTAAATAAGAAAAGAATCAAGGTTGTCATCGATGGTTGTACGTCAAAACAATATGATATAAATGCGGGTGTACCTCAGAGGTCGATCCTTGGATCTTTATTATTCCTGACATTCAGAAATCACCTCCTTGATAAAATTGTCTCTGAGATAGGTATATTTGCTGACGACACCACGCTCTATAACAGACATGAGAGAAAAAAGGAGTGAATCAGTGTCCACATCAATAACGGAAACCCTAGTAGAAGACCTCCAGTCTGTAGTGGAATGTGAGCTAAAAATAGATGGCTACATTCAATGCTGCCAAGACTAAACACCTTTCCTTTAATAACTTCAAGAAACCTTCTCAACTACTAATGATACATGACCTGAAAGGACTTCGTTCAAACTACTCGGGTTAATTTTCACGGGGAACATGAGTTGGAAGAATACATGGAGAGCATTGCCAAAGCTGCTACAAAGAAGGTTGGCTCTATTCACTGTGCTAGAAAGTTACTTACGCTTGAGAGTATCCTGTACTTCTACAAGGCCACCATGTATGGAATATTGGTTGCCACATTTGGGTTGGTGAATTTGCTATTAGTCTCTTCCTCTTAGACATATTGCACCCCTCTTCCTGTTTTACAAGTACTTCTATGGTGGATTCTCCGACGAAATACAAGTTATTGTAGTTCTTTGACGTAAATACCATTGACAAACCCGACAAGCCGGAAAATCACACCGCTTCACTGTTGAGATCCGTAAATGTAAGAAAGCCTTCTACTCTAATAGGTTATTCCCTAGGACTGCTATGACTGCGAGACTTCGCAATTCCCTTCCAGATTTCTGTTTTCCTGACTGATATGCAGTAGTTCAAGTGTAATGTAAACATGCATCTTGCTACTGAACTCCCTACATATTACCCCTGCAAATCAGGCTCCATATAATAGCCGCCTACATCAATGTGGTACTGTGCCTTTTGGGGGTGAAAACGGATTCAAAATATACTAGCAATCATTTCTTCTTAAAAAAAACACAATTATTGACATCTTCAGATATAGCTCAGTGTTAGAGCCCGAGTGTATCTCCCAACTTTGTTTTTATATTTATTTATAATGAGTTCAATTCACGATAAAAAAGTAACCATTTAAAATCGCAGCAAATTATTTCTCCGTTGGCATATTTTAAAACTAAACATATTTAGAATTGACTTTTCCATGGCATTCATTGTCAAACTTAAAAATCAGCTGACGTGATATTGTAAACTAACACAGACAGAATATGATGAGCATTATCATTATTATTTGTTGATTTATTATCTTATTACCAATTAGTCCACCGGGAAAATTATTCTTCATAATATATACTATTCCATAAAAAATCGATTATATAATAATCTATACGCAATCTACATAAATCAGAATATCATGTTTAAGCGTACAGTACACCGGGCCAATTATTCCTCATAATATATAATATTAAATACCGGATTGATTCTATAATAATACATACGCAAGCTGCATAAATTTGAATATCATGTTTAAGCGTATTGTACCATCGGGCAAAGCGTGGCGTTCGACTAGTAAATATGTATGTGTGTATAAAATAATATAAGAAGATAAGGATTTAATTTACATAAGAGCTTTAAGGGTAATGAGGATTACAATATATGAAAAAGAAATAAGGGGAACATATGTAGGTCATGGTATTTCAAAGCTAAATGCTTCTCATCAGAAGACGAGAACAACCAGTATCATACAAAATATGGGCAACAAGATAACATGGATAATAAATATATTTTAAATTAGAAATGGAAAAGTTGAGAAGAATATAATGAAAAAGGGATAGAAGTGAGAGCATTGGGAGCTTTCAGATGTAAAAGAAGTGGGATACTGAATAGGATGGGCATTAGGTAAAGACAAATAGCAAGGAAAACAAGGAATCAAAATAGGATAAAATATAGGGAATAAAAAATAAGTAATAAAAGCATAGAAAATAAGATATGAAATAATAAAAATAAAAGAAGATATGAAATAATAAAAAAATAAAAGAAGATAGGAAATAATAAAAATAAAAGAAGATAGGAAATAATAAAAATAAAAGAAGATAGGAAATAATCAAAAATAAAAGAAGATAGGAAATAATAAAAATAAAAGAAGATAGGAAATAATAATAAATAAAAGAAGATAGAAAATAATATAAAAATAAAAGAAGATAGGAAATAATAAAAATAAAAGAAGATAGGAAATAATAAAAAATAAAAGAAGATATGAAATAATAAAAGATAAAATAAGGTATGAAATAATAAAAATAAAAGAAGATATGAAATAGTAAAAAATAAAAGAAGATAGCAAATAATAAAACATAAAAAAGATAGGAAATAATAAAAAAATAAAAGAAGATAGGAAATAATAAAAAATAAAAGAAGATAGAAAATAATATAAAAATAAAAGAAGATAGGAAATAATAAAAATAAAAGAAGATAGGAAATAATAAAAATAAAAGAAGATAGGAAATAATAAAAATAAAAGAAGATAGGAAATAATAAAAATAAAAGAAGATAGGAAATAATAAAAAATAAAAGAAGATAGGAAATAATAAAAATAAAAGAAGATAGGAAATAATAAAAAATAAAAGAAGATAGGAAATAATAAAAAATAAAAGAAGATAGGAAATAATAAAAAATAAAAGAAGATAGGAAATAATAAAAAATAAAAAAGATAGGAAATAATAAAAAATAAAAGAAGATAGAAAATAATAAAAAATAAAAGAAGATAGGAAATAATACAAAATAAAAGAAGATAGGAAATAATAAAAAGTAAAAGAAGATAGGAAATAATAAAAAAGAAAAGAAGATAGGAAATAATAAAAAATAAAAGAAGATAGGAAATAATAAAAAATAAAAGAAGATAGGAAATAATAAAGATAAAAGAAGATATGAAGTCATAAAAATAAAAGAAGTTAGGAAATAATAAAAAGTAAAAGAAGATAGGAAATAATAAAAAAGAAAATAGAAAATAATAAAAAATAAAAGAAGATAGGAAATAATACAAAAATAAGATAGAAAATAATAGACAATAAAATAGGAAACAATAAAAGATAAAAGAAGATAGAAAATAATACAAAAATAAAAGAAGATAGGAAATAAAAACATCGAAAATAAAGATCGAAAAATGACTTTCTAATAAAATAGGCACACTACTCTGATAATATCAACCTCGATTATTAGAGGATCAATCCGAAGGATACGATAAATGAATAACAGTTAATAATTCTGTTTAATTCTCCCTCCTCTCTCTCTCTCTCTCTCTCTCTCTATATATATATATATATATATATATATATATATATATATTTCTCTCTCCCTCTTTCTTTCTCTCTACTCTGAATATATATATGTGTGTGTGCGCGCACGCGTGTTTGTGTGTGTATTTGAGAGAATTTGTGTGCGTGTGTGTTAGGGCCGGTCGATTTGCCACTTTTTTTTCAGAAAATCAACATGGCACTGGTGATGATTGTTGGGATTTGATGTGATAAGGACTGATACCAAAAATTAGATTCCTATTCTGAACAGGAAATTGAGCATTTAATTGTATAATGTAGAAAAATGCTGAAAAACCCTTCATTTTCATAGCATTTTACACAACACTGACTTTGAAATTTCACTATTTTTATATAAAAAAAAATCCAATTAAAATTGATATATTTATATGAAATGCATTAAAAGAAAAATAAATGCATGAATTATAATTTTAACAACTAGCAGAATATCTCAACTTTTATTGCATTAATTAAGCAAAAATTGTAAAAAAAGCTAATTAGCAACGAAGTCTTTTAAATTTCACAATTCCAAAAGATATGTGGAGATGTATTACACAATACCGTAATTTTGTAACTTGATACAAGTTACAAAACCATATATTTTTTTTTATTAAACACAATAATATAAACTGTTATAATAGAACTAAATTGTTCTGTATAATTTTTTTTTCAAGAAAAATGAAGGTCTAATTTGCTGGCACGATGACTTTATAATACTGTATTTATTTCTTACTTCCTGCCCATATACAACGTTTTAGAAAAATCAATCAAATTTGACGAGTGTTCGGATGCAAAATTGATAGCAATAATCTTTTTCAGTCTTTTTTTTTTTTTTAGTTGTTCACTATTTCTGGAAAAACAATACAAAAACAATCATTTGAAAACAATTATTTTTTAAATATTTTTGTGATGAAATATGAATAAAACTGACTATTGTTTGGGTAAATTGAGAAAAATGGATAAATATTTATTTACCTAATGGACAAAATCGTTTGAATGCCCTCTTGTCTCACATCCAATTTATCTGAGTTTATCATCGATATTATATTTTCCGGTAGTAGTGCAAAAGCACTATATTTTAAACTGTTTAAAACAGTAATTTGGGTTTCAGTTAATTGTTTTGTTCTCTGAATCATATTAAAATATACTTTTGTTGGCTAAAAAATTATTGTTGGTTTTAATCTCAAACCAACTAACTGCATACACTGGGATGATAAATTTGACCAGGATGTTTAATTTCTCATAGCGTTTGAGGACAGACACTTCTGTCCATAAACACATTAACCTTGTGGCTTATGTTAGTCATCTTGCTTGATTCAAGGGCCCAATTTTCTAAGCTGCATATCTTAGTTTAACTTCTCAAAAAATGCCAACAGCATACCATCAAAAAGTAGATTCTGGTCTTCCCACTTAAATTATTTGTTTCTTTTGCTGTCAGATAATGATGATCGGGAGGGACACTATTTTTTTGAGAATTCTACTTGAGGTAAATCTTGATAATTGTTGATACAAAGTTTCCCTAAAGGACCAGTAAATGTTGTTACGCTTTTTCTTCTTCCATAAGTATATTTAAAAATTGCTATAAATGGCAGTTCTTCTAGTGGAACCTGAAAATTGCAAAATTTGCATATTTGACAATAGAGCCAGATTACCTAATAAATACCAATATATTATTTTATTTTCCACAAAAAAGGAACATAATAGCAGGTTAATCTATAGAATTAATCTTAACTTCATGTTAGCAGGACAAGTGCAGACAATGTGCCTTTTTGACAATTTTCTGTCTTGCACTTTATCACAAATTCATCACATCTCAAGTCAGAAAGTTTACAGCTACAAGAAAATATATCAAACAATCTGTCTTGCAGTTCCTTCATTTGTTTCACTTTGGTTACGACAAGAGATTTCCTGTCAATTTGTTTGGTCCTCTTATGGCAAAATATATTGATCTTCTGTCCTATATAACGTTCCCCTAACAAAGGCAATTGTGGATTAACTACTTGCCAAATACTAATTAATCCCTTAGCAAGTAACATAGATATCACACTATTTTTTAAGTGGGGATAAGTGTTTTCGAGGAAATATCTAAACTGATTGACTTGTCGTGAAGTTGGAGGTGCCGTTTCATCCAAACAAGGTGGACCAGCAAATTTTGTCAACCACAGGTTAAAACTGAACGTTGTGCTTTACTGACATTTTAATCTGAAAAGTAAAATAAATAAATGGATTATAACTGAAGGAAACTGTTTTAGGCTATCTTCTACTTTTATATGTAAAAAAAATAAGCGCTAGGTATAAGAAATAATGAAAAACTTTATAGAGTTGCAGTAGATGTATTGAAGAGAGAGGACAAAACCAAATCAGAGGCATAGTAGTGTTTAGTTTAAACATTTTTAGCAGACTTTAGCTCCTCTTTCGATGACATGAATTTACTCATAAAGAGATTCATTCTTGCTGTAGCGGTGCCATTTTAAACGAGTATTTAGACTTTGAAAAACCACTGTTTGTGCATCTATGTTACCATGATATTTTTAATAGTATTTTCAAGTTAAATTTAATTTTTATTAAATTTTTGTTTATTAAAATTTTAGGTGAAAGTACAGAATAGTTACAACACAACCTCCTATTTTCCCTATGTTAAGAATGGTTTTCTAAATAATAAAGTTATTTTAGAACAATAACATAGATGCACAAATAAGGAAAACCTTTAAAGGAGTTTCCTTATTTACTTGTATTAATCTTTGTGTGTTATCTGATTTTAAAACTATAATTTTAGAAGGAAAATACTGCTAAAAAACAATTACTCCCTGAAAATAAAAGAAATAAAAATTTGACACTAATTTTCTGTAAAGTATTTTTTATTAAGCAGAAAACTTAAAAATTTACGTGGTTATGTTTCGTAAAGAATTTGTAGAATAAAATTGTATGGACTATTTTTTTTAAATATAAAACTGGAGTATTACCATATTTTAATAAAAATTTCAAATAGAATTTGATGTGAAATATTAGGTTGGTTAAAAAATAATGGCATTCTTTGACGTTCATTTGAACGTGAAAAAATGTCATTATTTTTTAACCAGCCTAATAGAAAAGCAAATTAAAAAAGATAAAACGAATATGTTTAGATTCCTTGCAGACACTTGAAATATAATAATATATATTTTAAACAAGTCTTTTTCGCTTTTCCTTTCGAAATAATTAAGCCTAAATCGTAATGTTTTCAAATTAAATAATAAACAAACGTTAATTTTCAATATCAATAACGAGCGTGTTTTGCGACGGTGAAATCTAAAATGTTCCCACCCCAAAAAAGTTCCTGAAATAAAAAAAAAACGAACATTGGTCGCTATTATTTAAAAAAATATATAATTTTGTCTTTACAATTAATATTTATTTTATTAATTCATTATCCTCACTCATTTTATTTAAAAAAAAACTAGTTTAAAATTTTCTAAATAATGATTCCATTTTCTTAACAGTACGGTTTGTTTTGATGACGGAACGTTCTTGGCAATTCACCGAAACACTTTTAATAGCTTCAATTTTTATACTTTTAAAGTTATTTCCTCAAAGATAACGATTTTGAAAAAGAAATATTTCGTGTAGGCTGTTTCTATGTAAAACCCCTAACTATAATCACCATTGCCTTACTAGGGTTCCAAAATCGACCTGCCCTAGTGTGTGAGAGAGTTTGTGAGTGTAAAGTAATTCTAGTGTGAAAGTTAACTAATCTATGCAATAGTTCTCAAGAACTGATAACCAGGTGATGAATGACGTGATCGCAGTTGGAAGAGTATTACTAAGTAATCAGACAACACTCAGAAAGACATACATATATAGATGGTTAAACTATTTCCGGTTAATATGAGACCAAAATAAATTTGAAAAAACTACATATTATAAAACTAGGCACGGCAAAAACGGAAGGAGTGAGAAAGTATTTTTGACGGATTCTCACCTTTAAAATCTACAAAAAGTCAATTCATTATCTAATCAATACGAAATTTTCACCAATTATTAAGTGAAGAATGCACTTTATAACAGTGTACGTTTTTTTTTCACAATCGATATTTACATTTTTTATATTTTTTCTACAAACGCCCTTCTTTATTTGTGGTCACAAATATGCTTAAAAGACTCAGTTGAAACTGAACAAAATATACTGCATTTTCGAGAGGATGAAGATTTTAGGTAAAACAAAAAAAAATCAACTGTGCACGTAACAGATTTTAAGGTTTAAAATCAGAATTTTGAATGTTGTTAATTTTTCATCTTTTGTTTTTTAAGTGTGAAATTCGTTGAAAATGTTAATAAAATTATTTTTTAGATTATCTTAAAATTGTATATTTTCATTATTTATACGAAAAATACTACTTTTAAATTTTTGAAAAATTAATTAATAATTTTCTTTTAGTGAGCTCAATCTTGCTAGTATACCATTAAATAGGAAATGCTTTGAAGAATCAATCAAAAACTGGAAAAAATCGATAGATAATTGCGCATTTTGCTAAAAGTACAATAATTTCTTTCGACAATTTGTTCTTACGCGATATTACTTCATCTATAGTAGACCTTAAGGCCTGCAATCAGTTGTTCGTATTTACAAACAGTTGTTTTCTCTCAATTTTCCTTTTTGCTGTGACTTGCGTATGACTTAATTTGTTTAAGATGACACTAATATTTATTATAATATAGTAAGATATTGTTTTATATTTTGGAATCATTAAGATAAGGATATATAATTTGCATTATTAAGATTATTCTCACTATTTTTCTAATCGTGAGCTCTATCTTCACAACGTTTCAGCGGGCATATACTCCGACATTTTGTAGGTTAATCTTGTCGAATTCAAAATTTAGTTTGCAGAACTTAAAAAACTATACAGAACTTCAACAGTTTGTATTCATGGGCGTAGCTTGAACTCGTATCGCCAGGCGTAACCGGTTAGAAGTCCGAAGTAATTGTTAATTGTATACTTAGTATACACCGCATTGGTGATCAAACCTAACTTCCACATAACTGTATCTGAGAATTCATTATTTCTTAGAACTTATGCGCATCATTATACAAATACTGCACATATTGTTTTATTTTTCTCAGAGATTTAAATAATACTCATGAACAAACGCTAACATGTTAGAAAATCAGGCCAGGCCGACAAGATATGGCGTGAGCCGTAGGAATTATTTCCGTTATTGCTACGCAAATTTACATTATATTTTATGAAATGTCATTCATCATTATCATTTCTCTGACAAATTAGCGTCTTCAAATATCCTGACACATTTAAAACAATCAGAAAGATTGGTTCGTTCATTCGATTAACACGCTAATACAAACTAAAACGTGACAAGACAATAAAAATTTTCTGTATACCTAAGTGCGGCATACGTATCAACAGATAAATATGTCTGCGTTCATTTAAAATAAGATGTGTTTATTCAACTCTTACGATTATAGCAGCGTTGACCGGACAGTCTCTGTAAAATTATAAAAGTTAATCTATGTTGAGACTGACCGATACTTAAACTAGTGATAATTTAGGAATAGAACTGATATTCTCATCAGGTTTTTTTTTCAATGTTACCTCTTCCATCTTTAGGTGTGTCTTGCTTAACTCCGCAATTCTTATGTCCTGGCGCAATGGTTAATCTGGTAAGTAACAAGAATTTCTGAGTTACTGTCTTTTATGAGTTAAATGTGCAATCATCAATAGATACGCTAGTAATAATGCAATAAACCATCTCTCTAACATTATAGACGCAAGACTCTCTTTAAATACTAATGCACATGTGCATGCATTTTAGTGATATTATGCACATCACTATTGCTGGATTGGTTTCGCAACTTTCACATACACAGCTGGTAAGAGCACACATAGTTTCTTTATATCTCATCCCCATGCAAAGTCATGTTCCTGATTCGACTCCCATGAAAATTAGCAAGCCTCACTCCTGGATCTTTTCACAATTACAGTACGTGCGTGCCAAATGCATAGTTCACCCAGAAATGCCAATCACTTTGTGATATTAGAAGGTACCATCCCCAGTTGCCGACCACAAGCTAAGCAGAGCCGTTTCACAAAATGAAAGATGCATTTAAAAGGCTGAGAGAACTTCTCCCGAATTGTCAAGTTAAACTTATGCAGCTGCCATTGCCCAGAAGCGTCTACCAGAAATCAAACCGATGCGTCTACCAGAAATCAAAATGTTTTATAGAAGCTAGAAAATCGTAACAGTGAAATAGCTGCAGCCAGGGGAAAGGCATATCGAAATGACCAAGAAATATATCGATTCGCATAAAATAAGAATTTCAGATTTCTAGAAAAATTATAATAGTGGTGAATAGTTTACAATTAATAAGTCCTTTATATATCCAATAACTATAAAATCGCTTGTCGGCAATCAAAACCGCTAACTAGCTTGCAAAATGGTTTGTCTCTAACTCTAGCTTAGGTCCCACAAATCACACCTTTCTAAATTTTCATTTACGGATAGAAGCTCCACTATTAGATCTGAAAATCACCCCATAACTCTTCGTGATATTATAAAACGTATAAACACCTGATCTGGTCCTTGTTATACTAATTAAAAATTAATCTGCTGAGCTAATCTCTGTCCTCACCAAATTTTGCAACAAATTCCTAGGCAAGTATTGCTTTCCTGATAGCAGAAAAATTGCATATGTTGTACCAAGATTCAATAATTCTGGCGACAGATTGACCTATTCAATCATTGTCCTATCAGTATCCTCTCAAACTTTCCGGTAATAAATTTTTAGCTAGTCCACCGTTTCGTAAATACTAAACTTCTTTCTAATCAACACTATAAATTTAGGCAAACTCGTTTTACTGCAGGATTTTAATCGTTATCAGTGAACGCATATACCGAGCACTGAATAAGATATGGGAAGCTAGCGTTTTAGAGCTTGATATATCCAAAGTCATTGACAACGGCTAGCATGGAGGGTTTATCAATATAATTAGTAAGAAAGTAATAAGGAACGCAAGAGTGTTGTATGCTCAATCTGTTAAGTCCAAAGTAGCTGAGCAGCGGCTTGGTTCCCACCAGTTTTGGCAAATAGCAAACAGAATCCTGAACAGAAGCGTGTGCTCCATCCCAACTATTATCAATGGACCTGAGGTAATCTCGTCAGCATCAGACAAAGCCAAACTCTTTGTCAAGAACTTTGCAGCTAATTCTACCCTTTGCGACCAAGACCGCCAACCCCCAATATTTCCTCCTGTATCAGAAAACACGCTATGTGATATACGTATATCTGTATGTGATGTTGCGAAGCTAATCAAAAACCTTGATTCGAGTAAAGCAACTGGCCCAGACGGTATTCCAATTATAGTACTCAAAAAACTTCAACCTGAATTAGCGCCCATACTTACAAAACTGTTTAAACGTTGTCTTAAGGAGAATAGTTTCCCATCTCCCTGGAAAATCTCATCAGTATGCCCTGTATTTAAGAATTCAGGTGATCGCTCATCCCCCTCTCAGTACAGGCCAATAAGTCTCCTGTGCGTCATGAGTAAGTTGCTAGAATCTGTGTTAAATACAGAAGTAATCAAACATCTCAACAAAAATAACCTTCTTAGTGACACTCAATATGGTTTCCGTTCTGCTAGATCTACAGCAGATGTCCTTACAGTTATATCACATAGGATTAGCAAATCTCTCGACGGTGGCAATCTTTCTAGGGCAATTGCTCTTGACATATCTAAAGCCTTTGATAGGGTATGGCATAAAGGTTTACTTCATAAGATCGCTAGCTATGGTATAGCTGGAAAAGTCTTCTCAATTATTAAATCATTTCTTTCTGATAGGTTCATAAGAGTAGTAGTTGAGGGGCAAAAATCAGAAGCTCACAGTATTAATGCCGGTGTTCCTCAGGGATCCATCCTGGGCCCAACTCTTTTCCTGATCTACATTAATGATCTTCCAAATCATATCCTTACATCATTTGTAGACATTTATGCTGACGACACTACCATTTATGGTAGCACATCTAAGACAGTAAACGACCAAGTTCTCTCCAATTCTCTCTCCTCTGATCTTGAGCACGTAGTACAATGGGGAAAGGAGTGGCTGGTTACTTTTAATGCATCTAAAACCAAGCTTCTCTCTTTACATCATCAACATTCTAATTCACATTTGTCATCAATTGAAATGAATGGCTCTCGTCTTCAGGAGGCCTCAAGTTTTGACAAGCTTCTGGGCTTGACCATTACTCCTGATCTTAAATGGAACACGTATATCAAATCTGTTGCCAAGGCCGCTGGAAAAATGGTGGGATCTTTCTATCGATCCAGTAGATATCTCACTGCTGATGCTATTCTCTACCTATATAAGAGCCAGGTACGTCCAAGGATGGAATACTGTTGCCACATCTGGGCAGGAGCTGCTAGAAAGGACTTGTCCTGCCTTGATAGAGTTCAAAATAGACTTCGTAGCCTCGTAGGAGATGTCCTTTTCTCCTCCTTGCAACCTCTATCTCACAGAAGAGATGTTGCGAGTTTGTCTCTGATGTATCGTTATTTTCATGGAAAGTGTTCAACTGAGCTTCAATCTATGGTCCCCCCCCTCGCCAAACTTTCACAAGAAACACTCGTCTAGCTGTAAACACTATCAATAATTTCCCCCACTCTTTATCTATGCCTAAACCTAAACGTAGATTCCATGAACAAAGCTTCTTTCTTAGAACTGCACGCCTGTGGAATTGTCTTCCGTTTTCCTGCTTTCCGACTGACTACAATATGGTTGTGTTCAAGTCTAAAGTAAATAAGTTCTTGATGAGCCGTTCCATATAAGTTATTAAATTTACCAAATTTTCATTACTAATGATTACTATATTGACCAATTTCTACTGTACACTCTTTAACCCTTATCCTTGAGTGGCCTCTGGGCCTTGATAATGTGGTGACGCCTTTGTAAAAAAAAAAAAAAAAAAAAAAAAAATTAAATTATATAATATTTCTGGGTGCATGATTGTAATCAGATCTTTCTTAGACAAGTAAAATATATGTTCTTTTCAATGGTCGTACGTTTAAACATGATATTAATGCAGATGTGCCTCTGGATACAATCACTAGAATTTATTTTTTCATGAACAACTTTAATGATAAAATTGTGGCCAAGATTGATATATTTGGTAAAAATACTACACTCTATATTACATATGAGGAAAAGACGATGTGCACATATCGAAATAAATGGCAGCAACACTAGAAAACGACTTCAGTCTGAAGTTGAATGTGATAGTAAGTCGACTCTCTTGTTGCACCACTTTCTCATGGTGAGAGTCGAACAAGGCAGGTGGATGCGATTAAGGCAGCGGGAAGAGGCTGGTAGTCTAAGTCGGCATACATATAGGTTGACCTTCGACTGAGGAATTCAAACAGCGCTTACTAATAAAGCGAATATAGAGCAACCAGGCCACTCTTGACTCAAAAACCTTGCTTCCCACAGCGACCTACCAACCGGTTTTGTTTTAAGACGCAGTTTATTTTCTTTGAACAACACGAAACCCCTTCACAACCACCGATTCCGATGACAAAACACTTTACCTAATAGGTCATTATACACTTCGGTTTAATATTAACCGGCGTTTGAAGTGACTCCAGATTGCCAATCGTTACTACTTCTTTTCATTAGCTTTGCACATGACTTTGCATTATCGAAACAGCCTCTATTTGTATTCACTGAAATTTCATTAGCAATATGTCTCTCTAAAATCCCATTTGATTAGTGCTCTCCTTGCTCGTCCTATAAAACTTTTTGATCCTTCACTGCTATTTTGTGTGATATCAACCGAGGTTGATACATTTGGGGAGATGATAATTTTATGATATTTCATGCAGTGCAATTTCTTTAGGTGTATTATTATTATTTACCCGCTTAGTATATTAACCTTAGTAACGTTTGGAAATCAAACAAAAACCAGAAGAAATAAACTCTAGCATTCGAAAATATATGAGTATTCACGGTTGACTGACGATTATTGCATTGTTTACTTGCGAATAAATATATAACCTTTTCATAAGTAATTGCTATTTCATGTTGAGTGATAATATTGCGATAGGACAACATTATTTTCTTCAAAATAACCTTTTACAATTTGTGCATAATCACAATTACTGAAGTTCTGAAGAAAACGCTTTCTGTTGTTATGAAATAATACGAAAGGTATAATATAATTTGATAAAAGAAAACTTCAAATAATTATACTGGCTAATTGGTAATGATAATTCTTTTTAAAAAACCTGTTGTTGATCTGTAGGTCAGCCTTGAGTTAACGATTTTCTGAGGTTTTTCATCTACCCGGTAAATACCCTATGTTTTAAACATGCTTTATAAAAGTTGGAGTGATGCTTCTACAACAAATAACGTAATATATAAAAACACAAGCGGTATCTTTGATCAATCTAATTTTGTTAGACGTTATTTGATTGAGTATTTTGCTATACACCACGAATATCATTAAAAATAAGGCATGCTCAATTGCACTAAATATTTTAATTGTTGATATAATAGCATTTAAATAGCTTATTACGTTTTATTAGATGGGGCATGCATGTGCATTAGCGGTTCGATAGATTGGTTAGTGGGTTAGTAGGATTGTAATGCTTCAACATTTCTTTAATTACTAGACATATTTTAAACAAATCTTTCACGTGTACTATATAAGTAAAATAAAAATTTAACTAGTAAAAGCAAGACCAGCATTCAGAATATGGAGGAAAAACAAATGAATCGTCTTAATTGTTAACAGTTTATATTTTTGGAGATATATTTGTAAATTTTGATGTCAGCTTGAAAACTCTACACCTAAAGGTTGAATGGAAGACACAATATCGGTTCGATCTTATAAGCGATTAAATTATTGTAATCCCTCTCTATATAAAGTTATGTATGCACACAATTATATATATATATATGTGTGTGTGTGTGTGTGTTTATTTGTTATTTGTTTATATATTTTGCGTGCAAAATTCATCCGTAAATAGCATAATGTACCGTTATAAAATTTGAAACAAAGCTGCCAGGTATACAATGTCCAAATTTTGATTATGTTTGGTCTAGTTGTATTCATTAAGATGCAAAAGCGGTTGCAAACTATTGCGTTAAAATTGTGAAATTCTGATAATAGTCATTGAACATTAATAGTCGAAATCTACTATTCCAAATTTCAAATATTAGATTTGCATTAAATGTTATATTTCCTCAATTTTAATTTATTCTCAAGTTATCCTTAAAATTTTAGACGTATTCTTAAATTAAAGTAATGTAATATATTTTGATAAAAGTAGAATAAGAATTCTAGACACTAGGCATAATATATATCTTGATTATCGCTTTAGTACGTGGATATATAGAGTTATGCAAAACAGTAGTTGCTCGCCGATTTTATTTTTCCTTTAAGGTACTGTTATTTTTCTAAATAAAATTATGACGCAAATGGGTTATGATATGTGAATAAATGAAATTAGATGCCATATTTCTTTCAAATGTACAATTAAAGACAAAATAAATTTCAGTGAATTGTGCGATTTTTCGCATGTGAGAAGAAGTGTTATAATTTTTTCCTCGTTCAGCATTCAAAATATTTTGTACAAGTTAAAACCTATACAAATATAACCCCAAAACGAAATTGATACGCGAAGCCATGTTTTATTTAAAGTATCGCTCGTTTGCTTCAGAAGAAAATAAGGAACAATAACATTTGGAAAAATAGAAGTTTTGTTCCGTTTAAATATTTTAATAAATCCTATGTTTCATTAAATTACGGAACAATTTTATCCTAAAAACTGGAATCCACTTGACTCCTTTTCCTCTATTTTATATACCTTCTCCTCTAATTTTTCATTCTATCTTCTCATTTGCATATCTTATTACATGTATCAACCATATTTCTATTCGTTTTATTCTACCTCTTTTATTATTTACATCATTTGTTTTATTTATGCTTTTATTTACATACTTATCCTGAGTTACGTCACGCTGTCGCTATGAAGACTTTCTTACATGACTCAGTGTGCACGTACATAGCCAAGCCAGGAATATTCACGATTTAATAAATATATAAAGTTGTATGCAAATGTATACTGTAACATTTGCGGAAAGTTTTATGATTTCTATTTGATCTTAAAACAATAGTCATGTCTAAATAAATGTGGAAAATTGATTCATCAAAAAGAAATAGAAAAAATAGGCCGTGGATAAAGAGGAAACATAACAAGGGAAGGTCGGAATTATCCTTTTAATATTGTAAGAAGAAACTCTTTTTATGTTTTTTAAACACATAGTGTGCTTGCTTTGTTAAGTTATTCATAGATTTAAAATAAGATATTCTCTATAGTTTTTAGTAAGGTATCGTATATATGCTCAAGTAGATTTATATAAGGATTTGAATAAAATGTACGGAAATTTCTCGAGAGCTCTTTCGGCTATTATCTCGCCAAGAGAAATCGATAGCATTCAAAAACAATATTACTGGCGAAATGGAGTGGTTCGAGGTGTTACACATGGCAGACTCAAAAAACCATTTAAAGATTTTGGAGTCTGTCTCTATTGCAGTTCGAAAACCTTCTTTATGCCGGCAAAAAGAGACAACTAAAACATTTCTCTTTGAGGAACTTTGACCCGTTTTCCCCCCATTTCCTCCTTCCCCCTTGCTGTGCCAAGGTTTAGTTTTAATCGGTTTTAAACGAAATTTCAGATAAAATATTTTTTTAATCGTCTTTTTCTCCTTATTTCTGGCACATTCAAATCCCCCTCCCCGTAGTGCTCTTTAATTTCGCCAGTAATATTGTTTTTGTATGCTATAGATTTCTCCTGACGAGATGATAGCCGAAAGAGCTCTCGTATATTGTATTCAAATCCTTATATAAATTTTGTACCTCCAAACATATATATATATATATATATATATATATATATATATATATAAAGAGAGAGAGAGAGAGATAGAGGGAAAGAAATAAAAACATCAAATGTGGCTATCAACGTTTCGTCTTCATTTCGAGACTTCCTTTTTATGAATGAAATTTCTGTCATCCAGAGGAAGTCTCGAAATAAGACGAAACGTTGATGGACGCATAACTGGGCTTGTTCCATTTTTTTATTTTCTTTATCACGTCGGAATACTATTTTCATGATTCTAATCGTGGGAATAGTATATATATATATACATATATATATATATATATATATTTAAAGGAGATTAGAACAATAGTCTAGAAAGCTGAGTGTATTTTAATGTAAGTGAAATTACTAGTTTTATTAAAATACAGGAAAGAAAAAGTGCTCGTTGTAATTTAGATATATAATAAGCTCGATAGGTAAATATCCTAGAGCTAATTCAATATTAAGTAATGTGATTGATAATTTAAAATTTAAAAATCAAATTATAATTAAATTAAAAATCCATTTCATAAGAAGGAACAACAACAAAATCAATTATCTATACGATCGTTTCGGAAAACAGTGTTTTTATTGTGGTAGACATCAAGTTACGGACAATAATTATTACATATAGTTTTTTAATAAACAAGGTCTCCTCATCAGCAAATTTTGAGGGGTTTTTATTAAATGTAAAAGACACCATAAATGAACCTAGCATTACAAGAAAGGCAGATGTATCTGAAAAAGATTGAAATAAAAGGTCTGGATTTAAAATTGATAAGAAAATTAATATGGGTTAGAGATAGAAAATAAATAGAGTAAAATATAAATTTGAATTTAAATTATGAATTTGCTTTAAGTACAACATTACAAATATATGCATGCATATATATGAAAAAATAGACACATACATACATATACATAGATATACAGGTATATACATAAAAATATAGGTACAAAAATTTACCTTTTAATTTTTCGCCTTTTGAAATCAGGGACTATGGTTAAAATACTCATATAGATGTTAGCTATTGCTTTTCACCTTATTGAATGATGAATTTTAAAAAGGAGGACGCCCGCGCAGTAAATTATTTCCGTTAGCGTACTTTTGATTTAAAGACGCCACGGTTTATATTTCGAATGTTGTTTGTATAATTACATAATGCAAGGGGGGATAATTAGTAATATTCTCTTTTTATTACAAAAAAATTGTAAACTATTTTTACTAATGAGTAATTTTTAATGATTTAAGGTGGTTTATATTTATTAAATTTAAACCAACGTTTATGACTGCATGTGAATATTAGTTCCTGTCTTGAATTTAATAGTGTGATTGCATTTTTATATCTTCATATTTTAAATTTTTTAGGGTCTCTTTTGTACATAGTGCACATAATTTATCTCCTGGTTTATATGGTTTGCAAGACTCAATTACTCGCCATTTTAAGTTGAAAGAAATATTGCTATTTTTTAGTTGCCAAATATAGTTGGATAGAGTAGTTTGGTTTGACAGAGAGTTTTTTTTAAAAGAATGTTTGTGCGTTGAAATTCTATGTTTTATTAGGCCAAATGTGGAACCAAAATATATTGCCTCTTGCTTATTGTGATTATTTTCCGTTAGGACTGGTGCTGGATTATTATATGGTGGGTTGGTTTGTAATTGATCGGTATATTGGTTTAAGTTGGTGTCATTATTTAATCTGGTAGTTGAGTTATGGCTGTTAATAGATTCATGTAGATTTGAGGTTTTTGATACTGTGCAGCTATAGATAACATTTTTAATTTTACATGAGCCTTGTAGGGGACATTTATTTTTTCTTCTACAGTTACAGTCTGATGTATTTTTTATAGATGTATTTTGTAGCTTATTAATTTTCTTATTATTAGAGCTAATTATTTTTTTATGAAGGTTAGGCATAGTAAAGTAAGAGACTTTAATTGTGTTCTTATTGAAAATTTTATTATATCTATGGGGGGTTCTTATCTAATATTTTAAAAAATTCTCTGACTATGTTTGTCTCTAGGTTTTTGGAATATGGAGGGTTGAACCATAGGGTCTCCATATGTCTATTCTTACGTTTACGGGTTTTGGTTTGTTGTTTATTTGTATTATTATCTAATATTTGTGGTTTGGTTTTATCTTTTTTTTTGTCTCTTGGTTATTTTTCTTAACCTGCATACGGGAAGACATTGCCATATTATATGTTATTACGCTCTTAATAGGTTTATTTTCAATGCAGTTCATGTTTCGATCATTTTTATTTATGAATTTAATTTGCGAATTGTATCCCGAGTTTTTAAGGGCTTCATTGTAATATTTTTAATTTTTGATAAATATGGATTTAGTAGAGGACAGTCTAGAAATCCTTAAAGCGATATTAGGAACTATTGATTTTAATATTGATTTAGAGTGGTTTGATTAATCGTGGACATATAGTAGAGATTGGTTATGTTTATGATAGGGTTCAAAGGAAGAATTCTAAAGATTTAAGGCCATGTCTAAGAAATTGACAATTTTTTTATTAGGGTCGATTTTTATACTAAGTCCATAATTTTTAAATAATTTATGTAGAGCTTTAATTGCTTTTTCGTAATTATTATTTGTAGAGTTAGTTACGAAAAGTGCATCATCTCTGTATAGTCCTCCTTCAAGTTTGAACTGTTTATGGAGTATACAATGTATTTCATTTGGCCTTTTCCTTTTAAATGAAATACAGTGTACACTCAATAAACAGTTCAAACTTGAAGGAGGACATTACATTATATATATATATATATATATATATATATATATATATATATATATATATATATGTTTAGAGGTACAAAATTTATAGATACATTTAAATAAAAGGGGCGGAAATCTCTCAAAAGCTCTTTCGACTATCATCTCGTCAGGAGAGAATCGATAGTATAAAATTAAATAACATAATGCCGAAATAAAGAGCAAAAGTGGGGAACGAGTAAACGAGTACTAAAAGTGCCAGAGAGACGATTAAAAGTAAATTTAATTGGTGAAGAGAAAAAAAGCGTTTAAAATGGCACCGCGAGGGAAGGACAAAAAAAAACGGGGGTTATCAAATTTCCCCGAAGAGATTCAACGCCTTCACCGTATCCTTCTGCCGGCATAAAGATGGTTTACGAAAGGCAATAGAGACAGATTCCAAAATTCTTTAATGATTTTTTGAGTCCGCTCTATGCAGTACCTTAAACCACTCTATTTTATACTGATTGGCACAACATGGATTATCAACCAAATGTTGGCCAATAGCAGAGTCCAAAGTTGTAGAGCAAGGGAGATTCATAGATCCTGCTCTACCCTGTCTAATTTTAGAAGGAACGTGTTGGTTTATACGAGTCCTCAAATGCAAGGAGGTCCGCCCCACGTAACCAGCGTCACACTGGCATGAAAAACTGTATACAATGTTACTATTGAGGACGTAAGGCAAACTATCCTTGCAAAAAGGAGGAAACGCAGGTCTAACAGTATACACTAACCGCAAGGAAACAGCATAAAAGCAATTAGTAATGCTTTTAACAATCTGTTTGGTTATTTTCGTGGCATTATCCCCTATCCACGGTAATTTTAAGTAAACAGGGCATTTTAAAGGCCCGAATGGTTTAAGGAGTTTGAAGTCAGCAACCTTTTTGTTTATACAATCATCAATAAGGTCTAAAGGATAACCATTATTGATGAAAATATCCCTGATCTTGTCCAGTTCAGAGTCCAATTAATTAGGTGAGCAAATCATAAGTGCTCTATGTACCAAAGTACTTATTAAGCCGATTTTTCGCGATTTTGGTACAAAAGAAGACCAGTTCACGTACAAACCAGTAAAAGTCGGCTTTCTGTAAATTGTAGTGAGAAAACCACCTCTCGAACGTTCAACAAGAACATCCAAAAAGGGAAGACTGTTATCCTTTTTGCAAGGATAGTTTGCCTTACGTCCTCAATAGTAACATTGTATACAGTTTTTCATGCCAGTGTGACGCTGGTTACATGGGGCGGGCCTCCTTGCATTTGAGGAATCGTATAAACCAACACGTTCCTTCTAAAATTAGACAGGGTAGAGCAGGATCTATGAATCTCCCTTGCTCTACAACTTTGGACTCTGCTATTGGCCAACATTTGGTTGATAATCCATGTTGTGCCAATCAGTATAAAATAGAGTGGTTTGAGGTACTGCATAGAGCGGATTCAAAAAATCATATAAGAATTTTGGAATCTGTCTCTATTGCCTTTCGTAAACCATCTTTATGCCGGCAGAAGGATACGGTGAAGGCGTTGAATCTCTTCGGGGAAATTTGATAACCCCCGTTTTTTTTTTTTTTGTCCTTCCGTCGCGGTGCCATTTTAAACGCTTTTTTTCTCTTCACCAATTAAATTTACTTTTAATCGTCTTTCTGGCACTTTTAGTACTCGTTTACTCGTTCCCCACTTTTGCTCTTTATTTCGGCATTATGTTATTTAATTTTATACTATCGATTCTCTCCTGACGAGATGATAGTCGAAAGAGCTTTTGAGAGATTTCCGCCCCTTTTATTTAAATATATATATATATATATATATATATATATATATATATATATATATATATATATATTCGATAAGCAGAGAACCTGGGGTGGTTTGGGATTGAATGAGGATCAACTAGTATTCCACCCTTCCATACAGTTATCGTCATCGAAATCGCTGAAATCAAATGAAATCAAATTATTTTGTGATTAAACAAATTGATTATCTGATCTTGTTAGGGACCCTCCCCATTATACTAAGAAACATCACACACCTCCCACGCAGTGACTTAGTCCACAATACATTGT
Organism: Euprymna scolopes; assembly: GCF_053919585.1. Classification (NCBI taxonomy): domain Eukaryota; kingdom Metazoa; phylum Mollusca; class Cephalopoda; order Sepiida; family Sepiolidae; genus Euprymna; species Euprymna scolopes. Next base: position 3,947,558 of record NC_136513.1, read on the forward strand.
AGTCTTCAAATCAACAGTAGAGAATTTACTATTGATTTTATAAAATTATCTGTAAATAATGGTTTCACTTTAAGTTTAAAATGCAAAAGTATGATTGTTCAATTTTTCCCTAAATAGGAATATTCATGTCGAATTCACCCTTGTCTTATCAAAGAACCAACTGTTGATTTGATGAAATTATTTTTATAGAATTACATTAAAGTTAAACGTACAAGTCAAGTATCATTGTAATTTAAAAAGACACATTCGTTTCTAACGTGCTTCTGTCTTATCAAATAATCTACAGCCTTTCTGCCTGTGCAATGATAAACGTTTAAAATGCACTTGTGATGTAGGGTTGTAAAAAGTTGTAAACTTTTGTCAAAATCGGACTTTTTCTTCTAATCATATTTTAGATTAACAGTTTCGATTCTTTGTAGACGTATTCTGATGTAAAATCTACGCAGGAACACCCCCTATACACATCAAGGACTAATGTGAATTTTTTTAATCGTTTCAGTAGATAGATATACATGAAGCAATTGATTTGTTCAAATGAAAATTTTATAATCATTTTTATACAGTAACATATAAAATAAACTATGTATCTATTATTATATAAAGATATTTTATTGAGCAACTTAAGAAAATAGTTTACATTCTATATAACTTACTGCATCAGAAGCTGAATATGAGACATCAAGAAGAGAAAGACAAAGATAACGATGGAGAAGTGGTAGAGGAAGGCAAAACATTGCCGTTCTCGAAGATAACACGGTGAATATCAACGGGGCAAATAAAAGAATCAAATAAATTGAACCTACCAAAATCTGGAACATGTTGAGAATATGGCAGCACTACACAAAAAGCTAATAAGAAAGTGTGTGTTTGTACAATGAAAACGACTGAAATAGAAAGAAAAAAGCTTGAGTGTGAACACACAGCTAAAGATGAGAAATCCACCTTAGTCTTGTTAAAGTATAAATAGAACAAAAAATATAGAAAGTAAATAACAAGTTATTGTAAGTTGGTGTTAAATTGGCAAGAGTGAGATCTATGAAGCACTGTGTAGCTATTGCAATGATTGTGACATTCATGGTTGTGTTAATGCGGTTGTTTCTCATAGAGCTACGTGGATTTGTAAAAGGTTTATCTAAAACCATACATTGTACGACTACCGTAAGTTATAAAAACTTACGTGTTTGAGGCTAAAAATGCTTGACGAAGAAATGGTTCGCCAAATCAGTGATCTAAATTGTATATGACAGTAGGATCGTCACTTAATTGTCGCAAGGAAGCAAACAGCGATGAAGAAAATCCATTAAAATAGGGTGTTTTTTTTTTATTAAAATAGGGTGATATTTCTTATTAGAATAGGGTGTTATTTTTTGTCATTAAAATCGGGTGTTATTTTTTTTATTAAAATAGTATGTTATTTTTTCATTAATATAGTGTATTGTTGTTTTGTATTTAAATAGAGTGTTATTTTTTCATTAAAATAGAGTGTTATTTTTTTCATTAAAATAGAGTGTTATTTTTTCATTAAAATAGGGTATTATTTTTTATTAAAAAAGGGTGTTATTATCTTATTAAAATAGGGTGTTATTTTTTCATTAAAATAGAGTGTTAGTTTTTTATTAAAATAGGGTGTTATTTTTTCATTAGAATAGGGTGTTATTTTTTACATTAAAATATGCTATAACTTTTTATGAAAATATGGTGATATTTTTCTTAATAAAATTGGGTGTTATTTTTTATTAAAATAGGGTATTATTTCTTCATTAAAATAGAGTGTAATTTTTCATTAAAATAGGGTGTTATTTTTTTCGTCAAAATAGAGAGTTATGATTTTCATTAAAGTAGGGTGCTATTTTTTCATTAAAATAGTGTGTTATTTTTTTTTCATACAAGATAGTGTTATCGTTTCATTAAAATGGAGTGTTATTTTTCAGTAAAATAGCGTGTTATTTTTTATTAAAACAGGGTGTTATTTTTTTCATTAAAATAGGGTGTTATTTTTTCATTCAAATACAGTGTCATTTTTTTCATTAAAATAGAGTGTTATTTTTTGCATTAAAGTGGGTGCTATCTTTTTAATTAAAATAGGGTGTTATGTTTTTCATTAAAATAGAGTGTATTTTTTTTTTATTAAAATAGGGTGTTTTTTTATTAAAAGAGGGTGTTATTTTTTCATTAGAATAGGGTTTTATTTTTTTAATTAAAATAGTGTGTTATTTTTTCCTTAGAATTAGGCGTTATTTTTTCATTAAAATAGCGTATTATTATTTATGATTCAATAGGGTGTTATTTTTTCATTAAAATACGGGGTTATTGTTTTTATTAAAATAGAGTGTTATTTTTTTCATAAAAACAGGGTGTTATTTTTTCATTAAAATAGAGTGTTTTGTTTTCATTAAAATAGGGTGTTATATTTCATTTAAATAGGGTATGATTTTTAATTAAAATATGGTGTTATTTTTTCATTTAAATAGAGTGTGTTTTTTATTTAAATAGGGTGTTATTTTTATTAAAATAGGGTGTTTTTTATTAGAATAGGGTGTTATTTTTTACATTAAAATAGGCTATTACTTTTTATGAAAATATGGTGTTATTTTGCTTCATTAAAATAGGGTATTATTTTTGTATTAAAATAGGGTATTATTTCTTAATTAAAAAAGAGTGTTATTTTTCCATTAAAATAGGATATTATTTTTTTTTATTAAAATAGAGGGTTATGTCTTTCATTAGAGTAGGGTGCTATTTTTTCATTAAAATAGGGTGTTATTTTTTTCATAAAAGATAGTGTTACTTTCACTAAAATGGAGTGTTATTTTTTTCAGTAAAATAGCGTGTTATTTTTTCATTAAAAGAAGGTTTTAATTTTTTCATTAAAATATAGTGGTCTTTTTCTTCATTAAAATAGGGTGTTATTTTTTTTCATTAAAATAGAGTGTTATTTTCATTAAAATAGGGTGCTATTGTTTTCATTAAAATAGGGTGGTATTTCCTCCTTGAAATAGTGTTTTAATTCTTTTATTAAAATGGAGTATTATTTTTTCATTAAAATAGAGTGTTATTTTTTCATTAAAATAGGGTGTTATTTTTTCATTAAAATAGGGTGTTATTATTTATTAAAATAGGGTGTTATTTTTTCACTAGAATAGGGTATTATTTTTTTAATTAAAATAGGGAATTTTTTTTTGAAAATAGGGCGTTATTTCTTTCATTAATATCAGGTCTTATTGTTTTATTAAAATAGTTTATAATTTTTTCATTAAAATAGAGTGTTATTTTTTATAAAAATATAATGTTATTGGTACATTAAAATAGAGTGTTATTTTAATAGGGTGTTTTTTTCATTAAAATAGGTTATTTTTTATTTAAATAAAGTTTTTTTTCATTAAATAAGGTGTTATTTTTATTAAAATAGGGTGTTTTTTCGTTAGGATATGTTGTTATTCTTTCAGTAAAAGAAGGTATTACTTTTTCTTTAAAATACGGAGTTATTTTTTATTAAACTAAAGTTTTATTTTTTTCATTAAAATTGGGTGCTATTTTTTATTAAAATAGGATGTCATTTTTTCATTAGAATAGGGTGTTATTCTTTTAAAATAAGGTATTACTTTTTCATTAAAATCCGGAGTTATTTTTTATTAAAATAGGGTGTTATGTTTTTCATTAAATAGAGTATTATTTATTTAATGAAAATAGGGTGTTTTTTTTATGAAAATAGGCTGTTATTTTTTTATCTAAATAGAGTCTTATTTTTTTCATTAAAATAGGGTGTTATTTTTATTAAAATATGGTGTTATTTTTTCATTAGAATAGGGTGTTATTTCTTACATTTAAATAGGGTATTGCTTTTTATGAAAATATAATGTTTTTTTTTCATTAAAACAGGGTGTTATATTTTTATTAAAATAGGGTGTTATTTTTTTCATTCAAATTCGGTGTTATTTTTTTCATTCAAATACGGTGTTATTTTTTTCATTAAACTAGTGTTTTTTTTTCATTAAAGTAGGGTGATAGTTTTTTCATTAAAATAGGGTTTTATGTTTTTCATTAAAATAGAGTGTTATTTATTTCATGAAAATAGGGTGTTATTTGTTTTCATGAAAATAAGCTGTTATTATTTTTCATATAAATAGAGTATTATTTTTTTTCATAAAAATAGGGTGTTATTTTTATTAAAAAGGGTGTTTTTTTTACATTAGAATAGGGTGTTATTTTTTACATTTAAATGGGGTATTACTTTTTATTAAAATATAGTGGTATTTTTCTTCATTAAAATAGGGTGTTATTTTTTTATTAAAATACGGTATTTTTTTTTCATTAAAATAGAGTGTTACTTTTCTCAGTAAAATAGAGTATTATTTTTTTCATTAATGTAGGTTTTTTTTCATTAAAGTAGGGTGCTATTAAAATAGGATATTATTTTTTTCACAAAAATACAGTGATATTTTTTTTGTTAAAGTAGGGTGCTATTTTTTTCATAAAAAAGGGTGATATTCTTTCATTAAAATAGTGTGCAATTTTTTAATTTAAATATGGTGTTTTTTTTTTCATTTAAATAGGCTGTTAAGTTTTCATTAAAATACAGTGTTATTTTTTCATTAAAATAGGGTGTTATAATTAATTAAAATAGGGTGTAATTTTTTCATGCGAATAGGATTTTTTTAATTAAAATAGGGAATTCATTTTTATGAAAATAGGGTGTTATTACTTTCATTAATATCGGGTCTTATTGTTTTATTAAAATAAGTTATAATTTTTTCATTAAAATATAGTGTTATTTTTTCATAAAAATTTAATGTTATTTGTACATTAAAATAGAGTGTTATTAAAATAGGGTGTTTTTTCATTAAAATAGGGTGTTTTTTATTTCAATATAGTGTTTTTTCATTAGGATAGGCTTTTATTTTTTATTAAAATAGGGTGTTTTTTTCATTAGGATAGGCTGTTATTCTTTCATTAAAACAAGGTATTACTTTTTCTTTAAAATACGGAGTTATTTTTTATTAAAATAGAGTGCGATTTTTTCATTAAAATAGGGTGTTATTTTTTCATTCAAATACGGTGTTATTTTTCATTAAAATAGCGTGTTTTTTTTCAATAAAATAGAGTGTTATTTTTTTTATTAAAATAGGGTGTTATTACTTTCATTAAAATAAGGTGTTATGGTTTCATTAAAATAGAGTGTTATCTTTTCATTAAAATAGGGTATTATTTTTTCATAAAAATATAGTGTTATGTTTTTATTTAAATAGGGTGTAATTTTTTTCATTAAAACAGTGTTATTTTTTCATTAAAATACGGTGCTATATTTTTCATTAAAGTAGGGTATTATTTTTTCATTAAAATAGGGTTCTATATTTTTCATTAAAATAGGGTGTTATTTTTTCATTAAAATAGAGTGTTTTTTTTTCATGAAAATAGGGTGTTATTATTTTTTATTAAAATCGGGTGTTATTTTTTCATTAGAATAGGGTGTTATTTTTTTAATTAAAATAGGGTATTATTTTTCATTAAAATAGAGTGGTGTGTTTTTCATTAAAATAGGGTGTTATTTTTTTCATTAAAGTAGGGTGCTATTTTTTCATTAAAATAAGGTATAATTTTTTCCTAAAAATAGAGTGCTATTGTTTTCATTAAAGTAGGGTGCTATCTTTTTCATTAAAATAGGGTGTTATTTTTTCATTCAAATAGGGTGTTATTTTTTTCGTCCGATCATTGTCGCTTTAGTTCCTAAATATAGTTTCAAACTTAGAAAAATAAGCCTGACATTTTGACCAATATCCAAGTCATGGTTAAACTCAGTGATTGAATTTGCGATTATTTATTAGAAAAAATCCTCGAATCCAATGATTTTGTGCTTCTAGACAATACCGAATTACAAAGTGTTCTTTTTTTTTTGCTGTTGCGTAACTTTTCAAAACCCTCCTGTAATTTTGTCGTTTTTTGTTGTTCTACTTGTTGATGTTATCTCAATCGTTCTTTGTTGCATTTTTTTATTCAATTAGTGTTGGCATTGTGTTTATTGTTTTCAATTGTTATTTTTTTTAATTTATTTTGTAATTCTAACTGTTGTTGTTGTTGCTGTTGTTGTTGTTGCTGGAATTGCTGTTGTAAAATGGATTCAGTTACTTTAGATGATTCCAAAATTTGTTCCATATTTACGTATAAAAATTTATTACTCCAATTTTGGTGGACAATACCTTGTCTAAGAACAATCACAGGAAGTAGAAAGTGTATACTTTATGTAAGAATTTAAGAAAAAATATATTTTCATACTTTTTCGGTAAGTTAAAAAAAAGATTGGAGAGAACATTTTTTTAAATATTTACTTTCTTTAAGTAACGTTAAGTCTTTATCTTACGTTGTACGTTACTTTTTGTCTTTATTTTCAACTTGCGAGGTCGTTCCGATTGATTTGTCGTTAAGGCTTTTTTCTAGACTAGTGTTTCCGTTGCTAATTCGAAGTTGCCACTGATATGTACCGTGAAAAGGGGTTTATATTGTTTGAAGTAGCTTAGTCGATTTGCTTCAGGTCGAGGAATAATCTAGTACCACGCCGTACTACATAAGTGTCGAGTTTACCGCTTCTGCTTTTAGTATAATGCGTGCAAACCTTTCGACGGCTACTAGATGTCATCAGCAATCGGCACTTATAGCTTAACCAGCCAAGCAAAATCTTTCAAGAAAGAAAAGCGTGGATACATTCATATACATTACATCATTTTAGAACCTCTTAAGTTGTAGCAAGTTTCAAGAATCCATATCTGCAATTTATGATTTCGGTAATCGGTGAAGACTCTCGGAAGTGATATATTGTTTAAATTACAATGATTTGTTGCGTAAGTGTTAAGTAATAATCAGTTCTAACTGATCCTTTTCTGAAAGTTGATATCTCAGCCCTTTGTGTGTGCGATAGTAGGAATAGAATTTCGTATTAATAGAATTACTTTGGGTTTCCTCCCAGTCATGGCTGATGGAACAAGATAAATCAACCTTTTGGATTTAATAAAGTGTTCTGTCTTAGTTTTTTGTGCAGATTCCCAAGTTCGAAAAGATGTATATAAAGGAGTTAGAAGGTTATCTGGATCAGAAAGCTATATGAATAACATCCAAGATGCTAACAACAGTCCTAATAATGCAAATGATAAACAATTCTTTTAAATACTTTGTAGAATTTTGTAACCAGTTTCATGTCGATGAGCATAGTGTAAAGTAACGCTTGGTCGCCAAAATTGGAAGTTAATTCAACAGCAGCAAGCATTTAATTTCGCTGCTTTGCTACCGACATAATTAATCCTCATCCTCAATGATGTATTCAATGAAGAGGAAAAGATTTAAATCATGCAAAAGTATTGAGCATGGAAGCGATCATCTTTAAATGCCATCATTCGTATTAATACGTTTGCAACGAAAGTCATCGAATCAACGTGTCTGGAACGCTGGTGAATTCGTACACGTAATTTCGGGGTTTGGAGAGTTGGATCATTGCAGTTCATTGAATCACTACGTTTACTAGATATAATTTCATCAGGCGATTAACATGTATAGATATTACATTTCTTAATGTATTGCTGTTGTTCATAGTTGTCGAATATGTATCATCGTCGTGTAAACTTGATGGACAAACGTAAAAACAAATGGGTTCTGGAGAAGATTGAACCAGGCCGAAGACTACTGCACAACAATAATGACAGAAAATTACGATTTGGGGGCATGTGGCCAGAACAAACGGCCTAACAAAAAATATGTTCTTTGATATAATCCCTGGCAAAAGAGGGCGTGGAAGACGATAACCAAGAATTTCAGACAACGTGAAGGACATTGCGGACATTAGCATGGCTGAATTGCTCAGAATGGCGCAGAACCGGAGTCAATGGTAACGAAGAGTTGTGAACAGTTCCACGTGTGGTCACAAATTACCATTTCGTCAAAGAGAGAGAGAGAATATCATCGACAATCATTTTGGAGTTGCTAACCTAACATTTGTCGTGTTCATTTGTTCTGTTGTGCACTTCTAAAATATTCAAGCTTGTCCTTCTCTATATGAGAAGAGCTTTCTAATTTAATAAATACTTGTATCGCATCTAACAAAACAATGCCGACAGGAGTGGTAAGGTCTATTTTTGTGGAGCAATGTGAAGAATGCCGCTCCTGAGATGAATATCTACTTACCTCATTACGACCTTGAGTCATACTTTCTCCAAGTAGGAGAAACTTAAATACCAATTACAGAAAATATTAAATGACTTGATAGCTTTAAAACTGTTTTTAATTTCATTTGCGATTTCAGAGTTGTATCTTTGTAATGGAATGCCAGATCACTAAGTTAAAACATTAAGAAAAAGCTTACTAAAATATTTGTTTTTAAATAAACTGACATCGCCCAGTAGAATTTCCACCGACAGAGATTAGTAAGCAGAGACAAGGTAGGTAGAAGATAGATGGCTGCCTCCGATTCTCACCTTCTATCTGTCTTACATGCTCCCATGTTTTCCCCTTAAAGACACATGCTTTGTAAAAATTGTTTCGCGTTTGTGTGTTTAGCGTCTCGGCTTCGTGTCGATTCTGCTGAAAATCAATTAGCTTTGCATGCATGCCAGAAAAAGAAAACAGACTCAGGGAGTTCTAACTACGTAAAAGTTAATTTCACGAAAAATTACAAGTTTAATGCCTCGACTCTGACCTTAGCCGTGACAGAATAGTTTTTATTTTTATTTGTCTTTTCATAAACTTTAGTTCGCTTTCTTCTGCATCCCTTTTGCATATGGTGGTGTCGCCTCTTTGAGGGTCATTTCTTTTGCTCCGGTCAAGCGACTACTGCTAATTCGACCAGCTGATCGACGGTTTAGTTCTTGGGGTTTCCCTGATGAACCTTCCTCGAAATTTTGTGGAAGTTTTTTCGCATCCTATTCCCTCTTCGTTGTTCTGAGGGTGGCCAATTCGTTCTTTGTCTACGCATTCTCTTTAGATGTTCTACTCCATAAACTTGCGACGTTTCTCGACGAGTTATATTCACATTTACATTTTGGACCGAGGAAATTATTTCTCACGTGAGTTTTTATTTTAGTTTTCAGATTTTGAAAATCACTTTCATAAACATCGTTAGGGACAATACCGAGATGGTGAGTGTCTTCCGATTTAGAAAATGATGAAGATGATTTTCCATCAAAATATGTTTCACAAAAGTTTATATTTTCTTTTTTGTTTTACTACACGAGCAGATAGTGGCTTCCTTTATTTCATTACAGTTTAAACTGTACATGTTCCTACAATTTTCTGTTGGTCCAAACTTTTACAACCTGCCTTAGTAAATATGTAGGCCTTTTATGATTTAACAGCTCCCGAAACACTTGCTAAATTGTAACACATTTTGGGATCTATCGAATCTCATAGCATCTGCATCTTTGGTATTTCCCTTTTGGCACACTTGCCTTCTATTTTATTGTTCTTTATTCCTCAACTGCGAATCCGTCACCACGAGTTATTTTCTGCCGCACCCAACTTTTGGAGATTAATTATATTTTTATATGATCGTGCATGTGATACGTAGCACCAGACTTCACAATCCAGTCTGTGATTATATTCTTAGACGACGCATTATGTGAGAAAATCCGACAACGTTTGAATTATCTATTATTTTCTTAGTGAAGAATGCATTCATTTTCGGATAATTCCACTTGAAATTCTTTTAGTGTCTTTCCGAAGCAGTCAACAATCCTGTTTAAAATGTCTGTCTTTTTCTACAATGATAATACTTTGGTCCTCTTCTGCTGGCGTGGTCATTAAATGTCATCGCTTTCAATTCGGCATTATCATCTTTTCTTTCTTTAATTTTGAATTCGTTATGTAATAGTCGCTCACTTTCTTATGAACATCTTGACTAGCTTCGAGTGTTGTCACTAACATGTTGTATATATCTGAAAATGTAGCTAGGAGATGCACAACTCTGTCCTCTTCGTTTATTAATTCACCAATGACTGCCAACTCATCAAATATCTCAACCATCTTTTTCATGTGTTTGTAAACAGAGACATCCTCTTTTAATCTAAGTGAATATAATTTTCTCCTTTAAGCTAATTTTTATGGCCATGTTTTCTTTTGAAATTGATCAGCCAATTTTAATCAAATGCTCCTGGGGTCAGTCGGATCCTCAATTAAATATAAGACTTATGTTTTCATTTAGAAAATATTTGTGGCTAAAGCAAGCCTCTCCTTTACATATACATTTTGTTTGCTTGAATATCTAGGCTCTTGTGAGGTGCAGGTTCCGTTGCATCCAAAATTCCCCACGCACCATCTTTCATTAATGCCATTTTGCACTGCATTTTTCAGGTTGCATTATTTGCTCCATCAAACGGCGGCACTATGGCTCTAGGTTTAGCTTCCATGATTATTATTCGTTACAAACAGTACAAAAACATTTATCACAACCGAAAATTCCAGATTGTCAAAAACAAAGTTCAAACATGTTTAGCTTTTGTCATTCTCGATATGTCGTTTCTGAGTTCATAACCTTTCATGGCTAATTATGAATTAAGTATCAAATAAAAGATGCCTTGTTTGTTTTAAGTACGATTCACACAAAAAATGAACAGGTAACCATGTTTTTTTTCGTTTAACACACTTACAGGAGAAGACACGTAAACATTCGTTTATATATATCTCAAAGGAAAGTAACTCTAAGTTACTCAAACTGCTTGTGAAAATGAAAAAGACCACGTCATCAAAACATAATCAAAGGAAATAACCATTCAAACAGTCCAAGAGATACAACTCTTAAAATTTTCAGTATTAAAACGCCAGCAGGTTCGCTTTAGGTATTAGGCATTGCTAAGATAAAAACTGGTTATAGCTCTCAGACTTACTGAAAAGATATTTTATCTATTTACATTATATTTCGCTTACTTATTTAGCAACACTTCAATGTACATTAAATGTACAAGATCTTTCAGATTGTCTACCTTCTTTTCAGCACATTGTACAATGGGGAAAAGATGGATATTTAATTTTAATACATCGACAACTAAGTTTCTGCCATTTCATAATCAACGCTCTTATCTTTCATCTGTTCACAATTGAAACAATTGGCTCTCATCTTATAAAAACACCATATTTGGACAGTTCATTGGGCCAATCTTAACACCTGATCTGAAAATAACTATATACATGAACTCCGTTGCCAATATGGCCGAAGAATCGTTGGGTGATTTTATCGTTCAAGTATATATATCTCATTCCAATGCAATCCTTTACCTGCATAAGACCAAAGTACGTTCTAGGGTGGTGTACTATTGCCACGTATGGGCAGGAGCTGTTAAGAGCACCTATTCGGCCTTGACATCGTTCAAAACCGACCTTGAAACCTGGTAGGCAATGCCCTTTTCTCTTCTCTGCAGCCTATTTCCTACAGAAGAGACGTTGTTTGTCTGCTTCTGCTCTATCGTTATTTTCATGGAAAATGCTCGTCTGAGCTTAAATATATGGTCTCCCTGGCCAAACTTGTACATAAAACATTTGTATATCTAATACCACTATCAATAATCTCCGCTACTTGTCCAATTTCAGAATCTCGAGCAATATATACGTATTACTTGAAAAAAGAAGAAAAAAGAAAAGAACCGTGGGAACCTGACATTAGCCCAAGTAAGATTTTCTATAAAAACTATACTTAGATTTTGTTCCTTGTCATGGAAGATTTCCTTAAGAAATATATGAATGTTTTCATTGAATTTTGTCTTTGTTCGTTAGGGATTTCTGGCAAAAAAAAAAAATAGTCAAAAAAATGTATCGTCTTAAAAGATGTAAGAAATTAGAAGGAAAAGCTTTATTTTCCCAGCCTGTAAATAAATATTTTGCTTCAACTTGCCGTAAAATGCGTTTAAACACATTTAAAATCATGCAGATATTCGCATTTATTAATAAAAATACATGGTAGCAAAGTGTTTTTTATGACTTGGTGCCATTTGCTAGAATCGAAACAAAAAACCTTTAGCGTTCCAGCCGCGTTGTCTATCGATGCTGTTATCGAGAGAAACATAAAACCAGACTTGAAGAAGTGAATTTTATGTGAGCATACGCAGAAAGCAGTAAAAGCATGTCGGCCAGTTGAAATGAACATGTAGCATTTCAACTTGCCGATATATGCCTGTACGCGTTATTATTATTAATAAACAACCAGTAGTTTAAGAGTTTAACATTTACACACACATATGTATACTATTTTATTTATATAGATATATGATATTTTGCAAACAATAGTGTTTAATTCTTACACAATCAGCAGTTTAAGAAGGGATCGTTGCTTCTGAGCGAAGAATTCAAATACAATCTTTGCTTTGTAGACTAACATCATACCCCTAGGCCACAGGCACTTAATACAATAATCAGAGGAAATTGTCTATAAATGCTATGAAAGCGGTCATACATAGTAAATAGTCAAAGCATATTAAACCATGTTGCATTTGCGATGAAGTTGATCGCTTTAATCATAATTCCTTAAAAGCTCCAATTCAATTTATTAAAGGAGCTTTAAAGGTATATTATATTTTAAAATAAATATTACTAATTAATTTATATCTACAGCCACTACTGTTTTATACTTAAACAATTTTTATTGTAGGACGTAATTATTATAGTTGGTGTAAAGATTCGAACCCAGTTGCACAGCAGTTGGATTTCGTGTATATATATATATATATATATATATATATATATATATATATATATATATATATATATATAGTGACAACCTGCATCGAAGATTCCCAAAAAGGATGAAACACTAGTGTCTGTAGGTATGTAATTATAACAGTAAATAATTATATCAGTCCCTATAAGAAACACTCAGACAGACGTTAAAAGCATTTTCAAATAAATGTTTAAATTTCAATAGTAGTTCTCGCTGTTAACTGTGGCCAAATGGATTTGTTCGTTGCTAATGGAGTCAGAAATGACTTTGTTGCCGGGTTCGATCTATCGATCGGTGTTAATCGTAACACCCTGCACTGATGATTCCCGAAAGGGTGTGTCACTAGTGTCTTTAGGTATTTAATTATTATAGTAAATAATTATATATATATATACATATATATATAAATTTATATATATGTGTGTGTGTGTGTGTTTGTGTGCATGCGTGTGTTGTGTGTATGTGTGTGTGTTTGTCGCCTAAATCTGACTGCAAATTTTGTGAACTTTTTACGTCTCAACGGAATAAAATCTTCGTAAAGGTCAATAGACTTTTACTTTAATCTCATCAAAATAAATTTATCTTTAATGTTGGTTTATTTTTCTACTTTAAATCAAGCAATCCCAAACAATTACTACATTATATAATTAGTTCCTTCCATTGATGCTATGAACTGTTCGTTCTCATAAATACATTGAGAGGCAGAACATTGTTGTGGTTTACTGTAATCAAATATTCAAGATAAAAGATTCATTGAATATTTATTTAATCATTGAAAACATGTTTTTCTCTCTCGTCTTCATGTGTTACTTGCTTTCTTTTTATAATTGTTCTTGATTTTTTTGTTTGTTTTTTTCTGACTCGCTGTTTTTTGCTTTTTCTTATTACCTTTTCGACCATTTAAATCGGCAAGTATCGTTTCATCTTCTTTTACTCCTACCATATACGTCTGTATTATTCGATCTCTCGTCTATGTCCTTTAATCTCGTGATTTTACTTTTCATAGCTGGACAAAACGTCTCTTTCTCCTGCGATCATCTGTTTCTCTTTTTTTATTATTATTTATTTCTCTTTCTACGCTTCTCTACAAATCACATCTTCTCTTTCTCCCACTCTCCTTTGAATAGTTCCCTTCTTCTTTCCTAGTGTTGTCTTTTCCTTCTCTTTCTTCCTCTTGCACTCATTCCGTGTGATCTGCGCTAAAGAATATCTTATTCGTCTTAATCAACGAAAACCATCGCTCCCAACGCTGAAAGGCTTGTATGAAAAAAACATCAGAGTTATCCTTGTCTACTCGTTTGGCTTGCCTTTTTTGCGTTATTTCCTTCAGCGCGTAATCATCTCAACAAAACTGGCCTTTGTAATTTGTTCAAGTTGCTCCACGAGTCACACATTGATTATTCCCTATGTATTATAACAGATCGGCGGGATATGAAATTGTCGTTCCTCCCACAGGGTACGAAAAACGTACTGACCGTAAACAACATGGAAACAAATGATATTGCGACTCTCAATGTTTCGCTCGGAGACATATGCGGAAATGAAAGGTGGAAATGAAAGGCGGCGGATTAGAGTAAATGCCACACACACACACACACACACACCACACACACACACACACACATACATATATATATATATATAGATAGATAGATAGATAGATAGATAGATAGATACACACATATGAAATAATTGAGTTGACTGAATCATAAATTGATAAATACGTACATTATATATAATAAACACCCCAAATAATGAATCCCTTGTCGTTCGATATATATATATATATATATATATATATATATATATATATATATATATATATATATATATATATAATTTAAAGGAGATTAGAACAATAGTCTAAAGAGCTGAGTGTATTTTAATGTAACAGTGAAATTACTAGTTTAATTAAAATACAGGAAATAGAAAGTGCTCGTTGTAATTTAGATATATAATAAGCTCGATAGTTAAATGTCCTAGAGCTAATTCAATATTAAGTAATGTGATTGATAATTTAAAATTTAAAAATCAAATTTTAATTAAATTAAAAATCCGTTTCATAAGAAGGAACAACAACAAAATCAATTATCTATGCGATCGTTTCGGAAAACAATGCTTTTTATTGTGGTATACATCAAGTTATGTACAATAATTATATATAGTTTTGAAGGGTTTTTATTGAATTTAAAAGACACCATAAATAAACCTAGCATTACAAGTAAGGCAGATGAATCTGAAAAATTGAAATAAAAGGTCTGGATTTAAAATTTATAAGAAAATTAATATGGGTTAGAGATAGAAATAAGTAGAGAAAAATATATATGTTTGAATTTACATAATAAATTTGCTTTAAAAATATATAGAGATATTTACCTTTTAATTTTTCGTTTTTTGAAATCAGGAACTGTGGTTAAAATAGTCATTTAGATGTTTGCTATAGCTTTTTATCTTATTGAATGATGAATTTTAAAAGGGGGGGGGACGCTCGTGCAATAAATTGTTTCCGTTAGCGTATTTTTGATTTAAAGACGCTACGGTTTATATATAGAGAATATTACTATTACATATTTTAAGGGGAGATAATTGTCATGTTTTCTTTACTTTATTTATTTGAAGGGTGTAAGGGAGATAATTAGTCTAACTTTATTTATTAAAAAAATAATAATAAAAATAATAATTGTAATCTATTTTTACTGATAAGTAATTTTTAATGATTTAAGGTGGTTTATATTTATTAAATTTAAACCAACGTTTATGACTACATGTCATAAGCTCCTGTCTTGAATTTAATAGTTTGGTATTACTTTTTATATCTTCATATTTTAAAATTTTTAGGGTCTCTTTTGTACATAGTGCACACAATTTATCTCCTGGTTTATATGATTTGCAAGTCTCAATTATTTGCCATTTTAAGTTGAAAGAAATATTGCTATTTTTTAGTTGCCAAATATAGTTGGATAGAGTAGTTTGGTTTGACAGAGAGTTATTTTTAAAAGAATGTTTGTGCGTTGAAATTCTATGTTTTATTAGGCCAGATGTGGAACCAAAATATATTACCTCTTACTCGTTGTGATTATTTTCCGTTAGGTCTGTTGTTGGATTATTATATGGTGGGTTGATTAGTAATTGATCGGTAGATTGGTTTAAGTTGGTGTTATTATTTAATCTGGTAGTTTTGTTATGGCTGTTAATAGGTTCATGTAGATTTGGAGTTTTTGATACTGTGCAGCTATAGATAACATTTTTAATTTTACATGAGCCTTGTAGGGGACATTTATTTTTTCTTCTACAGTTACAGTCCGATGTATTTTGTATAGTTGTATTTTGTAGTTTATTAATTTTCTTATTATTAGAGCTAATTATTTTCTGATGAAGGTTAGGCATAGTAGAGTAAGAGACTTTAATTGTGTTCTATGGAGGGCTTTAAAGTTCTTATCTAATATTTTAAAAAATTCTCTGGCTATGTTTGTCTCTAGGTTTTTGGAATATGGGG
Source organism: Euprymna scolopes (assembly GCF_053919585.1). Lineage (NCBI taxonomy): Eukaryota > Metazoa > Mollusca > Cephalopoda > Sepiida > Sepiolidae > Euprymna > Euprymna scolopes. The sequence goes on from NC_136513.1 coordinate 3,963,736, forward strand.
GGTTGAACCATAGGATCTCCTTGTGTCTATTCTTACGTTTACGGGTTTTGGTTTGCTGTTTATTTGTATTATTATCTAATATTTGTGGTTTGGTTTTATCTTTTTTTTTTGTCTCTTGGTTATTTTTCTTAACTCGTATACGGGAAGACATTGCCATATTATATGTTATTACGCTCTTAATAGGTTTATTTTCTATGCAGTTTAGGTTTCTATCATTTTCATTTATGAATTTAATTTGTGAATTATATCCAGAGTTTTTAAGGGCCTCATAATAATATTTTTCATTTTTGGTAAATATGGATTTATTAGAAGACAGTCTAGAAATTCTTAAAGCGATATTGGGAACTATTGATTTTAATATTGATTTAGGGTGGTTTGATTGATTGTGCCTTACTTTTAATGCAAGGTTTATTTATGGTGTCTTTTAAATTCAATAAAAACCCTTCAAAATTTGCTGATGAGGAGACCTTGCTTATCAAAAAACTATATTTAATTATTGTACATAACTTGATGTATACCAAAATAAAAAGCATTGTTTTCCGAAACGATCGTACAGATAATTGATTTTGTTGTTGTTCCTTCTTATGAAACGGATTTTTAATTTAATTAAAATTTGATTTTTAAATTTTAAATTATCAATCACATTACTTAATATAAATATATATATATATATATATATATATATATATACAGTGGGGAAAATAAGTGTTGGACACATCCCATTATTCTTTATTTAATACATTTTTCATGCAGCGAATGACGCGAAAATTTTACAAGAAATAGTTACTAATTTAACAATATCAAATAACTTCAGAAATTGGAACCTTTTAATGCATAACAAAATTATGTAATAGAAACGGGAATAGCCAGAAAAAAGTATTGAACACGTTGTTTTAAATTATATTTTATTATTATTTTTTATAAATAATGCTGAAAAGTGTTATTTGCATTTTAATATGCCGACACTATTATACGTTTTAAAAGTTTTTCGATTGTTGTAGACCATACTCTACGTCGTTGGAAAATATTGGTACACGTTAGTCACCAGTAAGCCATTACGCGTGAAGGTTCTCAGGATGAGTAAACGAAAACAACTCTCTCAAGTCTTCCATGATAAGATTATTGCCGAGCACAAAAATGGAATTGGTTATCGACGTATATCTGCTCAATTCAAAATCCCTGTAAGCACCATAGGAAGCCTAATTAGGAAATGGGAGGTGCATGACTCAACCGTGAACCGTCCTCGCACCGGAGCTCCTCGCAACATGTCGGATCGAGTAGTGAGAAAGATTGTATGAAAAGTTCAGCAACAACCGAGAACCACACGAAGTGAACTTTAGAAAGATTTGGAAGAAGCAAGGATAGTAGTAACGAAACCAACGATTAGTAATGTACTCCGACGCAACAGTCTTAAATCGGGTACACCTCGAAAGACACCATTACTAAAAAATATCATGTTAATGCTCGTCTGGAGTTTGCAAGAGACCACTTATTGAAAACAGATGATTACTGGAAGAATTGTGATCTGGTTCGATGGATCGAAAGTGGAACTTTTCGGCATTAACTCTGTACGTCGAGTATGGAGAAGAGATGGCACAGCGCACGATCCCAAGAACACCCTCCCCATTGTAAAGTTTGGTGGTGGAAATGTCATGCTCTGGGGATGCTTCCCTCCAAATAGTACTGGGCCACTACATATTATAGATGGAAAGATGAATGCAGCCAAATATCGGGAAATTCTTGAAAATAATCTCTTGCCTGCTTCCAATGCGTTAGGTATGCCACAGGGATGGATCTTTCAACAAGATAATGATCCCAAACATACTGCTAAAATAACCTCCGATTTGTTCGTACAGAACAAAATAGATGTTCTTACGTTGCCCAGTTAGTCCCCAGACTTAAATCCTATAGAAAATCTATGGAGAGAGCTCAAAATCATCGTCCATCAGCGAGATCCACGTAATATTCAGGATTTGAAGAAAGTATGTGTTGAAGAGTGGGCCAAAATCTCGCCTGAACGTTGTAAAAAATTAGTTTTGTCGTATAGAAAACGTCTCGAAGCTGTCATAGCCAATAAGAGGTGTTCAACTAAATATTAGATTAAATTGTGTTAGTGTGTCCAATACTTTTTTTAGGCTATTCTCGTTTTTATTATATAATTTTTGTTATGCATTAAAAGGTTCCAATTTCTAAAGTCATTTGTTATTGTTAAATTAGTAACTATTTCTTGTTATATATATATATATATATATATATATATATATATATATATATATATATATATATATATATAATAGCTATATAAAGACCAAATTTTAACCTGTTCGAAAACATTATTTATTTTAGATTGTGAAATTAAAAAATAAAAATGAATGCATCAGCGGACCGGTTTCGAAGTTCGCTCAACAGAGCTAAAATCGAGCTTAATTGTGTACACCTCAAAAAAAAAAAGATATATATATGTGTGTGTGTGTGTGTGTGTGTGCGTGTGTGTGTGTGTGTGTATTAATATATATATATATATACATATATATATATACATACATATATACATCACTTAATTCTTTGGTGCGTGAGTTATGGTCCACCCTGTATATATATTCTAAAATTCCCGCACTGTATCTTAAAACACTGACTGCCCATGCATTTACTGCTTTCATTAGATTTCCACCATACAGTTTCGACTTTGCAGTTAGTTTCACTCTTCTAAGATACTCTTCCTGACTTTTTCTTTCATTTCTCTGTTCATGATGCCTACACCCTCCAACACCCCTAAATACTTATATCCTGTATCTTCTATTTCTTTCAAGATTTCTTCATTTGGCAGCACTATTCCATTCGAATGAACCTTTACTCCTCTTTTCATCACCAACACCGCACATTTACTAATCCCAAATATCTCCTGAGTATGTCCCCACAAGTTCTACCAGTCTCTCCATTTCCTTTTCATTTCTACCGAATATTTTCAAATCATCCATAAACAGTATAATAATAATAATAATAATAATAATAATAATAATAATAATAATAATAATAACTAGCGGGACCTGTGTAAATTCCACAGCAGCATTTTTCATATGTAATATATTGTTGCTGGGCATGCTGTGAGCGTTCTGTTCAGCATGAATGAAGGCACTATAAAAAATTATTCTAGTTTTTTATTAAAATTGTATCGGCCCCTTACTAAAATAATAGTTTTGATATATTTCCTGGGCTAGTTATTTCATTACAAACACACCGGTCAATTAACTCACATTTTATCATTTTTCATAATTCTTGGATATGTTACTAATGTCGACAATCATTTTTCATCATTTTAACACACATCATCGCACCACTTACTAAAATAATAATTTGATATATTGTCTGATCTGATTATTTCATTGCAAACGCACTAATGCATAAAATAACATATTATCATTTTTCATAATTCTTGGATATGTCATTAATTTTGACAATTATTTTTCATAATTTAAACCATCCTTATCGCCCTTTCTTACTAACATAATTACTTTGATATATTTCCTGGGCTGGTTATTTTATTATAAACACACAATCGATTAACTCACATTTAATCTTTGTTCATAATCCTGGATATGTTACTAATTTCGACAATAATTTTTATAATTAAAAACCCACAGTATGCCTCTCCCTCCTACTTATATAATATATTTGATATATTGTCTGGGTTTATTATATCATTACAAACACACGAATCAAGTAACTCACATTTCATTATTTTTCATAATTCTTGGATATGTTACTAATTTCGACAATAATTTTCATAACTTTAACCAACTATGTCGCTTCCCCTTACTTAAATAATAACTTTGGTATATTGCCTGGGCTGATTATTTCATTACAAACAAATCAATCAATTCTGGGTAATCTCATCGTATGTATGTTTCACCTATCTTATCCAATCCCGGGTGACGACGCATATTCTGCTAATATATATCGTTCACATATCTCATTGACGCTGGGTATTTTGCTACTATATGTTTTCCACCTATCTCATTCAATACTTTGCGACGCTTTCTGATAGTATATATTTGCACATCTCATTCAATCCCGGGACTGACTTCATATCCGTCACCCCACTGCTGAAAATATACATTAAATAAAGTAATGTTTTAATCGTAAACTGTTTCAGTCATTTCCGGGACTGACTTCATATTCCCAACCCACTGCTAATAATATACATGAAATAATGTAATGTCTAAATAGTAAACTGTTTCAGCGATTTCCGGGACCGACTTTATATCCCAAACCCACTGCTAAAAATATACATGAAATAATGTAATGCATAAATAGTAAACTGTTTCAGCCATTTCTGGAACTGGCTTATAATCCTCAACCCACTGTTGAAAATATTCATGAAATAAAGTAATGTATAAATTGTAAACTTTTTCAGCCATTTCCGGGACCGACTTCTTATCTCCTATCCTACTGTTAAAAATATACATTAAATAAAGTAATGTCCAAAACGTAAATGTTTTCTGCCATTTCCGGAACCAACTTCATATTTCCCACCCACTGTTAAAAATATACATGAAATAAAGTAATGTTTACATCATAAATGGTTTGAGTAATTTCCGGGACTGACTTCATATCCCATAACCCACTGTTTAAAATATACTTGAAGTATAGTAATGTTTAAATCATAAACTGTTTCAGCAGTTTTTTGAAAGTAATACATAAAAACGTTAACACAGTTAGGGATTAGGCAACAATTGCTTCAACATGAATTTCTGAGTGTAGTATCAGTTTCAGCATTCCAGTGACTTACCTCCCGCCTTTTTGGGTCTTGGTTAATGGAGGGGAAATCCTTCATGACTGATACAATTCTTAATTTTGTTATTGACCAGAGTGCCCCTTTTGGTGAGCTGGTTTCCCCCTAAATTTATAACCAACCTCATGTCCAATTCCGCCCTTGTGGGGAGGCAAGTAAACAAAAAAAATACGGACATTTTCCAGGGCATTTTATAATTAATCAGAAGTGACATTTCCAGGTCATTTTGTAATTAAATCAGAAATAACCTTTACATAGTACCTATTCACAATGCCTCCCTACGGGACAGGTTTAGACAGCGGGGTCGTTTTTTAACGTGGAGAAAAAATTGTCTTAGTCGTAAATGTTTTCTCTTCCACTGAGAGAGAAGAAATTGAAATTTAACACCTGAAGAACAGATACTACATTTTGATCTTAGCCAAACGGCCAAGAAAGACAAATCATTCTTATTAGCTTTGCCTTAACAGCGACACCGATAGGTTTATTTGGAATATTCCTTTTCCTTTTTTAGGGATGCACAGCATGATAACGGACGGAGCGAAAAGCGTAATAATATTAATGATGATAATAATAGCATTAATATTAATAATAATAATAATAATGATGATGATAACAGTTTGAGCACTGAGAGAGAAGAAATTGAAATTTAGCACCTGAAGAAAGATACTACACTTTGATCTTAGCCAAACGGCCAAGAAAGACAAATCATTCTTATTAGCTTTGCCTTAACAGCGACACCGATTTGTTTTAATATATATAGGTGTGACAAGGTTTATTTGGAATATTCATTCCACTTTCCTTTTTTAGGGATGCACAGCATGATAACGGACGAAGCGATAAGCGTAATAATATAATGATGATAATAATAGCATTAATAATAATAATAATAATAATAATAATAATAATAATAATAATAATAATAACAGTTTGAGCAATGACTGGCTTTACGCTAAATAATCGAGTAATTTACGGAATGTTTTTATTAAATTCTTAGGTCTGTATTTCTACAGAATTACACGTTAATTTTGTAAAAAAAATAAATAAATAAATAATCTTGGGGGTAGCAACAATAACAAGAACAATAAAATTCAGTATTTTTGTTATTTTTTCGCTTTATCAAATTGATAGGGGAAATTAAATATCATTAAAATTAAACGAAAAATATTTTTAGTATGAATTAAAAAAACAAAAAAACACGGAATGGCCTACGATATCAGTTTCTTAAATTGCTAAAATCATCTGTTTTTCAAATTATTAGCTGCAAATGATTTACCGAAGCAAAATTGAAAAGACACGAAATGCGCTACGAAATGAGTAAACGTCAATGTTTACCGTAGGTTGTTATCAAATTAATATGTGCAAGTAAATACCTTTAAAATGAATGATACTGTGTTTTTTCATTAGTATAAATAAATATTACATGATGAAATGTACTACAGAATTGTTTTATTAATTGGCTAGGAAAAAGTATGAATCACTCAGGTTTTTGCCAGAAAAATAGCCTTTTCGATAAGTAAGGGAAATAATTTATTTTGATTTTGTTTTGAAATTTGAAAAAAAAACGAAATAAAAATATAAGCAGTTATAAGATTGTTTGTTTGTGTATACGTATTAAAAAGCGACACTGCGAAGTTTTTTTTTTTCGTGTTTGAAAAGCTACTGGTTCTAATGTAAACACATATTTTGAATTGATGATTGCCGTCTATTCCGTCATTATTTTAAACTAAGCATGAAAATATTAAAGATTATATAGTATGAGATCTTCAATGTAACTTAATATGCACTAAGTGAGTGCATTTTAAAGTCGAATAATTATTCAGTGCCATATGGTATTCGTTATTATTATAATTATTATTATTATTATTATTATTATTATTATTATTATTATTATAACAATAATAATAATAATAATAATAATAATAATAATAATAATAATAATAATAATATATTAGTGATTTCAGCTTCCTGTGCCAGTTTACTTTAATGAGGTTGAAATATTTTCTACTACCTATGTGAGAGTATCTATCCAAGAAAGTGGCCGAGGGGGATAATTTATATATATATATATATATATATATATATATATATATATATATATATATATTGTAAGATTTATATTTAACATTTTTGCAGTTAAATATAGATTTTTTAAAATAAAAGTCATTATATGAACAAGATGCATGCGGCTCACTCAAATTAATTAATAACCCATGACTTTAACCAAATTATCCAACCTTAGAAAATCATACAGCTTTCTTAAATAATAATACCCCACAAAAGAATTCTAATAATAATTTTATCAGAATTAACTCACAACGAACCGACCAGTATATACCTGACTTCGCTCCTAAAATTTATTCACTTTAAAACTAACCTATATTATATAGCAACCTTTGATCTTTACCTAAAAGGACAGCTAACTAATAAAACTTAATTGAAACCTGATATTAAAACTAAAACGTATATAGGCGCAACTTCAAATTATATATATATATATATATATATATGTATATATATATATATATATATATATATATATATATATATATATATATATATATATATATATATATATACTAGCAACCCCGTTTCATTTCCGGAGTGTGACTAATTTTAGATTGGTAAATTATTAAAATTGTAGTAGTTTTATGAATTTATTTATGGCCAACTTTATGTGAAATAGATTCGTCGAGAGGTGGGATCTGGCTGTTTGTCTTGTACCCAATACCCGAATACGTAAAATACGCCGAGAAGACACTGCGCATGCGTGACGAGATGGAAAGCAATGTCTGTACTCATTTGAATTGAGCATGAGTCTCGGTGGCATAAAGAACGATATATTTCGTAGTGTAAGAAGTTTTGGTTTCTGATTCAAGCAGTTCACCACGTATCGCTTGGTTTAGTATCAACTATTGTTGACAAAGAAGTAGAAGATGAATAAGTAAAAGAGAATGAAACAGAACGTCAAGAAAAGTGTCTTGGGTTCACCAGAACATCTTTTATTAAATAAAATATGCACAGAGATGTAGCAGTGTCACATGAGACAGATGATGGAGCTCTGTCGATAATGTGGAACCTATTAGATTGGGGACTCTTTTTTTGGACTTTTTCAGAGAGTAAGAAACTACTGGTAAATAAACCAGACCCGATCAAAAGCTTTAGATATATCAAGTGATACAAACATAGCTTCTCCTGTCTTACCCAGTGAATCGTATGTATGTTAAGAAATGATGACTGTTAAAATACGCGCAGCAGAACGACTTGCCTAACTTCATACAGAAAGAAGCTTATGGTTTACTATATGGTAAATACGAGTTTGAATAATAATAGAGTTACATATTCTTGTGATTAGAGAAAGGAGACTGATGGGACGATAATTGAGCGGGTCAGTTCTTTCGCAAGAATTCTCTGATACTGTCACGACACGGTCAATTTATAGTTATCAGGGAAGAAAGTCCCAGCTAGACATTTGTTAAAGAGTTTAGAATCGACATGGTCTAATTCAGCGGATCATTTCTTAGTGAAGTAGAGATGAGATCTAGCCCATCCGTATGGAAGGTTTCTTACGACATCACAAACATGAGAACTTTGAGAGCAAGTGGTTTGTGGTGTTTAACCTAGACGAACCGTCTGGCAAGCAAATTAACCTTTTAGGTTATCGTACAAGTAACCTCATGGGTGTTTGATAGTAGGAGAATTATTAATTGCCCATCTTTCATCAGAGCATTATAAATTTTCCAGAACAAGTGCGTTTCTAATTTCAGGGATTTGATTCGTTTCCTGGTCATTTTCGTATGCTTTTCTTTGCTAATACTATTTTACTCTTTCAATTATTCAAATTTCTATATATTTTCTCGATTTTTACCTTACTTATGACTAATAAGGATGTCTACCAATAACACAAGGTGATCAGCGTTCACAAGTCGACTATGAGCATTTGTCATATAATTCTCGGTTACTAGAAATAGATCTAGAATTAAGTCTTGCTGATCTTCACAATGTTGTTGGCGGGTTGGAAATGTTACTCTCTGCGTACTATGTGTACTGCTGCAAGCTATATTTGTGTAACTCGAGAAACCAATCCACCTTGAATAAACATTGAAACCACAAAATGCATTAACCTAGGAGTGCGTCTCTAAAGACAGTGCTGTGTATGTTACGTTTCATTATTATTATGATTATTCTTTTCTTGTTGTTGTTATTGTTGTTGTTCATTGTTAAAAGTGCATGTTAGAGAGTCTTATTACAAGTGATGTTGTTGTGTGTTCGTGTTATGACGAGAGATGTTCGTGTTATGAAGAGGTTCATATATATATAATGTTCAGTAGAAGCCCTTAGAGTGAGGAAACAGTGTTCAGACAGTCTTAGTGTTCACATTGTAGATATGAGATGTGTATGTAAAGACATTTTATAACACATGATATACAAGACATATAATGACAATTTTCACTTTACCTTTTGGTAGAATTACATCACAAAGACGACGTTTATAAAAACACATGATGGGTTTATTTCTTCTCCCGACCGGTCGTGGTTTTCATAGTCAAGAATTCAAGTTTCACATTCTAAGTTTCAAAGGTGACCGTCTCGCTTCTAGACGTTAAAATCCCATGTCTGGACTGACTTCTGTCGTCCTAAGACTCTCTCCCAGATTCTCCCTTAGTTTCTCTCTGCTTAACTCTAAAGTTTCTAACTATATCGAGAACTTCCCATTTTCCATGACGTCATACACATGTTAAAACATGTGTCTTCTTTCACGTGTTCTGGAAATGCGTGTCTAAAACTTTTTCCTTTGTTTACAAAAGGAATTTTAACCTATATTCCCAGTAACCTATTTTTCCAATATGTTAAAAACATGTTTATTAAATTATCTTATAGTTGCATTCTTCAATTAAATTTTCATAACAGAATTGACAATGCACATTCTTTTTCTTGAAACTATTTTATCTCTAAGCTAAACAATGGTTTGTTTTCACATTCCATTTGCTAATTCTCTCTCGTAATCTATTTCTAAACCTAAATTACGAGGTTCGAATTTCGTCTATTCTATTTCATTTTCATTTTAACTAAATCTCTCTATTTTTATACTTACATGAAAAGGAGACAGCCCTTATCATGTAACATGTATATACAGTCAGAGGCATGGTTAATTATGGTAGAGTCTTTAAAAAAAGAACGGTATAGAAAATATAATTATTTTTATAATTGCAATTAATGTCTAAGAGGTATAAAGGCTTGGTTATCTGATTCTAGATTATGTTACTAGTTAAGATAGAGTGTAAAAATTATAGACCAAGTCGCAGCATATATCTGACTGAGTCCTTTTGGCAGAGTGCGAGATATCTGGTCATGTTTAAGTATTTAGAGTGAATTGAAGAATGCAGGTTAGTTTCACTTAATTCTAGGATATTCGGAGAATTTACTAAGTGAAATGATATATCCCTATGTTTTTGCTGTGCAAGTTGGTTCGTGCAAGAAAAGTGCAAAGATTGAGTTTATGACATGTAAAACTTTCTAGCTGAGGTCGACGATAGCACGGAAATAGGTCAATCAGTTTCGTATGAAAGAGAACGTGGAAATAAAGAAAGAGAAATGGCATAAAAGAAAGAGAAGAAGATATATTTTCTCTCGCATGCAAGTCAGTCTGGTTTCCGAGTTGGGATAGAACAGAGGCGTTGAGATTGGCGAAATAATGCGTTGGAAAAAGAAACACAAAAACGCTTGAGACAGCAATGTGACAGGTACCGGTTCACTCGTAAATGAAATAAAGTGATCTGTGCCATATAGTCGGCGTCGTATTTTCGTCTTATATGTTATCATCGACCAGTACGAGAAGAATCGCATCCCAGAGAAGACCAATATAACACGCAACAGACAAAATCCCCCCGGATCTTACAATAATACTACATAAGAGCCCACAAAAAGGGGGAGAATTAGTTTTTTTGTGTGAGTTTTTATTTGAGCGTTTTTTTTTTCTCTTTTTTTGCCTTGAATATCATTTTATTTGATTATTTCTAGTTTGGAGGTAGAGTTATATAAATATAGAAATACAGATAGCAAGATAATTGTGGGTCACTATAATCTCCAGCTCCAGAAAACCTAAATAAAATATTTCTAGTTCACAGAAGTAATTATAGACATACTGTCCAGTAAACGAGGACTAAAATCACGCTTACAAATATGATTATTACTTTCTTTGAATCGGTTTTCTTCTTTTACATGTAATCATTTTGCATTGCAATCAAAACCTTGAGGCTAACATAAATAATGCGTGATGTAGCTTTTTTGCCGAACTCAAGAAACCGTTATTTTGTGAAAGGATAACACACACAAAACATCGACACGATGCACTCGTTCTGTTCGACGTCGGTAACAGACGAGACGCTTATTATTAACAATATCGACGTGTCCATGTTCCCTTCAGTGAAATGCGAATTTAATATCGTTCATCTAATTGCGAAAAGAGCTGTTTATTAGCAGGGAATCTTGTGAGTAGTCCGTGTATGATATATCCTATTTGATAATAGTCGCAATAAAACACGGAAGATATATCGCTTTTAGTAGTAGTCATAATTACAATCTAGTAGACAATCATATGGATAAAAATCATCTTATTATATTACTAGCGGTGGGTACTCGACGTTGCCCGGGTTTTTAGATGCCTGTGTGGTTGGGGGTGGTAAAATGAAAACAAAGCGAAATATTTAAATATTAGAAAATGAAAAAAATCCTGGAAGAAAAAACAATTAAAAAGAATAAACGTGATGCAATACGAACGGTTCGGCGGTGCCCGGGTGTTTGAAAATCCTAAAAAAGTTGGAATGGTGGGGGCTCAAACTCGAATCATTGAGGCGAAAGCGCCCCCTCCCCCAAAAAACGAAAAAAAAACGACAAAAACGTGATGAATTAACTAAAAAGTGAATTAGGTCAAATATCAATTCTGCAGTGAACGAATACTAAATAAATTTTTTTGTTATTTTCTCGAATTCTAAATGATTTTATTTGTTTTAATTTTAATTTAAGTGTAATGCAAGTGAATTCACGATATCGTTGCGTTGTAATAATAAATAGTAAAGAATTAATTCTTTGTGTAAAAATAAATGTTTAGTTGCAAGCAATAATAAATAAAGGTATAGTTAGATTTAATGGTTAGAGTCGTTAAAACCGGAAGTAAGAACTGGTTAGTCCCGCAGGTTGCGTCTTACACTAACTAAAAAAAGCAAAAAGAAAACAATAACAATAATCGCGTTTTCTTTTTATATTTTTTCTTTTTATTTTATTTAGGGTAAAAACAGAAAACATAAATCAGGGAAAGAAGATAAAAAAACGGCATAAATAACCTTGTACGATTCCAAACCGGTGTTTCCTCCTACTGTTTCTTGTGAACGCATTCGATGCGGTGTAAATGGGGAGCGGGAAAAAAGGAGGAATCTAATAGAGAGAAAAGATGTTGCAACATCCATTGAATCTAACCGATTTTGGCAGTGAACTCTCACCAGGAAAATATAGGAATATACGGTTATCGAGCAAGTGTAAGGGTAATAGGCATATAGCACACCTCAGATCCTGTGCTGCAGTTTGTGCACATTACATTTGCATGTAATATCTTGATTTTTAATCCTATTAAGGTCAAACTCACACGAGAAAAATGACTTCATTTTATTTATATAGAGAAGAGAATATCTTTTTAGGGAAAGAGTAATAAACCCTTATCTATATAAAACCAGGTACAGCGATATGTTTATATATTTGTATGAATATCATTCACTTTTCAAGTTATGAACTGATAACTATGAACATCTTCAAGTGTACAAAGTTAAGTACATGCTTATGTATACAAATTTATATTTCAAATTATAAACATAAACTAATTAACAGATCAATATGAATTTTGCAACTTAGTTACAATGCGTAAAGATGGGTAATGTTGGTTATAATTAGTTTAATTTAATTTTTTGCACAGGTGCTGGTGGAAGATTGTGATGCAAATCCACATAACTGAAATTTATGACACAGTTTAACACTATACATTAATTAAAAAACTATATCAAATATAAAGTGTCATGACCATAATTTAAAGGATTTTTGTATGCATAATATAAACAGAATCCGTCATTTCAAAAGTAAAATGTTTGCATTAGTTATTGGAGACAAATAAAACAGAATTGCTTGAAGTTCAGTTTCTTCTTAACATCCCCTAAGCTTGGGGTTTTAATTTTGAACAATTTCTTGAAACAATATTATAAAAATGCTTTGAACAAAATGTATCAAGAGTTCTAGATTTTTTATTGAATTATATTTTAACAAGACATAAAAAGCAATGAGTGTTCATTTTCCGTCCACTTTTTGTATAATTACTGTTTTTCTATATCTTATTATGATATCAATTTTATTGTCGAAGAAATCCATAAGTATACTTACCCATTGCATTTTCAATTTAGAAGTCAAAATTAATTCTAATTCAAGTACACTTCTTACGAGAGAAAATCATTAGTGACAAATTGCCTCCGACAATGTTTTCGACAGCGTCGAAATTCAAAAAATAAGTAGAAAATATAAATAATTTATTTTGTGGCGTATATGTGTCGACGGCAATATTTTTATTTCAATTAATAAAACCAACAAATTTGATTTAACGTGTGGTCACATATACTTTAATATAATTCTTTCCTACTTCCAAAAGAAAAATGTAAACCACTAGGAAGTTGGTAGCATATAAAGACAACAGATATTACACTGCATCCAGAGAAAAACATATATTACATTATCGGTCTAACTAAAGACATATGCTAACATGACAACAGAACATACGTGTTACAGAATCCTTGTATTAAGCGTTGTGATATAGTCCCTTAATAATTGTATAAAGAACTCAATTGAGCATTACAAAAGAGCACAATGGCATACACAATCGAATAATAGTATAGTTTCTGTTTTAGACAGATAGAACCAAGTCTCCATCGGTAAAATATTGTTCCAATATAAATTTGTAAATAAATTTAAAAAATTGCTATTATTTTCTTACTATTTACTTTGGCATGGAAAAAGTTAAGTATCACAATTATGAATACAATATCAATTATACATTGGGGTTGCCTCTGTTACTATCATTCTAAATTCCATAGGTGGTGCACATGAGAACGAAAAAGTCAATCCCACGCGTTATTTCATAACGTAACAAGTCTAGTTATTACCCTTTTGTATGAAAGATAGAAATGAAACGTGGGTTAATGGAAGGGTTGCAACACTTTTAACCGTCCCTTTGACTCGTTGATAACTATTTAACATTTCTCATCACTCTTAATCGCATAATAATAAGAACATTCGTATTTTGCAAGAAAATGCTTCTCCGCAGCGATCAATACTAAGCCCTTTGGGTATCGAAGCGAGTATTCACCGTGTCTATGATTGCTGTGCTCGAGTCCGAAGGGCGTAGTTAAACGGTGGAAATTTGATGAAACCTTTCGGTGACCATAACTGGCATTCATATAAGCATAATGAAAAATGGAAACGTATTGATTCATAAAATGTATACACCCGAGTTATGCATCAGTGATAATAATAATATTTCAAACTTAAACGTAACAGAAATACGTAAATCGGAAGGGTTTGTTATAAAAAGGAAGGGGTGAAGCTGACAATTAAAACTTAGATCAAGAAAATATTATTTCAAATTAGACTATATATTGTTATGAAAATATTATTTCAAATTAGACTATATATTGTTATGAAAATATTATTTCAAATTAGACTATATATTGTTATGAAAATATTATTTCAAATTAGACTATATATTGTTATGAAAATATTATTTCAAATAAGACTATATATTGTTATGAAAATATTATTTCAAATTAGACTATATATTGTTATGAAAATATTATTTCAAATTAGACTATATATTGTTATGAAAATATTATTTCAAATTAGACTATATATTGTTATGAAAACATTATTTCAAATTAGACTGTATATTGTTATGAAAATATTATTTACAATTAGACTGTATATTGTTATGAAAATATTATTTCAAATTAGACTGTATATTGTTATGAAAATATTATTTCAAATTAGACTATATATTGTTATGAAAATATTATTTCAAATTAGACTGTATATTGTTATGAAAACATTATTTCAAATTAGACTGTATATTGTTATGAAAATATTATTTCAAATTAGACTATATATTGTTATGAAAATATTATTTCAAATTAGACTATATATTGTTATGAAAATATTATTTCAAATTAGACTATATATTGTTATGAAAATATTATTTCAAATTAGACTGTATATTGTTATGAAAATATTATTTCAAATTAGACTGTATATTGTTATGAAAATATTATTTCAAATTAGACTGTATATTGTTATGAAAACATTATTTCAAATTAGACTGTATATTGTTATGAAAATATTATTTCAAATTAGACTGTATATTGTTATGAAAATATTATTTCAAATTAGACTGTATATTGTTATGAAAATATTATTTCAAATTAGACTATATATTGTTATGAAAATATTATTTCAAATTAGACTGTACATTGTTATGAAAACATTATTTCAAATTAGACTGTATATTGTTATGAAAATATTATTTCAAATTAGACTTTATATTGTTATGAAAATATTATTTCAAATTAGACTGTATATTGTTACGAAAATATTATTTCAAATTAGACTATAGATTGTTATGAAAATATTATTTCAAATTAGACTATATATTGTTATGAAAATATTATTTCAAATTAGACTATATATTTTTATGAAAATATTATTTCAAATTAGACTGTATATTGTTACGAAAATATTATTTCAAATTAGACTATATATTGTTATGAAAATATTACTTCAAATTAGACTATATATTGTTATGAAAATATTATTTCAAATTAGACTATATATTGTTATGAAAATATTATTTACAAATTAGACTATATATTGTTATGAAAATATTATTTAAAATTAGACTGTATATTGTTATGAAAATATTATTTCAAATTAGACTATATATTGTTATGAAAATATTATTTCAAATTAGACTATATATTGTTATGAAAATATTATTTCAAATTAGACTGTATATTGTTACGAAAATATTATTTCAAATTAGACTATATATTGTTATGAAAATATTATTTCAAATTAGACTGTATATTGTTACGAAAATATTATTTCAAATTAGACTATATATTGTTATGAAAATATTATTTCAAATTAGACTATATATTGTTATGAAAATATTATTTCAAATTAGACTATATATTGTTATGAAAATATTATTTCAAATTAGACTATATATTGTTATGAAAATATTATATCAAATTAGACTGTATATTGTTACGAAAATATTATTTCAAATTAGACTGTATATTGTTATGAAAATATTATTTCAAATTAGACTATATATTGTTATGAAAATATTATTTCAAATTAGACTGTATATTGTTATGAAAATATTATTCCAAATTAGACTGTATATTGTTATGAAAATATTATTTCAAATTAGACTGTATATTGTTATGAAAATATTATTTCAAATTAGACTGTATATTGTCATGAAAATATTATTTCAAATTAGACTGTATATTGTTACGAAAATATTATTGCAAATTAGACTGTA
The DNA here is from genome assembly GCF_053919585.1 of Euprymna scolopes. NCBI lineage: Eukaryota > Metazoa > Mollusca > Cephalopoda > Sepiida > Sepiolidae > Euprymna > Euprymna scolopes. The sequence continues at coordinate 3,980,157 of NC_136513.1, forward strand.
TATTGTTATGAAAATATTATTTCAAACTAGACTATATATTGTTATGAAAATATTATTTCAAATTAGACTATATATTGTTATGAAAATATTATTTCAAATTAGACTGTATATTGTTATGAAAATATTATTTCAAATTAGACTATATATTGTTATGAAAATATTATTTCAAATTAGACTATATATTGTTATGAAAATATTATTTCAAATTAGACTGTATATTGTTACGAAAATATTGTTTCAAATTAGACTATATATTGTTATGAAAATATTATTTCAAATTAGACTGTATATTGTTACGAAAATATTATTTCAAATTAGACTATAGATTGTTATGAAAATATTATTTCAAATTAGACTATATATTGTTATGAAAATATTATTTCAAGTTAGACTATATATTGTTATGAAAATATTATTTCAAATTAGACTATATATTGTTATGAAAATATAATTTCAAATTAGACTGTATATTGTTATGAAAATATTATTTAAAATTAGACTGTATATTGTTATGAAAATATTATTTAAAATTAGACTATTGTTATGAAAATATTATTTCAAATTAGACTATATATTGTTACGAAAATATTATTTCAAATTAGACTATATGTTGTTATGAAAATATTATATCAAATTAGACTGTATATTGTTATGAAAATATTATTTCAAATCAGACTGTATATTGTTATGAAAATATAATTTCAAATTAGACTATATATTGTTATGAAAATATTATTTCAAATTAGACTGTATATTGTTATGAAAATATTATTTACAAATTAGACTGTATATTGTTATGAAAATATAATTTCAAATTAGACTATATATTGTTATGAAAATATTATATCAAATTAGACTGTATATTGTTATGAAAATATTATTTAAAATTAGACTATTGTTATGAAAATATTATTTCAAATTAGACTATATATTGTTACGAAAATATTATTTCAAATTAGACTATATGTTGTTATGAAAATATTATATCAAATTAGACTGTATATTGTTATGAAAATATTATTTCAAATCAGACTGTATATTGTTATGAAAATATAATTTCAAATTAGACTATATATTGTTATGAAAATATTATTTCAAATTAGACTGTATATTGTTATGAAAATATTATTTACAAATTAGACTGTATATTGTTATGAAAATATAATTTCAAATTAGACTATATATTGTTATGAAAATATTATATCAAATTAGACTGTATATTGTTATGAAAATATTATTTACAAATTAGACTGTATATTGTTATGAAAATATAATTTCAAATTAGACTATATATTGTTATGAAAATATTATTTCAAATTAGACTGTATATTGTTATGAAAATATTATTTCAAATTAGACTATATATTGTTATGAAAATATTATTTCAAATCAGACTATATATTGTTATGAAAATATTATTTCAAATCAGACTGTATATTGTTATGAAAATATTATTTCAAATTAGACTATATATTGTTATGAAAATATTATTTCAAATCAGACTGTATATTGTTATGAAAATATTATTTACAAATTAGACTGTATATTGTTACGAAAATATTATTTCAAATTAGACTATATATTGTTATGAAAATATTATTTCAAATCAGACTATATATTGTTATGAAAATATTATTTCAAATCAGACTGTATATTGTTATGAAAATATTATTTCAAATTAGACTATATATTGTTATGAAAATATTATTTCAAATCAGACTGTATATTGTTATGAAAATATAATTTCAAATTAGACTATATATTGTTATGAAAATATTATTTCAAATTAGACTATATATTGTTATGAAAATATTATTTCAAATCAGACTATATATTGTTATGAAAATATTATTTCAAATCAGACTGTATATTGTTATGAAAATATTATTTCAAATTAGACTATATATTGTTATGAAAATATTATTTCAAATCAGACTGTATATTGTTATGAAAATATTATTTCAAATTAGACTATATATTGTTATGAAAATATTATTTCAAATCAGACTGTATATTGTTATGAAAATATTATTTCAAATTAGACTATATATTGTTATGAAAATATTATTTCAAATCAGACTGTATATTGTTATGAAAATATAATTTCAAATTAGACTATATATTGTTATGAAAATATTATTTCAAATTAGACTATATATTGTTATGAAAATATTATTTCAAATTAGACTATATATTGTTATGAAAATATTATTTCAAATCAGACTGTATATTGTTATGAAAATATTATTTCAAATTAGACTATATATTGTTATGAAAATATTATTTCAAATCAGACTGTATATTGTTATGAAAATATTATTTCAAATTAGACTATATATTGTTATGAAAATATTATTTCAAATTAGACTGTATATTGTTACGAAAATATTATTTCAAATTAGACTATATATTGTTATGAAAATATTATTTCAAATTAGACTATATATTGTTATGAAAATATTATTTCAAGTTAGACTATATATTGTTATGAAAATATTATTTCAAATTAGACTATATATTGTTATGAAAATATTATTTCAAATTAGACTATATATTGTTATGAAAATATTATTTCAAATCAGACTGTATATTGTTATGAAAATATTATTTCAAATTAGACTATATATTGTTATGAAAATATTATTTCAAATTAGACTATATATTGTTATGAAAATATTATTTCAAATCAGACTGTATATTGTTATGAAAATATTATTTCAAATTAGACTATATATTGTTATGAAAATATTATTTCAAATCAGACTGTATATTGTTATGAAAATATTATTTCAAATTAGACTATATATTGTTATGAAAATATTATTTCAAATCAGACTGTATATTGTTATGAAAATATTATTTCAAATTAGACTATATATTGTTATGAAAATATTATTTCAAATCAGACTGTATATTGTTATGAAAATATTATTTCAAATTAGACTATATATTGTTATGAAAATATTATTTCAAATCAGACTGTATATTGTTATGAAAATATAATTTCAAATTAGACTATATATTGTTATGAAAATATTATTTCAAATTAGACTATATATTGTTATGAAAATATTATTTCAAATTAGACTATATATTGTTATGAAAATATTATTTCAAATCAGACTGTATATTGTTATGAAAATATTATTTCAAATTAGACTATATATTGTTATGAAAATATTATTTCAAATCAGACTGTATATTGTTATGAAAATATTATTTCAAATTAGACTATATATTGTTATGAAAATATTATTTCAAATTAGACTGTATATTGTTACGAAAATATTATTTCAAATTAGACTATATATTGTTATGAAAATATTATTTCAAATTAGACTATATATTGTTATGAAAATATTATTTCAAGTTAGACTATATATTGTTATGAAAATATTATTTCAAATTAGACTATATATTGTTATGAAAATATTATATACAGCGCTTTAATTAAATCATAATTCTCTTTAACATTAAATCCTAACCGACGGATAGACTGATGTCATTTTAGACATTTATACAGACGACTCGACTATCTACGGCGACACTTCAAAGGCCAGCAATGACCATGATCTTTCTAATCCTCCCCTTAATCTTGATAACGTGGTGCAATGGCGAAAAATGTACTTGGTTAATTTTAATGCATCGAAAATTAAGTTCCTTTTCTTTCATCATAATCACTCTGATCCCCACCACCCCTCAACTGAAATGAATAGACCCATGTCTTTACAAGCTTCTTGGACTGCCCTTGACTCCTGATCTAAAATAGAACACATATATCAAATTTGTTGCCTGGAAAAATTGTTGGATCGCTCTACTGCTTCAGTAATTACCTAACTGTTGTTACAATTCTCTATCTGTATAAGAGCCAGATACGCCCTAAAATTGAGTACTATTGCCACATCTGGGCAGGAGCTCCTCGGCACACCTTATACTGCCTTGAGAGTTCAAAACCGGCTTCAAAATAAAAACGTGTTTCCCACAGAAGAGACTCGCGAGCCTGCCTCTGCTCTATCGGTATTTTCATAGTAAGTGCTCGACAATATATAGTCTCACTTTGCCAAACATTGACAAAAATTATCTGCTAGTTACAACTACTATGTATGATTATCTACTAACTTTCTGCGTATGAATGTGAACGCAGACTCCATGAACAAACTTCTTTCCCAGAGGTGGCCTTTTGAACACGGTTCCGCTGGCATAATTCTCGATTGAATACAACGTTGTAGCCTTCAAATCTAATATAAAAAAAAGTTCCTGTTAAGTGATTCTCATAAATAATCAAATTTTACCTATTTTACATCATAACTGATTACTACATAAACCACCCTACATTAATTAACCCTTATCCTCGAGTGGCATTTATGCCTTTTTAATTGGTTACTACTAAGTAATATATATATATATATATATATATATATATATATATATATATATATATAAAATGAAGCATTTAATATCGATTAAAATGATGTTATAAACTGAACCGTGAGAGACCAAATAAAATTCTATTTCAAACTAAAGGGTAACCGACCGAAGAAAATTGTAATCCAAACTTGAGCTATCAAAGAAGACGCTAATTAAAAATAGCTGTAGAATATTAAATAACGTTTTATATCAAGGTAGGCGTAATGCATAGTACATTACATGTGACAAAATAGCGCATTTTATAATAATAATACAGAATCCATATATTAATACGATAGCGTATGTGTTATTTTCTGTGTCACGCTTACATCCCAGTCGTTTAATTGTTATGTACTACCATTTCTTGGAATAAATAATTTCACCAAGAATTCCTCAAAAGTTTTGGTTTCGGTTTCAATTAGAACTAATGACACTCCAATAATCGATTTTTTAATAATAATTTTATCAAGAATTTTTCATAAGTCTTGATTTCGGTTTCGATTTTAGCTGATGGCACCTTCGTAATCTATTTTTTTTAAATAATCTTATCAAGAATTCCTCATAAGATTTGGTATCGCTTTCGATTATAGCTAAAGGAACTAAAGTTATATATATATATATATATATATATATATATTTATTTATTTATTGATTTATTTATTTTTGAAATCGCAACTTTATCTATATAATTATAAAACTCAAATGACCTTGTAACGGATATTGTAACCCAACATCCGGTTTACGACTTCCTGTTTTGCATGCGTACATAAACAAATAATCAACGCGACAATAAAACGTGTTGTTTTACTGTGTACGTTTTTAGCGTCCCAATTGTTTTTTTGGTTTTTTCGCGTTTAAATTATCCAAATAAGCAATTGTTAATACTTTCTGCCTTTTTTGTACATCGTTCATTTCCGTATAACGTTTAAGTTATTTTAACGCAATTTTCTTACAAATAAATCTATTTTAACCATTTGACAGCCATAAGAGCATTTTACAACGGCGATATACAAACCGCCTTCATTTTTTTATAAATTTATTCTCCATTTTTAAATATACCTTTCTTAAAAAAACATTCATACATTTTCTTCTACACTACCAACATAATAAATAACCTGGAAAATATGTTTTTTTAATTTGCGTTACAAGTATATAATCAACGCGACAATAAAACGTATTGTTTTACTGTGTGCGTTTTCAGCGTCCCAATTGTTCATTTTCGCGTTTAAATTAAAATATATATCAAAATTTGAATTTAATTTAAGTATTATGGCAAAAAAGGACAGTATGTGGAAATGGCGGCATTCGATACATACACACAACTCTGACATCAGATAAACTCCTTGCTCTTCATGACACAAAACTAGATAAAACTAGATATAATGCATATGAAATAAGGGTGTGTATATATCTCCACAGAATAGCATGATTTACAGACTGGGAAAGAAGAGAACGTTTGCTATTATCTTCGCAGTTACAAAGTTCTACCTATATTGTCACGGACCATTACTGATACTGCAGACCGACCATAAGCCTCTATTGACCATCTTTCGTTCGAAGAAAGGCTTACTGGTTTGCAGAGCTGACAAACTCCTGAGCTGGAGTATTATTGTATTGAATTACAATTTCAATTTAGAGTACCTCTCTTCAAAGCACATAATAAACAGACTTCCAAGGTTAGTCCCAGTACAGAGTGAATATCTCGCGGACTCAATAATTGCTTTCGTACTAGTAGTGAAATTCAAAATCATGATGTGCAATATTATTAAACACCTTTTAGTTACACTGCATAAAATTAAATGCGAAACACAGAAAGGCGAATTTATTTGTGCTGTTAAACAGATTATCGCAAATAAAGACCAACAACTGTTTTTCTATGTGTGATGACGTCTTACTATACAGCATATATATATATATATGTATATATATATATATATATATATATATATATATATATATATATATATATATATATATATATATGAACATTTTTACTGTGTTTCTCCAGTACTTTTTAATTTCTTTGAGTTAATTTTATTTATATACTATCTGGACGCCCGGAATTGCCCGGTTGTACAATACGTTTAAACATGATATTTTAATTCATGCAAATTACGTATTTTTATAGAATCAGTCCTCTTTTTAAAATCATATATTACGAGGAATAATTTGTCCGGTGGACTAATCTGTAATGAAAAATAAAAAAAATTATAATGTAATGTCGTTCATCAAATTTCTTTTTCGGAAACTATGAGGAAGGATGTCTCACACACACAAAGTGACTTTTATATAATAGTAGATATTTGAACTTGTTTAATATAAAGGGAGAGATAGATATATAGATAGGCAGATATAATTAGCTTTTCTTGCATTTAATTGTGCATTTTCCAGAAGGAAGTCGATTTATACTTAGTTTATGGTATGTTGAATTTAGTTAGTATGCCTGGGAATGTAGATTTTATATTCTGCTTTTATTTTTAGTATTTTGTAATATACTCAAAATATCTGCGTATGTGTAAGTAAAGTTAAATCAAAATGTTTTTGGCCGTAATAATATTACATGATGAACATTAACAGATATAAATGAATTAACATTCACAGTATAGGGAAATTTGATTCAATACCAGTTAAATATGTTTTGGAATTTAATGACACCGTTTAGTTATTTGTCCATTTTGTGCCATCAGTGACCAATACGTTTACAGATGTGCAAGTGAAATCAAAAATTACGCGAAAATGTTACACCATTTTTATATAATTAAACTTTACGAAGAACAGATTATTTATATTTTTTAATGTGACTTTCATTTGGATCCGACATCTACGAATAGCAAACTCGACGTATTATTTACTTTAGAAATAAACAAATGCGATCAAACGACAATTTGGTGTCATGACCTCGGCGATAATTACTCGGGATTCTGGACAACAATATAATGTGGAAACTAATGTCCATATGATACAAATATGTGTTGCATGTGAAAGTAAAAATTATGAAAGTGCTACAACTACTATGATTACTACTAATGCTACTGCTACTACTAATGAAAATACCAGTACATCAGAATTTGCAACTTCCTTACTAGCACTACATGAAAAAGAAACACGAGTGTACTCATACGTTGTTAAAGTAAAGTCTTCTTATAGAGTTTTAGAGAATCAATAGACCGAAAACTAAAAGCACCATAAAATTACCAAGCAAGGGAATGCACGATAAGTGAAATCTGATTTGACGGGTTATAATTTAAATTCCAGAGAAAAAAAAATCGGCTTTTATCAGCAAGAACACAATGGTAAACAGCTGTTAAAAATGGTAAACATAAAGCAAACTAATTGAAAATCATGACTAACATTGGCAGAATGAACTGCAAATCATGACTAACACTGGCAGAATGAACTGAAAATCTAGGAGTTGTTTTTGCCAATGAGTTATTACTGGAAAAGATTTATGAGAGAACTTCTAATGGGTAAGAAATACTAATGGTTTATTTAAAAATAATTGTACTATTTGTGACTTAATATACTTATTACATTTATAACAGCCTTATTGCTACAAATTGTTTTGTACAAATTAATTACAATATTGCAATGTTGTCTGAACAAATGTTAATATTTAAAAGTAAAACCCAATCATAATTAGTTTAGTTCTATTTTATTTCGTGAAGCCTTATATATAATGAGTTAATTGCAAAGTATGTAGATGGTTCGATCGTCTTGGTCACCTTTGTTTCTGTGGGTTTCATAAGTAAAGCTGGCTGGCAGTTACCAAAATCTTTATTGATCGATTATGGGTTAAAACTGCTGATCTTTCTTTAAATTGTACTCTCGATTCATATTTATTAATTGAACTAAGAAATAACCCAAAATTGAATGAGAATCAGCAAATGTTCCACTCTCTTTTATTTTTCTTGTGAAATCGCCCAATGTTTAATCAATTTTATGAACAGTGTGCTCTAATTCGCGAACCCCCGCCTTGTATCGGAATGGAAACTATAGATTTCCTTCGCAGTGACTTTGTCCACAGTACACTGTAGTTTGCATTGCACTGTAGAGAATCATCTGCACATAATGGCTTAACTTAAATTTTAATGATAAAATCAAGTATCATGGTTTAATTTTACCATAAATTGAAACATTGTGATAAAAGTTGAGTAGAATACATTTTGATCAGCTCATTTGGCTTCATGGAATCAGTGTTCATTAATAGCATGTGTGTCCATGGTTTAATATCGGCCGACTCATACCAAATATTACATAATAGCTCTGTACTAAATGATACATTCGATTGGGGTTGGAATACATATTTTCCCCGAAATAATAAAAGGAGAATAATTTAAATAGCCTTAAAAAATAGAAAATATGTAATTTTACTAAATTAAAGATTTATATTAGCATTCATAGCATCGAATTTTATTTTTTAATTATACAAGACTAATTCGATCTTATTACTATCAAAGTAGCAGAAAGGTCTACAGAAAAGTAGGTCCTAGAGCAAATCTCTAATCGCCTGAGGAATAGAAAAATTCATATTGTCAGCTGCTTTTTTGGACTTGCCGTATTCTATCATGTTACTATGTATTTGCATTGCTGATTATTTGCGAATACGATGTACCGCGGTACAGCCGGGTTCTAGTAGTCATCCATGCGAAGAAACGTTATCAAAATGCAAATATAACGGACATTATAGACAGTTCTGTACTGTTCTTTTGGCCGCACAGACCAAAACACTTGAACACGATGACAGACTTAATATAGATTTCAGAACTCATTTGCATATATATGTTCCATGCTGTTTATGTAATCGTCTAAAAGATGAACAAATCCAAGAGATCACTCCCGGCGTTTCGTTTGTGCTGTTTTTTTTTTTTTAATATATATTTATTAGGGTTGAGCCGATTAATCGGGATCGGAAGTTTTTCTGATATCATAATCGATATCGGAATCGGAAAAAACTTGAATTGATTTCTGATCTCTTAAACGAGTCTTTATTTTTTTAACAAAAATGTGAAACAGACACGTGTATTAGAAGTTATTGATCTACATGAAACTAAGGATTACAAAATCACAGGTTATGAATCCCATTTCCAGATTTAGTATTGACATTTCGGGTTTAATTTATTTTTGATGGTCAATTATGGTAAACAAATTAAACATTCTTAAGTCCAATTAGCTATTCTCTTAGTAAACCTTTTCGCACATTCGAACTTCCTGATAGCCAGCATTTAAAGTCCATCGACAATTTGTTTTTCAATTTCATTGGCGCCAGCTAAACACCCATGTTGTCTGTTCATCGACTTCTTCTAAAATAATTTATGTTTTATTGTATTTGGTCACTTCAAGACAAAAACATAAGTTTCTCAACATCTTCGAGTAAATACATAAAAAGAAAACGCTAAAATTTGTCGAACTAAAAATAGAAATTATACGTACACTTAAACATACCGTTCCCCCTACTCAAAAAAAAGACGAATGGAATTTGGATATTTGGTAGTATAACTATGAGCGCAAAAAGGAGATGAACAAATATGCAGCACATATCTGCTACCTGTCTGGATCAGTTTATTTATGTTTAAAAGCGTGTTCTAGTTCAAAACAAATCGGACATCAACTCGGTTAATTAGAACTAAAAATGGCTTCCCATAAATCCTACACGATGATTCTTAATAATCGCTCAAAACCGAGAATTAAACAAAATGCTTGCAGAAATTCATCAAATAAATGTCAAAATATACTTTCTACCAGTAATTTTTTTAATTTTCGATTCTTAAGCGATTTGATTAGATAGGATTAGTGGTAAAATAATTAGTGATTATCCATAAAAAGTTAGAATGGCCTGGAAATTATTATTTTACGTTAAATTTATATACAAAACTGATGTCATTTGTTTGTCCACGTAATCATCTAAAAACAGGTAAAATTTCATTATGGGAGAGAGCTGCAGTTAAAGGTGTGAATGTATAAATTATTATCATAGTTATTATCATTATCATTATAATTGTTATTATCATTATTATTATTAGTAGTAGTAGTAGTATTAGTAGTAGTTTTTATATTTTATTACAGTAAAATAAATCAATCTAATAAACGACGAAATTGGGAGAAAAAATATAAATAGAGGGGGGGGAGATACTTAACAGATCCCCCATGTAAAGAATGGTATTCGAAACAGCAACATTATTATGTAGAAATTCAGTCTTGATATGGCGACGCGCTCTTAACTATTCTGTCCTTACATTGTTTTCTTATTTATTATTTCGGCTTTTTGTTTATGAAAATCAATTACAGGGAAAACGAATTTAAGTAATATATGTATACATATATATATATATATATGTGTGTGTGTGTGTGTGTGTGTGTGTGTGTGTGTGTGTGTGTGTGTGTGTGTGTGTGTGTGTGCGTGTAGCACTGGTATAGATCGCAACGGAAAAATTGGGCGGTAAAAATGGCACCGGTAAAAATAGCAAAAGTGAAATAATAAGTAAAAATGGCACTTTGACAACGAAAAATTAAAACCGTTCTAGAAGTGCAGGTAAATATCGCATTCTTCTCGTTTTAAATACGACTTAACCATCTCCCCAAAATAAGTATATAAAATTTAATAGACATTTACACCGGGGGGGGGGCAAGGCGCTAGGCTTTTACTTTAATAGGGGTTAATCATAGTTGACGTAAAAGTAAAAATGCTTTCTGCTAATTTGACTGATTCTTTTAGCAAACCAGCGTGAAAAGTCTTTGGGTGGTAGAGATAAGAATGATGAATCTTAAATGCTTGTACGTCCATTTTCTTTTCTTTTTTTGTCTTTATTCGTTTGACTATTCATCATAATTTATAACTCTAGCAAAGCCGGGAGTCACACTGCTTAACAACTGAAAACAAAACCAAAAGGTGAACGAATTCTCCACCAGGCAGCACTGATATTATTTATGTTTTTCGTTTTTTTATGTTCTTTGTTTCTGCACAGAAAACTTTTAATTTTTACATGTTGCTAAGATTCTCTGCGTCAATATTGAATCGAAAACTATGTTGTTCAATGTTTGAGGGATTTCCCCACAGAGAATGACCTACCTTTATAATATAGGCTAAATGTATTTTTTTAGGTTTTGCAATCGACTCTTGCAATATACGCTTAGTGTATTTTATCGCTTCCCAGTTTTATACTCTTTCAATGATGCGTTGTATACCATTGGCTTAAAATTAACCCCATAAATGTTCTTGGTTCAAAAAGCATACTCAGCAGTGCTCTGTGTCGACCAGAGAAAATAAGAAGAAAGAAAGGTAGTCGACATAGCAAATATGGTCAGCTAGTTTTATCAAGGAAAACAGATGCAGTGATATTTCGCGAAGATGAGCGAAACTGTCGCCTTGGCTAACGACGTTGTACATAAATGGCAATAAATGATCATTTTGGCAGACGAGGATCGATTAGGATAATGGTGTGTTGTCAACCAGATTAAAGAGCAGCCTATTATGAAGAGAAATGTCGACAACTGTAGTTAGACACACATCTGAATTCTATTTTTCGTCTTAACCTTTCACTAACCTTACGTTTAATTATATTCTAAATTGCTTTGGAACCGTGCATGAAAATTGTATGATATACCAGTTAGTCTTAGAGCAGTGTTGCTTAAATACTTGCTTAGATATTACTATTCTATCGTTAGAATGAAGAAGAATTGTGAAATTTACTGGAAAAATACACTATTTAGTATTTCTTATTAACTACATATATAAATAATTATGTCATGTGTTTATTGGTAAATCAATCAGGAGTTATGTTCATAAGCAATTATAATTCGGTTTGGACGAATGTAAAATATATCTTATGTCCAATTTATAACTGTTTATGAACTAACATTGTTAGAAAATTAATTATCTAATCGTTTTATGATATTAAGTTATGTCATTTCTTCAAATGCATGAAATACGTATCTAGTTAAAAAGTCATTTATTCTTACGCGAGATTCGAGCTCAGGTATTGATATCATAAACAACATTGTCTTTGTAATGCGTACTCCGCTGATTACTATTTTCGTTACAGATCTCTATTTTTATACAAACATATAATTTCTAAAGATATGATATTATACACATGGATAAATAGATTAATAATATGCTCACGAATAGTGAATATGCTTGTTAATATATTTGCAATAATCAGCAAAGAGAAGTGTGGAAATATGAAGTAAAATCTTTGTGTGAGTGACCGTGATTTTGTTTCAGGCATGCAAGCACATAATAATAAACATATTAATTCGCCATGTTAATAATAATAATAATAATAATAATAATAATAATAATTATTATTATTATTATTATTATTATTATTATTATTATTATTAATAATAATTATTATTATTATTAATATTATTATTATTATTATTATTATTATTATTATTATTATTATTATTATTATTATTATTATTATGATTGCGTTTGTCAACGTCTCTTTGGAAAGGGATTGGATTCATTTTCAGAGGATTTCCCTCAATCCCGGCTCGAAATAATAATAATAATAATAATAATAATAATAATAATAATAATAATAATAATAATAATAATTCTGATTGTGTTTATCAACGTCTATTTGGGAAGGGATTGGATTCATTTCCAGAGGATTTCCCTCAATCCCGTCTCCAAATAATAATAATAATAATAATAATAATAATAATAATAATAATAATAATAATTCTGATTGTGTTTATCAACGTCTATTTGGGAAGGGATTGGATTCATTTCCAGAGGATTTCCCTCAATCCCGGCTCGAAATAATAATAATAATAATAATAATAATAATAATAATAATTCTGATTGTGTTTATCAACGTCTATTTGGGAAGGGATTGGATTCATTTCCAGAGGATTTCCCTCAATCCCGTCTCCAAATAATAATAATAATAATAATAATAATAATAATAATAATAATAATAATTCTGATTGTGTTTATCAACGTCTATTTGGGAAGGGATTGGATTCATTTCCAGAGGATTTCCCTCAATCCCGGCTCGAAATAATAATAATAATAATAATAATAATAATAATAATAATAATAATAATAATAATAATAATAATAATAATTCTGATTGTGTTTATCAACGTCTATTTGGGAAGGGATTGGATTCATTTCCAGAGGATTTCCCTCAATCCCGTCTCCAAATAATAATAATAATAATAATAATAATAATAATAATAATAATAATAATAATAATAAAAAATAGAAAACTATATGAATAATATATATAATCAACACAGTATACGAACAACAAAATGCAGAAGGGAAAAATAAAACGAAAATTAGCTATATAAAGATTCATAAGATTGATCAATGAAAAGACGCTCAAAGTAACATGCACATAACAACAAAATTCGACATATAAACGATGAAAGTGTATGGATATGGAAATTCGCACAGAACAACGCGATCCGACCGAACTATCCCAAAATATGAGTAGACAAAATCCTTGAAAACTTTAAATATATACTCTGTAGGTATAAATATAAAATAATAAACCATACCAAAAGTGAATGCAGTAACATATTCCCCTTCTGTGAAGGACAGGCAGATTAATGGGGACTATCTAAAGCTATGTAATTTGAATATACAAACAGATGGCACGGATAAATGCTGAAGACAGTATTAGAAAACGGAACTAATTAAATTGAGATATCAACAACTAAACAAATAAATGAGAGACGACTTAAAAATAGTAAACAAGAAAAGAAAATTATGTCAAGTCCACTGTCGCAGCAGTTTAATCGTTTAGAATAAAGTGACAGAAGATCAAAGCAAATAGATGAAACAGGTCAGAGAATTCAAATGAATATTTAACATGATTAAAAACAGGATAATACTAATCATCTTTGAGCAATTACGTGATCCACAAATATGGTTTATTCACTAATATTCATGACAATAGTCATTCACAAATACAGGACAAAATACTGTGAGAAATTTGAAAGGGAAGAGAGAGAGACATATATCACATGGTAATGACGACGCAGAGAAAATCTTTACAAAAGTCAACGATTTCTGAATGTAAGCCACATCAAGAGCATCTGTTTACCAGCCACAGGGATGCTGAGATAAAAATAGAAGAAAAATATCGAACATAACATGAGCTTGAAGGAACTGAATTTAAAAAAAATATCCATAAACTCACTGCTTCTCCTCATGAAACCACGCACATGTAGTAATGACACTTGTCTCGGCTAATGCAAAGTAAAATAGTTGTTTGAGGCCTCACAAAATAATGTAATGGAGAAGGGAAGCACCAACCAGACCCCCAACGAAATGAATTTGATCATGCGGAAAGATAGAGAAGGCTTATTGTGAACAAGATTTATATATATATATATATATATATATATATATATATATATATATATATATATATATAGTGAATTAGTGAATAATAGATATAAAGCATAATCATTGAACCATAGATGAATAATATTTTGATAATTAACTCACGTGACTTGGGAGCGTTATTCAAAGTTGGTATTTATTTGCACCCCCACTGAGCAAATTAGGCACAAGGCCGATTTTTAATGTGAGGAGTGAAGGGGAAAATGGGTACCAACTCCCTGGGGAGTAGGGGAGCTGGATATTGACAATTGGTATGAAGGGTTGCCCCTACATTGACTAAGGTCTTATATGTGGGGTTTCCCCCACATATGGTCTTTGCTTGAACTTTGGTGTCCAGCCGCGCAGGGAGGCCAGGCGAGTTGGGGAGCGTTATTCAGAGTTGGATGTTTGATTAGTTTTTTGAAGTATACGGGTTCTTTTGGATATTTGCCATACACAATAGCCTATGTGTGGCCCATGAAAAGCAACTGAACAATATTCGCACGTTGCCACTGTGTTCAACAACGTCATCGCCCAATAGTCACAATACACACACACACACACACACACACACACACACATATATATATATATATATATATATATATATATATATATATATATATATATATATATATATATATATATATTCAGTCATGGGATTGATAATTTAAAATTTAAATTAGAATTAAATTAAAAATCCGTTTCACAAGAAGGAACAAAAACAAAGTCAATAATTTGTACGATCGACTTATGGACTTTGTTGTTGTTCCTTCTTGTTAAACGGATTTTTTAATTTAATTCTAATTAGAATTTTAAATTATCAATCACATTACTGAATATTAAATTAGCTCTAGGATATTTACCTATCGAGCTTATTATATATCTAAATTATAACGAGCACTTTTTCTTTTCCTGTATTTTAATTAAATTAGTAATCTTACTATTACATTAAAATACACTCTGCTCTTTAGACTATTGTTCTAATCTCTTTTAAATTTATATATATATATATATATATAATTGATTAGCCGATTTTTAGTATATATATATACACTTGTGCCCGATATTATTCATACCCCACCTTGAAAATTGAGTTTATTATGTGTAACTTTGTAAGAATTTATTGTTTACGTCCATATTGATACATATTCTTAATAAACCTCTTCTGATCATTTTCGTCATTTTAAAATCTCGGGATACTTGTAATAAAAGAAATATACAGCTATTTATAAAATCTGCAATGTTCAAAAATAATCATACCCCCTTATTTTTTCAGTATTAATCGAATTTCTGACTGTTTGTTTCCTGTTTGATTCTTATTTTGAATGCTTTTATACAACCTTTGATTAATTTCATTTCGTTTTTTGCATTTTTCAGAAATTAAAATGATATCAACTGAAAACCAATAAAAGAATAAAAATTATTAGAATGGGGAAGAAAAAAGAGCTTAGTAATGATCTTAGGACTAAAATTGCGAATTCACATAAGGATGGTTTAGGTTACAAGTCAATTTCCAAGAAATTTGAGGTCCCTACAGCAACAGTACAGAGCATCATCAAAAAATTCCAGAGCCACCACAAAACAAACAACTTGATTGGTAGAGGAAGGAAAAGGAAACTGTCTGCTAGAGCCACCCGGAATATTGTAAGAAGTGTTAATGCAAATCCAACCACCACTACTAAGGACATTTTAGAAAATCTGGAGTCTTCTGGCATAAAAATATCAAGGCAAACATTGCAAAGGACTCTGCATGAAAATGGTCTGAAAGGAAGAAGACCAAGAAGGACTCCATTGTACACCGGAAACCACCTTGCAGCACGTCTAAAGTTTGCTAGGACCCATGTGAATTCTCCAGAGTCCGTTTTCTCAAGTATTTTGTGGACTGACGAAACAAAAATTGAATTGTTTGGCCATATGGATGCTTCTTACGTTTGGAGGAAGAAAGGAGAAGCTTACAACCCAAAGAACACCATACCCACGATGAAACATGGTGGTGGTAGCCTAATGTTTTGGGGCTCCTTTTCGGCTAGTGGTCCAGGTAGTTTGGTCAAGATAGATGGAACAATGAAGAAGGAGCAATATTTGGAGATACTCCAGAAAAACATTAGACAGGATGCGGAGAATCTCCATTTAGGACCAAACTGGGTCCTTCAACAGGATAATGATCCAAAACATACTGCCAAAATAGTCAAGAAATGGGTTGAGGATAATCAAATTAATGTTTTGGAATGGCCTTGCCAGAGTCCCGACCTGAACCCTATCGAAAACCTCTGGCACATATTGAAAACTGAGGTTAAAAAGCGGAAACCTAGAAATTTGAGGGATTTGGAGAACTACTGCATTGAAGAATGGTCAAAAATCAGTGTTGATGCTTGTAAAAACCTTGTTGATAAATATCCAAAACGGTTACAGGCAGTTATAAAGAATAAAGGGCATGCTATTGACTATTAGTAAGAGAGGTATTAATAATTTTGAACTAGTGCCATTATTGTTTTTCTTTGTATAATGTTTCAAACTTGCATAATTTATTTATTTGTTGAGTTTAAATTAAATGCCTATGCTTGATTTATTGTCTGAAATCCCTTTAATATTGTCTACCTTCTGGTTTGAGCAATATTCTTATAGAAATCTCAAAGATCCGAGGGGTATGAATAATATCGGGCACAAGTGTATATATATATATATATATATATATATATATATATATATATATATATATACTAAAAATCGGCTAATCAATTTTCTATCTCTAAGACTATATGTATTAATAAATGCGAAAATTTTATCCATTTCTATATTAGAAGCGCTTTCTCATGAACTTAGCGTTATTGCTGAGTTATTCGATATTGTTTTGATTTCCTCATAGTTATCTTCTAATTAAATACTCTAGTACAAGTAATAATTTCAAATACAGCATGTATGGCAATTTCCAAACCCTTAACAAAAAAACATAAGAACCTATACTATTCTGTAATATGTTTTTTCTATTTTTATTACAAAATTCTTTGATAAGATTTATCGATTATCCAAATAATTAACGAAATTAATGAAGTCGATTTTATTAAGAAGTGCTTGTTTTTCTAATATGTTGTCAAATTTTCGTTTTGAAGGGAGAATATTTATGTGTAAACTTTAACTCACAGTATTTGTAAAAAGTGTGACATCGATATGACCCTTTATACAACATTATGATTTTAGTTAAAAGGTTAATGAACTTTAATTTTTTTTTCTGTCTAGACATTTTAACTGCATGAAAAATAAATGATTTAAACGGGATATCTTTTAATGGAGAAAAGAACGGTAACATTTGTTTTGTTCTTGTAAGATCGTTCTCTTAGAAATAACTCTACTTTGTTAAAGGCATGAAGGGACTCATACGATATATTACATCTTCATGTGAAGGATAGGAATTGTATTATCTGTTCCATATTCCTAAGGACAACATTCTTATCCGTAGAGGGTAGTGTAGTATGTGTTCTAATATTATTAAATCATACTTACATGCATTACTGTCTGCTTCTATATGGCATATTCCCAGGTGTAACCTCAATTTAGAGAGTGAGTGGTGGATTA
This sequence comes from Euprymna scolopes, assembly GCF_053919585.1. NCBI lineage: Eukaryota > Metazoa > Mollusca > Cephalopoda > Sepiida > Sepiolidae > Euprymna > Euprymna scolopes. Next base: position 3,998,482 of record NC_136513.1, read on the forward strand.
TCTGTTCATTTATGATTACAACCATACCAGGCATTTTCTGTCCTTTAGTACGTTCGTTCATTATGATCCAATTTCAACAGGAATTTCTTTCCTTTTTTCTTTGTTGAGTAGCATATATTAAATTTGTGATAATAGAATCTTCCAGGGCGTTACCTCCTCTGATCTTACGGACGGGGAAATAGTGTATATGCTCGTTCCTAATTATAACATAATTAAACGATTGCCTTATTTTTTTATATCGTAATGCAGTGTATTTACCGTAAAAATAATATCCTCTCAGGCATGAAATCTCTTTTTTGTAGTGTTTTAAATGGTCGTTCGTTTTTACGTCCCCTTTTTGAGCTTCGTTTAATATATGTTCTTTAAGTAAGACTGGCAAGAAGGAAACAAGTATATATTTACTAGTATTTAAATCAAATTAAATATACTTTAGTTCTGTGATTGATTTATAAATGGATAATATATTGTACTGTTTTGATATATATACTAGGTTGGAAATAATCGAGTACGTTTCATATATGTCACGTATATAATTACCTATTCGCAATAAAATGATCCAAATGCATTGTACGATTTCAATATGATAATACATTTTAGAGATTACGTTTAATTTATTTACGTGTGTATTTACAACAAACCTTAGTTCACTGAGATAAGAAAATGAATCAATTTTAACAATATCATTGTATTAGTCTTAGTTTTCTTTAATTAATTAATCTATAAAAAGAATCAGCATTTCAACGTAGGGATAATTGAATAACAAAACAATCATTATAGAAGCAATAGCTTTATATAAAAAATGAAAATTACTTTTAATGATTTTATGTTATAAAGGTAGCGTTCTACAGTGCGTGCACAAAGTCTGGCTACTTTATGCCACCCTGTAGATTATGTAACCACATTTTGTAGCCAGACGTTGAGGGCACCCTATAGATTATGTAAAACACATTTTGTGCAGACCCTGTAAAGTTTGTAGCCAAACTTTATGGGCACCCTGCAAAATTATGTAAACTCCATTTTGTGCGCACACTATAAATTGTGTTTCCAAACTTTATGATAACTCTGCAGAGCTTATAGCCACATTTTGTGCACACCCTATAAATTATGTAGCCATAATCTGTGCATACATGTTTCTGCTTCAATTCCCTTCGAGAGCAGCATCTTCAGTCCAGACATGTTTCATATACAAACAGATTTTAAACCTGGATAAACACCGGAGTTTCAGCAGGTTTATATCTAGAAAACTATAACAATACAAGCTTTTATATATATATATATATATATATATATATATATATATATATATATATATATATATATAAATATATATATTCATCGATATGTATATCGAAGGAAAATGAGAAGAACATATTAAGATGCAAAGTTCCTAATGCATATATAAAACAACGATGCATGAATATACGTATGCCGATTCGGTGTATGTTTTGAAGATGTATACACGGCTAGACAAAGACAGCAACAAAGATTAGCAGGTAGATAAAACAATTTTAACGACGCGATACATAATCCCGTACATTGGCATTTTAAATGACCCGAAATAACGTCTGGGTGAACAACAAAGCCGACATTCGATCATGAATAATTTACCCTGTAAAGCATCGAGACTATTTCTCAGTACGTAATAATAAATACACAAATACAAAAACTATCAGATGTTGTAAATCTCTACGGGTAAACACAGTATGTCACATCTCAAGGTATGTGTTTTCGTACTTCTAAAGTATAGTTTTTATGTATAAACGCTAAATACAGTCATTATGTAAAAGCAGCATCCTATGATACGATCCTGTGATATAATTTGGTAGACGACAACATAGATGTTTTCAGAACACGCAGAAGTAGAAAATTTATATATTGATCTGTATTATTAATATGAAAAATTACACAGTATTATTAATTTCTAATTGTTTAATTGCATATAAAAACACCTTATTTGGTATAACATTTCTGTAGAAAGCAATCAAAATGTAAAGAAATAACTGAAATTTTATCAGTAACGTCAAATTAAGTGTATTTTACAATATAATTGGGATGAATACAAAAGCAACATATAATTCTGGTATTTTCTTACCTTTTCTGTTCTATATAATTGTAAATAATACATTTGAAATAATTGAAAACGTTTATGTTTGTTTAATATTAATATTTTTACACAAAATACAAATATTATTATGCAAATGAAAATTAAAAAGAGCTTTATTTGTTAGCCTAATTGTCGTGCGTTTTATATTTGATTCAGCTTAATTCTAAGCTTTCAGAACTACATAGATGTAATGAGGAGATATAGAGATATAGAAATTTTTCGGTATTGAAAAGGGATGACGAAACGAATTGATTTTTAATGCATCGACGACAGATAAAAACAAGTTTTCTTGGATGGGAAAAATGTAATTGGAAACAAATATATTTTCGGGAGCAATAATTGAAAATTTTAAATCATTTTTCATTTTAATCTTCTTCAGAAATAGATAACATCAATCACGTTCTTTCGGTATTGAATTCTTGTATTTGAATCTTCTTTTCGGGTCATTTTTAACACTGTGAGAGAAAATCAAATTTTGGCAGACTTATGCGACAAGCGATCTTTAAAGTATTTGTTTTGAATAACAAACATTTTTGATTGATTATTTGAGTAAACACCAAACTTTCCTATTTTAAAGAAAGATTAAGAAATAATCACTTATTCATTTAAATTGTATATGTAGGCATGAGGAAGCATGGGTTTCATTCAATAAAACTTCCGGCCACGGTTCATTTTTTTAATTTGGAAGTTTTACTCAAATGAAAACACCCTAAAACATAATTTACATAAATTATATATACATAGATTGAGTGAGAGAATGAGAAAAATTGATAGAAAGGATGTATAAATTTAGTGATTAAACCTTGCTAATAGAGAGATTAACTAATATACTTTAATTAAATTAGCGTTTATTCGTCATTAGGAAAGACAGAAACAAATGGCTACAAAACACTTTAACAAAAAAAATCATATCTTAACGTTCGGTTTTCCTTTTCTGCCTCGACATACGACACTCATTTTCGCCTCCTGGCTGTAATTCTAAAGAACATATGGAACCCGAACCAGATGGTTTAATTATTCTGCTATTCTAAAGTACTCATTATGTAAAAAATGTAATATACCAAAATGTCGTTCACAGAAAGGAATCAACAAACAATAATGCAAAACAAAATTATAACTTAAAATAGTGATATGAAGAGAAAAGTAAAGTAAGCATGTGTCCTCATTTACGTCTATAACTAATTAAATATAATCATTATTATTATCACTATCATTACAATTACAATAACTATTACTAATTAAAATATAATGCTATGTCAATGGACACAGCAATTACAATATCATGCCTTGTCTATGGCATTAGCAATTACAATATAATGCTTTGTCTATGGCATTAGCAATTACAATATAATGCTTTGTCTATGGCATTAGCAATTACAATATAATGTTATGTCTATGGGATTAGTAATAACAATATAATGCTATGTCTATCGCATTAGTCATTACCATATGATACTATGCCTATGGCATTTGCAATTACAATATGATACTATGTCTATCGTATTAGCAATAACAATATAATTCTATTTCTATGGCATTAGTAAATACAATATAATGATATGTCTTTGGCATAAGCCATTACAATAAAATGCTATGTGTATGGCATTAGCAATTGCAATAAAATGTTATGTCTATGGCATTAGCAATTACAATATAATGATCTGTTTATGGCATTAGTTATTACAATATAATGCTCTGTTTATGGCATTAGCAATTACAATATAATGCTCTGTTTATGGCATTAGTTATTACAATATTATGCTATGTCTATGCCATTAGCAATAACAATATAATGCTATGTCTATGGCATTAGTACTTACAATATCATGCTATATCTATGGCATTAGCACATAAAATATAATGCTATGTCTATGGCATTAGCAATTGCAATATAATGATATGTCTCTGGCATTAGCAATAACAATATAATGCTATGTCTATGGCATTAGCAATGACAATATAATGCTATGTCTATGGCATTAGTAATTACAATATAATGTTATGTCTATGGCATTAGCAATGACAATATAATGCTATGTCTATTGCATAAGCAATTACAATGTAGTGATACGTCTATGGCATTAGTAAATACAATATAATGATATGTCTTTGGCATTAGCAATTGCAATATAATGCTATGTCTATGGCATCAGTAATTACAATATAATGCTATGTCTATGGCATTTGTAATTGCAATATAATGCTATGTATATGGCATTAGTAATTGAAATATAATGCTATGTATATGGCATTAGTAATTACAATATAATACTATGTCTATGGTATTAGTAATAATAATATAATGCTAAGTCTATGGCATTAGCAATTACAATATAATGCTATGTCTATGGCATTAGCAATTACAATATAATGCTATGTCTATGGGATTAGTAATTACAATATAATGCTATGTCTATGGGATTAGTAATTACAATATAATGCTATGTCTATGGCATTAGCAATTACAATATAATGCTATGTCTATGGGATTAGTAATTACAATATAATGCTATGTGTATGGCATTTGTAATAACAATATAATTCTATGTCTATGGCATTAGCAATTACAATATAATGCTATGTCTATGGGATTAGTAATTACAATATAATGCTATGTGTATGGACTTTGTAATAACAATATAATTCTATGTCTATGGCATTAGCAATTACAATATAATGCTATGTCTATAACATTAGTAAATAAAATATACTCCTTTGTATATGGCATTAGAAATTACAGTATGTTTCTACGTCTGTAGCATTAGTAATTACAATATAATACGATTTCTATGTAAAATTCAATTACAATACAGCACTATGTATCTGGGATTTGTAATTACAATATATTGTTATGTCTATGGCATACGTAAATAACATATTATGCTATGTCTAAAGCATTAGTAATTACAATATAATGCTATGTCTATAACATTAGCAAATACTATACAATGCTATGCCTATGGAATTAGTAATGTCAATATAATTCAATCTCTATGGCATTAGTAATTACAATAAAATGCTACGTTTATTGCATTAGTTATTACAATAAAGTGTTGTGTCTATAACATTACAATATAATGCTATGTTTATGGCATTATTAATTGCAATATACTGCTATGTCTATGACATTAGTAATTACAATATAATGCTATGGCTATAGCATTTGCAATTACAATATAATTCTTGTCTATGGCATTAGCAATTACAATATAATGCTATGTCCATGGCATTTGCAATTACAATATAATGTTATGTCTATGGCATCTGTGATTACAATATGATTTTAATTCTAAGGTATTCGTAATTACATATAATGCTATGTTTATGGCATTAGTAATTACAATATAATGCTGTGTTTATTGCATTAGTAATTACAATATAATGCTATGACTATGGCATTAGCAATAACAATATAATCCTATGTCTGTGGCATTAGTAATCACAATAAAATGCTATGTCTTTGGCATGAGCAATTACAATATAATGCTATTTCTATGGCATTAGTAATTACAATATAATGGTATGTCTATAACTTTAGCAAATACAATATAATTCTATTTTGATGACATTAGCAATTACAATATAACGCTATGTCTAATGCATTAGTCATTACAATATAATTATACGTCTATGGCATTAGCAATTACACTATAAGTCTACGTCTATGGAATCAGCAATTACAATATAATTGTATTTCTATTACATTAGAAATTGCATATAATGTTACGATTATAGCATTTGCAATTACAATATAATACTAAGTTTATAACATTAGCAATTACAATATAATGCTACGTTTCATGCATTAGGAATTACAAAATAATGTTATGTTTGTGACATCAATATTAACAATATAATATTACGACTATGGTATTAGTAATTACCATATAATGGTACATCTAAAACATTAGTAATTTCAATGTAATGCTACGTCTATAGCAGTCGTAAAAACAATATATACTACGTCCATGACATTAGTAATTTAAATATAATGCTACGGCTTTGGCATTAGTAATTGCAATATAATTCAACGTCTATAACATTAGCAATTACACCATAATGCTATGTTTATGACATTAGCAATTACACCATAATTTTATGTCTATGGCATCAGTAATAACAATATAATGCTAAGTTTATAACATTAGTAAACACAATATAATGCTACGTCTTTAGCATTATTAATTAAAATATAATGTTATGTCTATGGCATTAGTAATTAAAATATAATGTTATGTCTATGGCATTAGTAATTAATATATAATTCTATGTCTATGGCATTAGTAATTAAAATATAATGTTATGTCTATGGCATTAGTAATTAATATATAATTCTATGTCTATGGCATTAGTAATTAAAATATAATATTATGTCTATGGCATTAGTAATTAATATATAATTCTATGTCTATGGCATTTGTAATTAAAATATAATGTTATGTCTATGGCATTAGTAATTAATATATAATTCTATGTCTATGGCATTAGTAATTAAAATATAATGTTATGTCTATGGCATTAGTAATTAATATATAATTCTATGTCTATGGCATTAGTAATTAAAATATAATGTTATGTATATGGCATTAGTAATTAAAATATAATGTTATGTCTATGGCATTAGTAATTAAAATATAATGTTATGTCTATGGCATTAGTAATTAAAATATAATGCTATGTCAATGACATTAGTAATTACAATATATTGCTATGTCAATGACATTAGTAATTACAATATATTGCTATGTCTATGGCATTATTAATTATAATATAATGCTATGTTTATAGCATTAGTTATTACAATATAACGCTACCTCTATGGTATAAGTAATTACAATATAATGCTATATCTATGTCATCAGTAATTACAATATCATGCTATGTCTATGGCATTAGTAATTACAATGTCATGCTATGTCTATGACATTAGTAATTACAATACATTGCTACGTCTAAAACATAATTAATTACAATATAATGTTATCTTCATGTCATTAGTGATTAAAATATAATGCTACGTCTATGTCATTAGTAATTACAATATAATGCTATGTATATCTCATTAGTAATTACAATATTACGCTACGTCTATATAATTAGTGGTTACAATATAATGCTGCGTCGATGACATTAGTAATTTCCATATAATGATATGTCTATGGCATTTGTAATTACAATACAGTGCTATGTCTACGGCATAATAATTTATATATAATGCTATGTCTGTGGCATTAGTAATTAACGTATAATGCTACGTCTGTGGCATTAGCAATTACAGTATGAGTCTATGTCTATGGTATTAGCAATTATAATATAATGCTATGTCTATTGCTTATGGAATTACAATATAATACCATGTTAGTGGCATTAGGAATTACAATATAATTCTATGTCTATGGCATTAGTAATTACAATATAATGCTCTGTCTTTGGCGTTAATACTTACAATATAATGCTAGGTCTATTACTTTAGTAATTACAATATAATGCTATGTCTATGGCATTAGTATTTAACCTATAATGCTATGTCTATGGCATTAGTTATTACAATATAATGCTATGTCTATGGCATTAGTAATTACAATATAATGCTATGTCTATGGCATTAGTTATTACAATATAATTCTATGTCTATGGCATTGGTAATTACAATATAATGCTATGTCTATGGCAGAAGCAATTACAATATAATGCTATGTATATGGCATTAGTAATTACAATATAATGCTATGTCTATGGCAGAAGCAATTACAATATAATGCTATGTCTATGGCATTAGTAATTACAATATAATGTTATGTCTATGGCATTAGTAATTACAATATAATGCTATGTCTATGGCAGAAGCAATTACAATATAATGCTCTGTCTATGGCATTAGTAATTACAATATAATGCTATGTCTATGGCATTAGTAATTACAATATAATGCTATGTCTATGGCATTAGTAATTACAATATAATGCTATGTCTATGGTATTAGTAATTACAATATAATGCTATGTCTATGGCATTAGTAATTACAATATAATGCTTTGTCTATGGCATTTGTAATTACAATATAATGCTATGTCTATGGCAGAAGCAATTACAATATGATGCTACGTCTATGGCATAAGTAAATGCTACGTCTATGGCATTTGTAATTACAATATAATGTTATGTCTAATGTTTTAATGTTTAGTTTTCCAGCAAACAAGTCTTCATTGCTAAGACGATACTATCCAAAGAAAATGTAACTCCTATTTTGAAAGCTTTATTTTAGATTCTCGTTGGTGGCGCACGAGTCATTTAATTTTAATTGTTTTAATATTTACTATATATTGGGTCCAATATAAAATAATAATGAATACGAAATTTGCATAAATTAAAATTTTATATTTAATCTTCTTACAACCAGGCAATTCCGAGCGCCATACTAGAATATATATATATATATATATATATATATATATATATATATATATATATATATATATATATGTATATATACGTTGTTTGTTTTTGCGGTAATTATTTACGAAAGTGCATGTTTACCTAAATGTGAGTTGGGAATAATTTTCCCTTTAACCAATTTTGTACCCCCAAACGGGGAGCGGCATATGTATTTTTTTTAAATTATAATTATCCACTGGCACGTTTTTCGTCGTCTACGACTCATCAGATTGGCTGAATTATATATATGTATATATATATATATATACAGTGATGATCATATTTATTGGCACGGTAAAATAAAAGTTAAATTTTGTCTAATAAATTCTAAAAAAGGGATTAAATTAAAGAAAATAACAAAGTATATTATGTATCTTTAACTGGCCTTTCCGATGCAGTAATCGGATTTTAGAAAAAATAAATAACAAAGGAACAACAAACATAATTGCAAAAAACCCTTGTTCAAAATTATTGGCACGGCTTTGTTTTTCTTTTAGTATCAGTATAATATCAATCAATTTCCGGTTTACGTGCTTTCTGAACTTTTTTATAGCCATATTATGCTTGTTTAACGCTAATTCAGTGAATAATTTTTTTCAGATAATTTTTAGATAGCGATTTATTTAAACTATTATAAGTGACTAAATTATAATTTTCAATCGCCATGGTTAAAACTAAGGAACACAGCGAAGACGTCAGGAAGCTTGTTGTAGCATGCCATACCAATGGGGAGGGCTATGATAAGATTTCAAAGAAGCTAAACCTTCCCAAATCCACTGTTAGAGCCATAATAAACAAGTTCAAATCGCAAGGCCACGTTATGAGTTTAGAGGGTAGAGGGAGAAAAAGGATTCTTTCCCCAAGAGATGAACGGAAAATTGTTCGACAAGTAAAACAAAACCCAAGGATCTCTGTTGGGGAGATTGTTGATGAACAGAGCACCTCTGGAGTGAATGTATCTCGACATACAGTTGGTAGAGTTTTGAAGAGAGCTGGTTTAAAAGCATGTCGTCCGAGAAAGACTCCCTTATTGAAGCCTATGCACCTGAAAGCAAGGCTAGCCTTTGCAAAACGTCATATTGATAAAGATGTTGCATTCTGGAAACGTGTTCTATGGACTGACGAAACGAAAATAGAGTTATTTGGCCATAATAAAGTGTCTTATATTTACAGAAAATCTGGCGAAGCTTTCCTGCCTAAGACCACATACCCACAGTGAAGCACGGTGGAGGCAGTTTGATGTTTTGGGGATCCTTTGCTGCCTCTGGACCAGGGCGACTTGTTAAGGTCACAGGTAGCATAAATAAGGAATATTATGTTAAAATATTGGATGAAAACCTGAAAGACTCTGCTAAAGAGCTCTCACTTGGTCGTCGTTGGTGGTTAATGCAAGATAATGACCCAAAGCATTCGGCTAAACTGACTAAGAAATGGCTTGAGGACAATCATATTAATGTTTTGGAGTGGCCATCACAAAGCCCATACCTTAATCCGTTTGAAAATTTATGGAGAACATTAAAATTGAGGGTAATGCAAAGGAAGCCTAAGAATCTTATTCAATTGGAGGATTATTGTCAGGAAGAGTGGGCTAAAATTACTACTGAAGAGTGCAACAACTTGGTTGTAAACTATGAAAAGCGACTGAGGAAGGTAATCAAGGCCAAAGGCTATACAATTGATTATTAAATAAATCGTGCCAATAATTTTGAACAAGGGTTTTTTGCAATTATGTTTGTTGTTCCTTTGTTATTTATTTTTTCTAAAATCCGATTGCTGCATCGGAAAGGCCAGTTAAAAATACATAATATACTTTGTTATTTTCTTTAATTTAATCCCTTTTTTAGAATTTATTAGACAAAATTTAACTTTTATTTTACCGTGCCAATAAATATGATCATCACTGTATATATATATATATATATATATATATATATATATATATATATATATATATATATATATATATATATATATATACAGAGGGAGAAAAAGACAGAGAGAGATAGAGAACACATTTAAGCTGAAAATTATTGATTCAATAAATTTATTGTTCGACAGGATACTCAAATAAGATATATCATTTTTTTTAATCCGCGGAGTATCAAAGAATTGCGGTCTTTCTCAACAGAGGAAAGATGTAAATGAATATTGTAGCGCTAGGTATGTCAGAAATTTTGTGAAAATATTTAATAATTCCACCCCGTCTTTCCAAGCTTTTAACTCCTCGAAAAATGTCAGTCAAGCCCTATTTTTTTTCAATTAAAGGAGCAAGAACAAGGTTTCATTAAAAACGCCAAAAAAAAAACAACGTGTTTTAAAAAAAGGTTTTAAACTTCGGACTTTACAGGTAAATTTCTAAAAAAACACTATTTGTTTTGTTTTAAGTTTGAATATATTATTTATTGATCTTTTATCTTCAATTTATGATATATAACACTTTGGTGAGTAAATTAATTATTTACTTTTTAATAGACATTTCAAAATGGGAGGCGTGAATTAATTCGACCCCCTGTCTTTACAAGCTTATAACTTCTCGAAAAATATAATTATAGCCCTAATTTTATTTCAATTAAAGGAGCAAGGACCGAGGTTACATTTAAAAAAAAACAAAAGAAAAAACAAACAAGGTGTTTTTTAAAAAAAGGGTTTTAAACGTCGGACTTTACAAGTAAATTTCTAAAAAACACTACTTTTTTTGTTTTAAATTTGAATATATTATTTATTGATCTTTTATCTTCAATTTGTGATATATAAAACTTTGGTGAGTAAATTAATTATTTACTTTTTAATAGACACTTGAAAACGGAGGGGGCGTGAATTAAAAATAACGTGTGTCTAAAATATTATATTCGGTTTATTGGAAAGAGCATAAAAATTTTACATTGACCCTGAAAATATCGTAAAAATTGTATGAATAGAAAAATTTTGATAGATTTTTAAAGTTTAAAAATTGAAAAATACTGAGCTCGTAAAATTCAATTAATTTCATTACTGTTGTTTTTTTAAATAAAAAATATATCTATTACTTTTAAAACAACTTTAATAGTTTATTTTGGAAGTAAAATCCATAAAGAAAATAAACAACCCACTTTTATAAGGGAAATTACGAGTTTTTTTTTATATTTTATTCGCAGTTTCTTGTTAGGGGTGTCAAAAATTCCTACAAAAATTCTTATACACCTATTTATAGCGGAGCTATGAATCTGATCGTAATGGGATTAATCGTAAATGCAACATAAATTTGCTGCAAATGAGTTCACAAAAAAAAACGTTAAAAATAAAAGGATAAATTAAAAGTCAAGAATTAAAGATCTAGATGAAATATTATGGAGAGGTTTAGTGTTTTCAAGGTGAACTGATTACATAAGAAGAAACCGGAATTGACAAAAAATTCATATTAAAATCCAAAATCTGTGGTATCATCTAAAATGTGCGTAATCCAAATTAGTAGAAACATGTTACTAAAGTTAGCGTTCAGTTTTAACGTTATATATTTGATGTCAATTTTTCAGAAAATATATATTCCAATATATAGGCGCAGCGTATGTTTGGAATATCTTCAATTTTTATTTTTATAACAAATCTCGTATATAAATTTATATTGTTATATTAAACTGATTATGATTCATGTACAACGTACACAGAAACTTCATTGTGATTCATTCTTATTGCGCAATAAACCTTATGGTCTTTTACTGTGCGAAATAGAAGCTTATAGCGAACGTTGCTATAATCCTATTTTTTAAATTATAAATCGCTACTTATGTATTTGGCACATCTGAAGAAAATTCTGTTACAAATATTAACAAAATTATGAGATAATAATAATAATAATAATAATAATAATAATAATAATAATAATAATAATAATAAGTGCGAAGATTACTAGGAGCCTGGGGAGGTTTATTGCCACACAAATTCCAGTGAAGACCAATAGCCGTTGCCAACGATGAATCAATGGCAAGCAGCTTTTGCGATAATGCAAATTTATTTGCAAATATTATTGAAAGAGGTGGAGAGTGGTGGAGATCTGGGGAGACCTGTTGTCACTCAGCTTCCAGGGAACAACACGGACTGTTTTCCAGGAGAGATCTTTGATGACCTGTGTGATAGGTCCTTATGAGCCAATAATAATAATAATAATAATAATAATAATAATAATAATAATAATAATGTCTTCCACTGAAGTAGATGCTGCTGACAAGCATTTTGGCACACGAGATTTACATAGTAAACCGGGTGTACAGAGGCAAAGATCAAACCTAATATCAGGATTTGTAAAACAATGACAATATTTCAGTGTTTTTTTTGTTTTTTAATATACGTACGTGTCTCTCCTACTCTAATTCGCTCTTTCTCTCTTTCCCTCATTTACTTTCACTCGCATGAAATGATAGAAGAATTTTGATAATACAAAACAGACGTATAGAATTTGGCCGCGATTGCAGTCGACGACAGACGGACCGAGAATGGATTTCGAGTTTAACATCCTCCTTTTACTCTTAAAATAAAATAGAAAACATATTTGTCGTTCACTATTTTCCGGAAAGTTTGTATTCAAGCAGACCAGTGGTCCCTGCCATTAACGCTGATAAAACCCTGTCCGTAATGCCGCTAACAAGACTCGGAAACACGGCTCACAGCATATATAACCGACGTCAAATCCACCCTTGATGTAGCGCGCGTATGTATCGTCTATGTGCATACCGTTTTCCCCTGGTAACTGGTTGCCGTACCAGGAGGTAACAACAGTTCTAGAAACGTTTCTACTCCAAAACATGTAACTCTTCCCGGTTACCGATCGTGTTAGAGATGTATACATCTAAAATAAAGATACATAAAAATATAGGTTCATAAATAAATCAATGGAAGGTATGATTGTGCGATGATGTAAAAGGAAGCAGTTTTAATACGAATATTTAGGATGTATAGCAATTATAGATTTAATGTATCTCTCATTATCTCAGAAGACTCCCGGCGAATTATTTAAAAGAGTTCTATTAACAATTTACTTTATTAATTGTTTAGATGCGTCCACGCATTTCTTTAATGAACTTTGTCCGTCATTTCATACATGGCTCGTATGTTTGAAATACTATCCCCATCGTAAACGCATTTATATAAAGACCGGGTCTTAAGAATGCATCCCTTGTTTCTTTATGATTGACTAGTTGGCCAGCCAGAGTGGCCCGATCGTAAAATACGCGTAAATATTATATTTTAATTCATACAGAAACTTAGACATGTGCATGCGAGTATTATCTTTTTTCTAAACAGTTCACTTCTTGTAAGTAAAAAAAAGTATTCGAGCTGAAACCAAACCCTAAAAACAGTGAATCAATAATGATAACAATTCGACCAGCTTAACAAAATCTTTAAAAAGTGTTTTCAAACCTACTTATTTTAAACATAAAAAAACTTATTCTAAACATAAAACTGTCATGTGAAACATTCAATAATGCGCTTTCGTGAAACAGTTGACAAACAGATAAAAATCCAATGAGCCCCCCCCCCAACGTGATAATTTTTCAAAGTTCACCCCTTAGCAACCCGTATTCCGGATGCAAACAAATTAAAAAGTTTTCCACATTTCTGAATACCCTATATGTACAAATTTCAAGTCTGTAGAGTTAAAAGTCATTTCCGAGAAATGTACTCACATGCACTCACTTTTATAGATATTAGGGTGACAAGAAAAGTCCTGCGGAATTTTGAATTTTAATATCAAATAGTGTATTTTCAAATAAGTTTTTGTTATAATACCCTTATTTATATATCATTTTCAGAAACATTTTTGGCTCTATCTAATGATTAAAATTGCAATTGTTTTAACACATTATCCTCTTTCCGAACGTTGAATATAAGATGGACAAAAAGGAAATTTGCATATTTTTTAGTCCAATTAAAGCTAGGCCAAAAACCTGCATAATCACAAAGCGTTTGGTCCAGGAACTACTACTGAACGTACAGTACAATGGTGGTTTATGAAATTACGTCGCGGTTTATGAAATTACGTCGCTTGAAGATGATGAGCGTAGGGGTCGGTCATCGAATGTTGACAACGATCAATTAAGAGCTTTAAGCCAATCCACGAACACCTGTTCGAGAACTAACTTTTGAATTAGATGTAACGTATACAACGATTTCTAACAACTTGAGAGAGATTGGAAAAGCAAAATAACTTGATAAAAGGGTGCCTCACGAATTGAACGAGAATCAAAAGAAACGCTGTTATGAAGTGTCTTATCCCCCCTTTTTTACGCAACAAGAACGACTCGTTTCTCGACCGGGTTTTACTTGCGATCAAAAGCGGGCTCTGTACCATAACAAACTATGAAGATATAAGAGACTAAAAAGTCATTTAATTTTTACAAAAGAGAAACCATAATAAAGTAAATATCCGACACATACAGTTTTTCTTAATAGTGGAGCAACAGGTGTTGTTCATGCAGAGCAAGTTGTGAGCCTTTTGTATGTATTTAATAGTGAGAACACTATTAAAGCTGTCCTTGTTGACAATACTAATGCCAACACAGGTTGTGAATGTGGAATGGTTGCAATTTTCGAAAAGTTTTTTTTTAATCTTCACACAACTCGTTGCTTTTACATATAAACATAATGAACTACTTTTTAGAACCCTTTATAAACACATGCTTGGTTGCGCAAAAGCTTTACAACATCCATTGGCCTGCTGGGATTATTATAATCAAATGATTGCTATGATTTTCCTCAAATATCATTTTCCACTCTTAGCAGTCCTCTTGATTCAATTTTTAAAATTGTTGAAACACATGAACTCAGTTATAACCAAAGACTCTTGTAAGGATACACAGTAAGTGTTTCTAAAGGTAAGATTGGTTCTAGATATATCTCGTGTAAAATTGGTCCTTAAAACCACGCAAAATCGTTTCCTTTGGCCATCGGGCTAATGTGTTATGGACTCGTTGTACATATCCACAGAGATTTATAATAAAACTGCACAGTTTAATAACTATTATTCTAAACGTGTATGTAACTTGTTTGTTTGAAATTAAACCAGTGCAAGTTTTTAATACGTAAGGATTAAGGAGGGACCTCATTAAATCCAACAGATTGCACTAAGAAACAGACCAGGTAATACATTTTGTTTACTGCCTAAATAGTTTTTATATTCCATAGTCAAATCTTGGGAAATTTGAGCAAAAAGAAGCTTTTCAGAAATCACTTTTCCATTGCTTCCAACGTAATAGATGTACTGAGACTAAAGCCGCTTTTAGGACTGCTAGCAACCACTGTAAAAAAGTAATAAAGAACCCAAGATAGTTGCTCAGTCCGTCAAGTCCAAAGTAGCTGAGCAGCGACTTGGTTCCCACCAGTTTCGGCAAATAGCAAACAGAATCCTGAACAGAAGCATGTGTTCTATCCCAACTATCATAAAAGAACTGAGATAATCTCGTCAGCCAAACTCTTTGCCAAGAACTTTGCAGCTAATTCTACCCTTTGTGACAAAGTCCGTCAACCTCCAATATTTCCTCCCGTATCAGAACACACGCTATGTGATATATAAATACCTGTATGTGGTGTTGCCAAGCTAATCAAAAACATTGATTCCAGTAAAGCAAAGGTCCTGGCGGTATTTCAATTATAGTACTCAAAAGACTTCAACCAGAACTAGCGTCCATCCTTACAAAACTGTTTAAACGTTGTCTTAAGGAGAATTGCTTCCCATCAACCTGGAAAATCTCATCAGTATGCCCTGTATTTAAGAATTCAGGTAGTCGCTAATCCCTCTCAGTACAGGCCAATAAGTCTCCTGTGCGTCATGAGTAAGTTGCTGGAATCTGTGTTAAATAGAGAAGTAATCAACCATCTCAGAAAAAATAACCTTCTTAGTGACGCGCAATATGGTTTCCGTTCTGCTATATACACAGCAGATGTGCTTACAGTTATATCTCATAGGATAAGCGAATCTCTCGACGGAGGCTACCTTTCTAGGGCAATTGCTCTTGAAATATCAAAGGCCTTTGATAGAATATGGTATAAAGGTTTACTTCACAAGATCTCCCGCTACGGTATAGCTGGAAATCTCTTCTCAATTATTAAATCATTTCTCTCTGATAGGTTCATAAGAGTAGTGGTTGATGGGCAGAAATCAGAAGCTCTCCGTATTAATGCTGGAGTTCCGCAGGGGTCCATCCTGGGCCTAACTCTCTTCCTGATCTACATTAATGATCTTCCAAATCACATCCTTACATCATTCGTAGACATTTATGGTAATGACACTACTATCTATGGTAGCACATCTAAGACCGTAAACGACCAAGTTCTCTCTGATCCTCTTTCCTCTGATCTTTAGCAAGTGGTACAATGGGAAAAGAGGTGGCTTGTTACTTTTACTGCATCTAAAACCAAGTTTTTATCTTTGCATCATCAACGCTCTGATCCCAATCAGGCATCAATTGCTCTCGTCTTGGAGAGGCCTCATGTTTTGACAAGCTTCTGGGCTTGACCTTTACTCCTTATCTTAAATGGAACACATATATAAAATCCGTTGCCAAGGTCACTGGAAAAGTGGTGGGATCCTTCTATCGATCCAGTAGATACCTCACTGCTGATGCAATTTTCTCTATATATAAGAGTCAGGTACGTACAAAGATGGAGTAATGTTGCCACATTTGGACAGGAGCTGCTAGAAAGGACTGATTCAGCCTTGATAAAGTTCAGAATAGACTTCGTAGCCTCGTAGGGGATGTCCTTTTCTTTTCCCTGCAACCTCTTTCTCACAGAAGAGATGTTGCGAGTTTGTCTCTGCTTTATCGTTATTTTCATGGAAAGTGCTCGGCTGAGCTCCAATCTATGGTCCTCCTCGCCAAACTTTCACAAAAACACCCGTCTAGCAGAAAACACTATCACTAATTTCTCCCACTCTTTATCTGTGCCTAAACCTAAAGTAGATTCCATGAGCAAAACTTCTTTCTTAGAACTGCACGCCTATGGAATTGTCTTCCGTTTTTCCTGCTTTCCAGCTGACTACAATATGGTTGTCTTCAAGTCTAACGTAAACAAGTTTTTGATGAGCCGTTCCATATAAGTTAACAAATTTACCGACTTTCCATTACTAATATTTCTATATTGTCCAATTTCTACCGTACACTCTTTAACCACTATCTTCGAGTGGCCTCCTGGCCTTGATAACTGCTAATGCCAATGTAAAAATAAATTCTGGCTATAAAGTAAGTAAATATTTATTTATATATGATTTAGTCAATTATTTATTCCAATTTCTAGAATCACGTGTATCTCATTTCATTATAATTATAAAAGCGCGATCAGATTGGATTTTTTAATAATTCAATTCATTACTTTTTATATTCTTTTAGGAGTGGAGAGTCAGTCAGAAAAATATTTAAAAAATACCAACTATTAATTTTAATAGCACACACTGGATACAATTAACAAATTTAACATTATGTGGAATTTTTGAACAACCAATGACGGAATATTTTCTTGTATGTGAAGTTCGAGAATCACTGTCATATTTGTCCTTACAGTCTCCGAGCAGGGAACCCGCAATCGTTAACAACAGAAACGTAACGTAAATAAGGCATCAACACATTACGGCCAAAGTTTGGAGTCAGAAATTGAGACCGAGAATTTTGTTCCAAGTTGAAATTTGACTTTAAATATTAAGTTTTATTATATAGTGTATATTTTTCTCATTTGTTTGTTCGCTATATATTAACTTATAAAATAAAAAAAAAACATTTTAAATTTCTTTCAATTAAATTCATGCTTAACTCACAACGTTAAATAATAGTTAAAGTGATTACCGAAAATATTGGCAAGCCGATATTTAAAATAGGGAAGATTCAGATTTTCAGCTTGAAGATTGATTTAATTAATGTAATTAATATCAATTGTATTAAATAAAAAACGTCATGATTTTAAATATAATATTTATTTGGTTTTCATACTAGTATTAAAGCGAATCTTGCAAAATTAACGGCTTTCATTATACTTTTGTCTACGATTTTCATAACAAACGCTTTTAAAAAGATTGAAGTAATTTATCTAATTTTTGCATGAGTACTTAATAGATCCATAAACAACCTTTGGGAAATGTAAATTTAAGAGAAGTGAAAAATTAACCTAGTCTAATATATATATATATATATATATATATATATATATATATATATATATATATATATATATATATATATATATATAATTTGTAATCATTCCAAACAAGACAAGTATGTTAAAATCAATCATATCCTTTTATTTTAGATATGTTACAGCATACACATACTTCGTTGAAGGTAAACCAACCAAATCATATATAGGGTGCAATTTCTAATCGATATTGCATTGATTTGACAAATGTAAAATTTTCCAATATATATATATATATATATATATATATATATATGTGTGTGTGTGTGTGTGTGTTTTGAGTAGTTCTGTGTGGGTGCTATTATTTTCATTCTCCTCATCATTAATCTGCTCTATTCCCATATCGGATTCATCATAAATGAATCGTTTTAGGAATGTTTCAATAAAATTTTGGAAAATATAATTATGAAAAAAATTTCTCATGTGTTTGAACTTACACACAATATTTATATATAATACATATATATATATATATATATATATATATATATATATTTGTTTTATGAGTGTATTTTATTTGCATATATATGTAGTTGGGTATTCACTTTTTCCATGAGTTAGCAGAAGATATATTTATAAGATATATATTATTATATAAAGAAGGGAAAATACAAAAGGATTATGCCGACTTTGTGTCAATCAGAAACATCAGGGGAAAATTATAATTATTTACTGGTAACGACTGCTATAATGACCGTTAATATGTAGGTTCTTATTAGAATAAAATAAAATATAGATCTCTAACGCTACAGGAACTCTTAATGAGTTCGCAAGGTTTCCGTGAAGATCAAATATTGTATTTGATTTTAAACCGCGTTGATATATTACTCTTATTTCTGTCACTCTTGACAAGGTAATGTTTAATAACTGAATGAGAAAAATCTACCCATTGGAGTATAAAAAGGATCGGTTCAACAATATGTTTTTCATAAAGCCTTTTACGTCTAATTTCTGAATGGTAGATCTATAGTATCTTGTTTATTGTTTAAGTCTTGTGATTAGAGATCGATGTGTTTTTGTTATCAATTCGTATGGATTCAAAACAATGTTTCTAAATTTTTAAAAGATGTGCTTAAAGAATGCTATAGATTACATCGACTAGAATGTCGAAATTTAACAATAAACGTTCTGGCCTGAATAATCGACATTATTAATCTCCATGTAATTATTTTCGATTTTTGTTTATTAAAAAATAAAATTCATCGGCTTATTTATTTTCAAAAAATGTGTATCTCATTGTGTAACATAATATAGAGTCAGGAACAGTTTTTTTTTTTTTTTGCATTTCAGTTCATTCGACACTTTAAAATATCTGCAAAATATATTTATTGAATAAATTGCTAAACGCTTCGTAAAACTTTACTATTTCCCTGATGTTTGTCTAGAATCAATTGCAATCGTTTGTTTACGATAGATTATTTACCTTATGTTCCATCTTCTACTATATTCCTTTATAATTTAAAGACCCCGGATACTTTGTAGAAGTGTTCCACGAAATATCCCAATTTCGAAAAATTTGGAAAAATACAAATTGCAATAAAAATACGTTTTATTACATTCAATTCTATCCAATGTTCACCATTACTTCCCATTATGCTTTTAGCTCACCGATCTCCTGACACTCATTAACTCTTATCTCGAATGACCTTCGACTGTGTTATCTTGTAAATAAAAACTACATATTTAATGGTATAGCATACATTCATGAAATTCAGTATTTGTATAAAAGTATGTTTTCCTTATATTTCAGCTTCAAAACTAACCGAGATAAATAACATTCCGCAGTGCCGTGATTCTTTCTACAGTAGCGCTTATTCTGTCTTTTTATATATAGCATATCCATAACTACAATGTTGACTCTTACTCTAAGTCCAACTCGAAATATATCTCTGCAAGATTAAGAAGAGTAAAGTATATTCAGATCTTATTTTAGTGGAGAGTGTTTTCTAAAAGACTACAGTTACGAATTCTCAGTTTAAATTAAAGCATTGTTTGAATGGAAATTAAATTTCATTGTAAATTTTCAAGTCTTCATATTCCAGTTTATACTACTAATATGTCTATAAACTTTCCATGATCGTACAATACTTAAAAGAAAACTACTTCAAAGAAAGTATAAAAATTATGCAGTCGTAAGAAAATTAAAAAAAAAATGTCTTTTCACTATAATTGCAAATAACATCCCTTTCTATCTCTGTGTGCTTAATATAAAACATAATTTCTATAAAGACAATTTTAAGTACACCGCACCCATACACATGTAATCGCTGGACCGCTTCTATGCGTGATGTAACATGGTTGTCTCTAAATGTAATGTACTTCATACTTATAAAACATTTTCATACTTCATGCTGATAAAACATTTTCATGCGTAAGCCAACTTAATTTAGTCACTAATTATGATCAAACCTCTTATAATATCCTACATCATCTAACTGATAATCTATTTAACACTTTAATTCGATAAATTTTTAATCTTGATAATGTGTTGCTCATTAGTAAAAAACGATCCAACGACTGAAGAGAATTGCTTATAATACTGTTAATAAATACACGCGGTGAGAGCGACAGAAAAGAAACGGATAGATAGCGTATGAAAAAAAATAGTGAGTTCAATTAACATAGTGTAAAATTGTTAAAGTCGCTTATAAACGCAGTAATATTACGTTACTTAGTTATTTAATTGCAAATTATGCCCAATTAGACAAACTAAAACAGAGTTATTTAAAATGTAACTCAATTCTGAAACCGAGCAATATTTTAGCACACATGTCATTACAAAGCTTATATGCTAACAGCAAACAAACAAGTGTAAAATAATCACTTAGAATGTGCCCATTTCAATCTATTGAGCAACAGACGGAAAAGGTATTTGATTTAAATATCCACATGCATAAAAATAACACAGTAGACTTGTGAATCCAGGTTTGCGTTTATAAGTCTAAATTATGTGAATGTCAATATAAATAAACATATGTAACTTCTTCACGTGTGTGATTTGTCACTGATAAGCGGCATATTGTGTTTTATTTACTAATTGCAACATCCAGTGCTACGCAGAAGGTTTCTCTGAAAAAAAAAACCCAACTTTTTTTCTTATATAGTCACGCTTATAATTTTTTATTCGAAGGAAAAGTAAAAATTAAATTTGTATAATAAATTCATGTAATTAAAAAAAATTAACTTGGTGCTGTTCTAAAAAAACATACGTAACGGCTATAAATCAGGATATGGATTTATTAAATCAAAACGAAGAATTATATTAAAAATGCATTAAATTAATTATTTAATTGATAAAAAAAATTATTGAGATATTTTACGATTTGATTTTGTATTATTTAGATCCATCGAACTACTTTTATTATCTTTAGTACCACTTCACAACTTTTCGGTGGATAAAACCTCCGACCTTCTTTAGGTGCATTTTGTCGAACTCGGGAATATTGATGTCGAATTCGGAAATTTGGACAAAATTTCGAACGGAACTTGTAATTTACTCCACGGGGGTAGCGTGCTCTTGTTCTGTCAACCATGACTGAATAGAGGTCCTAAGTAATTTGCAATTGTGTTTTTCGTCTCCCACGCCGAGAATTGAACCTTCAACCTTCATGAGAATATAACTTTTACAATTGATTTGTCAATTTTCAAGTACTCTAACCATTGCGCCACGGACCCCTGTCGCAGTCGTTAGAGAAGATTGCAAAAAACAATTGTAAAAGTGATATTATTCGATTTTTTTTTAATACATTAACGGACGCCGGCTAATATAAAGAGAGATTACACAAATACTTATGGCAACCCGAAACGCAACAGTATAAAATACACCGTCATTTGAATGGGATTGGAAGAATTAAATCCATCGAAGTTAAAATACTTGGAAGAATTCAATCTATATAATCATAACAAAGTGTATTATGATTTTAGAAGCAAACGATGTAATAATAAAATGCAGCATCTAAAATAGAATTCAAAAAGTTGTGTAAAAACACTTTTAATAAAAAAAATAAAGCAAAAACATCCAACGTTAATAAAAGAATAGAATTTTACTCCAATAAAAACGTAGTACTTACCGTGATCATGTGGCCTGTAATTGTTGCTGGTGTCTGCTTTTTCGTACGTCAGACGAGCCGAACTGTCCTTTGCTTTATCTAGCCTCCAATGACACTGTCCGAAGTCACAGTAATACGCGGTACAAGGTTGATGGGTGGCTATCATCACGGCGATATTGATGATCGTAATCCACGGGTTAATCCAGTTTCCTTTCCTGAGATCCATTTTGTTTCTACGCGCCTCTTTTCCCCACGCAAATCGCATCGCTCGCTTTGTTTCAGCTTGTGCTGAAAAACTGACAACAGAAGCGCGTGTGTACCTGTATAGAATCGTGTGTCGATCTACTGAATTTATTTCGGTGCATGTGCTGTCTAGTGTTTTGCGGAAGTAAGCGAGTTGACATCACGGAAAGAGGGAAGTAAGTAGAGATGAAGAAAGTAAATGAAAGTAAGGGGCGGAAATGGTGAACGATATATGCAAAGCGGAATATAATTAGAAAAGGTGGAAAAAAGAGAGAGATTGAAACAGATATGGAGAGAAATGTTTGCAAAGAGAACGGGAATTCGATTTTGATAACGATGAAGATTTTGATAAAGATGAAGATAGAGAGAATAGGAGCAAAGGAAACAAAGAGGAACTGTCCGCAGATGTAACAGATTTAGAACGGGAAAGTAATTAGAAATGATGGAAAAAATTGTAAGACAGGAATTTAAAAAAAAAACAGCCATGGAAAAAAGGATCGAATCGAGCTAAATAGAGAGGAACGTTAAAAGAAGGTAGTAAAATAGCAAGGAGGGAAAATGAAAAACAATATTTTGAGATGAGAAACGGTAAGGAAAGATGCAAAGAGGAAATTGATCAAGATATGAAAAAGACGGGAGAAATGAACTATGTTAGAGTGGACTTTTTAGGAAGGTGGTGACATCAAAAAAAAGGAGATAAAGACGTGAGATAATTAGAAAGATAACCTAGAACTAAACGACTGAACGCAAGGTACAGACAAAAGGTAAACGAAAGTCAAGAAAACAAAGATGAAAAGGACAAAGAGAGACGATAATGAAAGCAGAAAACACACATGTATATATGTGTGTGTGTGTGTGTGTGTGTGTGTGTGTGTGTGTGTGTGTGTGTGTGTGTGTGTGTGTGTGTGTGTGTGTGTGTGTGTGTGTGTGTGTGTGTGTGTCAATTATAAAACACGAGAATGCATTTTTGGAGCTACTTATTTATTTTCGGTAATAAACTTGAAAAAATTTGTACCTTAACTAATAAATAGATAGATTAGCCTCAAATCCTAGAATATTGATAATCCCGAAATAACACTGGTTTTTTAATTACAACATTCTTTCCTGTCGCCTTGGTCATCTCCTTACAATTGGATACAAACAATACCAATTAAAAGGTAGATTTGACTGTGGATTACACAAATGACACTACGCTATAAACACCCTGTGCAGGAATCTTTACAGGAGTATCCATTCCTCACCTTCCAAATCTGAAGTACACCTCTTCATATATATATATATATATATATATATATATATATGGGAGGGGGGTGATTGAGTGCGTGTTAAACGGAGTCCAGCACTTTATATGTAGTTGTATCTTGATATCTTAAGTAAAAGAACAAAATAGGAAGATATTGGGTGTTATTAGGTACTTTCTGTATGTGTTTGCAATGATTTAGCAATTATATTGACACATGAATCCTAGTAATAAAGTGAGCTGTCTTAAAGAGGTGATTATTAATAAAGTTTACAAGATGGGCACATTAACATTTGTTGAAATTGATTTTTTAGTATGATTACATAATAATAATTTCATAATAATTGTTTATTGTATTAGTTACACATACATACGTAAACATATATATATACTTGTATTTGTAAGTTCGATTGTCAGATATATAGATTTATATGTTGAAAATCATATATATATATATATATATATATATATATATATATATATATATAAACTATTTTTTTTGCCCGTCTATGGGTATTAGTACTTGCCATTTATTTTCATGTTTTAATAGTTGGGTTTTTTAAAGAAATTTAACTAAGTCTATGTGGATGAGTACATAATCACGTTTTTCTTCAGATGTCATACATATGAAGAAAACTCAGATTCTGTCACAGTATTTTACTAGAAGGAATCTAATCGAACTATGTATTGTTTTTTGTTCAATAAAATGTTGTACATATGCACCACAATAATTGGCTAAACAAAATATTTTTGTAGGAAGAAATCTATCGATGAAAATGAAATGAGTAAAAGCTGACTTACCTCTATGCATTATATGCATATACAGAGAGAAAGAGAGAAAGAGATAGAGATGTGTATAAAGAAGGCGAGGGAAAGATACATGCAATGAGAGAAGAGGATGCAAAATAGTGTGCAGGAATTTAAAGAGTAAAATAAACTGCAAGAATCAGGTGGAACGAAAATATAATTGAAATAAAGGAATTGAGAGAGAAGAAGACGAGATGGTAAAAATCAATGCTTATTTCTCTTTCCTTCTCTTCTTCCCTTTCACTCTTGTTGTATCGCGCACTTGTTTTCTCTCTGTTTGTTCTAACACTTCAGTGTACATAGTCAAAACCTAATCGTAGTGACGTTTTGCCGAAAAACTTGCAACGCGCTAAAAACTAAGACTGAATAAGTAAATTTTGTTTCGTTTTCATTCGCAGATGTTTCTCTCCTGACTGGAGTGAAAGAAAGGGTATTTTGCCGCCGTTTTCAAACTGCCGGTGTTTCAGCGACTTTGCACTTGTCAGTTTGAATTTACATCGTGAAGCTCGACCGTTTCTTTTGTGGCTGCAAAATAATAAAAGTATTATTATTATTATTATTATTATTATTATTTATAATAATAATAATAAAAATAATAATGTTAATGATAATAATAATAATAATAATAATAATAATAATAATAATAATAATAATAATAATAATAATAGAAATACAAACGATATGGAACAGAAAAACTCAATATGGAATCATCATAAGAGAACGAGAAACGTGAAAATAGCAGGAATTAAAACCACGGGCAATCGTGAGATTATTTCACGTAGTTCAATGATGAAAAAAAAAAATGAAATATTTTTGAAAAATTCCTTGAATGCCAAACTTAATTTATATAAATCTCAAATCTGAACCGTCGCATGAAATTTTTAATAGCAAAAAAAACAGATTTTAGAAAGAACAACACAACTTTAACTCAGGGGAATTGAAAATGAAGAAATTTTATAAACTATAACACTGCAAATGACAAAAAGCCACGTTTAATAGCACAGAAAATAGTCGTGAACATTAAGATAGGAAGACCGAAAATGATAGAAACATTAACAGAAGGTTTAGCGGAAAAGAGCAGAGACTGTTAGAACCGTGGCGAGACTAATTGTCGCTCAAATCCCCGACTGACAAGCAAGGAGTAAATAATAAGCGAAAGGTCATTCGCAATGGTTATCAAAAAATTTGTAGAGTACTGGAAACGTGTGGAGACTTGTTTTTACTCAGAGATCAAAGGGCAGCGTCGTTTCAATATCAAGGAATAATAATGATGATGATAATAATAAAATAATAATAATAATAAAATAATAATAAGAAGAATAATGATGATAATAATAATAATGATAATAATAATAATGATAATAATAATAATGAAAACAGTAATAATAATGATGATAATAATAATAAAAATAATAATAATGATAATAATAATGAAAATAATAATGTTAATGATAATAATAATAATAATAATAATAATAATAATAATGATAATAAATCAATAATAATAAAAAACGAAGAGCAAGAGAGCTTCTATGCCGTCACTTTGCTTTGATGATTTGGTCCATAGGTATACAATAAGCAAAAGCATGAGAGCAAAGCAAATGAAAAATTGTTAATAGTCAACAAGAATTAAAGAACAATGTCAAATCATAGATTTCTACGTCACAGCAATTCATAAAGCAACATTCGAGGAGTCAGAATAGCGAAATATTAAAAATATTTTCAACCAACTAAAATGAATATGAAGATTTGGGAAAATACGTCGTGTAGTACTAATCAGAATAGCATTACAAATAGTCTGGAAAAAAAACTGAAATAAATAAAACGTCAAAAGATACGGAAATACCGAGAGCATACTAATTACTGCGATAATTTAAATGATCAAAATCTTGAGAAACTCCTTGGATGCGGAAACGAATGCATATAAGAAACGAACCAAACCAAACAGCCATAAGTTAAAATAATCATAGGAAAAGAAAAGAAAAAAAAACAACTTCAACTGTTAAGAATCCCACAAATGAATCAACCCCCTGGAAAAACACGCACAGACAACTATTAGTGGTGCCAGACTCGACTGTTACCACACATAATTATCATAAAAGGTCATGGAATGTTGAAAGGCCAAGGAAGAAGAGTACCAACGAGATTTCTCCCTGGAAGGGTACGTAATGCACTAAATCGTTGAAATGGCTTATCGTCAGTCATAATCCGGAGAGGCCTAGCAATCTTGACTTTCAAAAAGTCAATGCTAAATGGGTATAAGGACAACGATAAATGAATTGCAACGATCATGAAAACAGATGGAAAGTGTTGAACATTTGTCATTAGATCTAGTGGAAACTTACTGGTTTGTGGGGGTGAGCCATCAATGACTTCCGTGAACGCGTTTAGCGAGTAAATAATAATAAGAATCAGAAAAATAAACATAGTACTGACATAGATCCAATGCAAAAACATATCCTCCAATTAAGTTCTTGATGATACACCAAATATCTGATAAAATTATCAAAATGATAGAGGAAAGAATTTAGACATGTAAGCTAAAAATTGACAGTTGGAGGAAAACATATGACATTTAAAAGTTTTATAAAAGTTTTTATAGAGACACTCTCTATTTCCACTACGTTTTTATAACAAAGATGGTATTTAACAAAATATTTAGAAGATGCAATGTTTGATACGCTTGTTTATACACAAGGGAAAATAATCATCTTATCTATACAAACGAGCTTGAATATGAGGGACGTTTTAAAATAACTATTAGTCTTTTCTGCTGCAATGAGTCAAAAGGATAATAAATTTCATTTTTGGTGATTTAACTTGTACATATTAAATTCTTCCATGCATAAAAATCGAACTGATCAACATTTATCGGTGCCTTTTGAACGCTTACAAGCATATGACGTTGATGTTAGTATAGTTAGGAGATAAATTCGTCGATTTTAGAGTGGCGACAGAGATATAAGTGACAAAACGCGGTCCGAATTTTTGGAAAAGTGCATTAAGAATGCTGGTGACTACATAGAAAAATACATTTTGGTGCACAAACGATCGCTTGTTTTAATGGCACCACTCCTGTCGTTGTAGCTTTTCCAAGATTAGATTTTAGTTAAAAACAGAAGGCTTTAGAACAACGTATTAGAAAATAGACTAAACTGGCATGAACATAGCAAAAAACGTTAGGTTGAAGATGCAAATAAAACACGCGATATGTCTGATGAAGCATGGATAATTGAAGACTTAATTAGAGATTGGTGAGGGCACTTGGTACATATTGGAACCCAGTACATATCATTATTTGAAAACTGACACTATCAAAATTAAAAAAAAAAAAAAAACAAGTGACGCATGATGCCCCTGTGAGTGAAAAAGGCATAAAAAAGTGACTGTTCAACAGTTGCCCCTCCCCCTCACCCCATTTAGCCCCCAAAGTCCCCAGGGAACGTCAAATCATGGTGAAAATGAACAAACGGTGCAGTTTAAGGCCTTAACATATGTAAATTTTAGTTCTGCACCATTCAAAACAAAAGAAATGACTAAGTCCATCATTTACCCCCTCATTTAGCCCAAAAAGTCCCCAAGGCCTTGACATATTAAAATTTGAGTTCAGCATCATGCAAAACTGCTAAATAGACATACACAGAAAATTTTGGACAAAAATATCGCGTTTTTATTAGCCGTAAAGTAGCCCCTTGGGGCACACCCAAGTTATCGCGACGTATAGACAAACAAAATTATATAGGAATCAGTTAGTTGCAACTTTTCAGAAAGTTTTATGAAAAATCCAAGGCATCAATTTTTTTTAATAAACACAAAAGTATCAATCTTAGCCATTTTAATCCGAAAAGAACCCCTAGGATGGCAACCAGAATTTTCCCGGAAAATCCGTTCTGTTAAGTTTTTACTCATATCATGTTAAATGTTTGTGCACATTTTCAAAAAATTCCAAAACGTAGTTATTGAGAAAATGCGGACAGACGAACGGACGAACGGACGAACGGACCAGGGTGAATTTACAGGTCCACCCTCCTTTTGTCAGGGGGTGGGCTGTATATAGGAACATTATATGGCATTACAGGAAGACTCCTTTTAGAGTAAATTAACTAGTCGATTAATAATAAAAAAGAATAAACTTAGCTAATATTTCTACGATGATATTATGAATCTTTCATAAACGTAACTAAAACAACTTGGGTATCTGAATTGAATAACTATGAAACAAATAATCAATCACAGTAGATTTAACCCAAGAATGAAACAAACTAACGTTTATTATTAACAAGAAGAAGGACTAGTAACTTATAAAGATTACTATGACAATGTAGTTGAATGGATTATAAAAGAACTTAACGTAAAATACAGGAAAATTAAAAACAGAGGAAAGTGAACAACATAAAGGATAGGGTGCGAGAACTGTCAGATAAAACAAACTGAGAAGATAGGCAGCTTATAAATGATTTTTAAAACTGACAAAATAAAAGTGCACACAAAAGCTTTAGGTGTTTCAGAATTTTTTGTGAATTTTTGACACACCTAACACAAAACTGTGAATAAAATATTAAAAAATTCGTCATTTCTCTTTTTAAAGTGGGTTGTTTATTTTCTGTATGGAATATATTTCCAAAATAAACTATTAAAGTTGTTTGAAAAATAATAGAAATATTATTTTTTTATTTTTTCAAAAACAGTGTTTACAAAGTGCCTGCGCGCGTCCATGCAGTTATTTTGTTACGTAATGAAATAAATTTCATTTTACGAGTTAATTTTTTTTCAATTTTTTCAATTTAAAAATCTATCAAAATTTTTCTAACGATTCAATTTTTACGATATTTTCAGGTTCAATGTGAAGTTTCATGCTTTTCAAATAAACTAAATATAATATTCTAGACAATCGTTTTTTTTAATTCACCCCCTCATTTGGAAATGTCTATTCAAATGAAAATAATTAATTTTCTCATCTCAAATTTATATATCATAAATTAAAGATAAAAGATCAATAAATAAAATAAGCTTATTTAAAACAAAAAAAGAATAGTAATTTGAAAATCTACCTGTAAAGTCCAAAGTTTAAAACCTTTTTTTTTTAAAAAAAACACGTTGAATTTTTATGTTTTTTTTTTAATTAAAATCTTATAATCTTGTTATATTGTCCATAAAATTTCGCGCAATTACGACAATTTTTTCTATTTCATCCAATTTTTTTTTAGATATTAAAAAAAAATCACTCCATAAAGAAGAAATAGAATATATTAAATCAAAAACTCATGTATTTCCTTTAGAGAAGAAAAAACATCGAAAGTTTGTCGAGTATTTTTTAAGGCAAAAACTGATAAGTAAAAGTTTCACCTACGGTGACACAGATTTTCACGCACAAGTCTTGACGGCTCACGCGTATGTGTTGTTTTTACGTTGTATAGCCCTTTTATCCATCCGTATTTCAAAACAGGAAGAAAGGCAAGAAAACACCGGCTTTCTAACACCGGTTAATGCTTACGTAATTGCGGTCTTCTCAAATGATTGTTTTAAAAAATTCTTTTGTTTAAAAAATACATGGAATATAAAATACGGACAAATTCTCATGAATGAAGAATGAAAACATCCATTGATTAGTATTTTATATAGGTAAAAGATTTTTGGAATTTATATATATTTATTATATTTAGATTAGGCTAAAATTCGTTGAATTTCGTGAAATCTTTTTAAAGAAAACCGATTTTAAAAAATATTGTATATTTTTCGATAAACCCTGTTATCATTTTAAAGTTAGATATTTTCTCCTTTTATTGAAACTAACAATTAGGGTTTAAATTGCATTATTTATATTGTTATAAGCTTCGAAAGATAGTGAGTCTATTAATCACTCCTTTTTAATGGCGACTTCTGACACTCCTAAAAAAGCACACATATGCCTATGGAAGGAACATATAATACGAGCAACTATATTGCTATAGAAAGCTGGAAAGAATAACGCTAAGATAACTATATATAGATAACTATAAACAAGCTAAAGAAAAATACACATTGTGAACGAGGAGATGAAATGATAATTTCTGTT
Organism: Euprymna scolopes; assembly: GCF_053919585.1. Taxonomy (NCBI): domain Eukaryota; kingdom Metazoa; phylum Mollusca; class Cephalopoda; order Sepiida; family Sepiolidae; genus Euprymna; species Euprymna scolopes. Next base: position 4,029,570 of record NC_136513.1, read on the forward strand.
AGAAGTGAATGCAACAAACGAGCCTATAAACAAATAGACAAATGAACATAAATGTGTCGGAAAGGTGATGGACTAGTAATTATACAAACAAATTTATGTTGAATATACTAAGAAAATGTTACAGGCATGTGCCGAACCAATTATTTGAAAAACAAAGGTATGTTTTTTATAAGCGATAGAAATCTTAAGGACAAACTTATACAAGCGGGAAACCTATGGATAATAGTCAATGATAAAGATGAAAAGTGTGTTAAATAACAAATTTAATTTTTCCAGCAGTTAACACGGTGAGGAAAAATAATATGAAAACGTTAAACAACTCAGTAGATCTTGTTAGGAGATGACTAATATGCAAAGCATCAAACAATCTATAATAATGCAATGATTATCGATTTCATATAGCAATTTTCTTTAATCTATAAGCAAATTCGAGGAAAAAGTCCAATCAATGCTAGGATTAACGCCATAACATTGACGGTATTAATAAAAATAGCTGACATGTCACGAACGTCCTCGCGTCATGAAACCAACGTACTGGCTAAATGCATCTACTAACTACATGTGTGAATTGAAAGAAATTAATGCCATTAAACTATAATAAATATATAAATCACGTTAAAAGAATCTTAAGTTACTTGATTGGTGAGGATAGAGTCATGAAGAAATAAGTAAAACTAAATATAAGTAAATATAACTATTCCATAATCTGGCAGACATCCCCCATGCAAAAGAACAAATGTCTTAGCACCAAAAAAGATGGTCTAGATGTAAAACCAAACAAAGAGAGACGCATGATGATGTTGACCGACTCTACATGAAAAGGAAAGAAGGCGGGAGAGGACTAGTTTGTATAGAAGACTTTGTGCATGATACAAAAAAGAGTTAGAAAAATACATAACGCAAAACACGGAAAGGATAATCATGGCAGCGAGAGACACTGTAAAAGTCGACAACACAGAAAATAGAGAGAGAAAGGATGAGACAAGAAAAGCAAAACGGGGAAAAAACAACTACATAAGGATGGTAAAAGATGAAAATAACGAAAACACTTGGACATGGATGCGAAAAGGACACATAAGCTGAATAACTGAATCCCGAATAACTGCAGCACAAGATAACTCGATAACAACCAACCACATCAAAGCAAAGATAGACAAAATACAAGAAAACAGTAACTGTAGACTATGTGGACAAAGAGACGAAACGACAAACAATATAGTAAGCAATTGCAACAAACTAGCCCAAAAAGAATACAAGAACAGACACGACTAAGTAGGAAGGGCAGTACACTGGGAATTATAGAAACAACTGCATCTCGAATGCACAGAGAAGTAGCACAGACATAAGCCAGCAACATTACTTGAAAACGAGAATCACACAATTCTATGGGATATGGACATACAAATTGAAAAACCCCATCCAAGCAAGAAGACAGGATGTCGTAATAATTAACTAGAAAAAAGTCCTGTATACTTTGCTGTTGTAGCTGACCACAGGGTAAATACTAAAGAAAATGAGAAACGGTGAAGAAAATCAAAATAATACCTAGGAGCACTATGAACAATCTCGAAAAACTTTGAAAAAAGAATGTGATGAATTGGAATCAGAGGAGTGACTGGAAAAATACAACGAACTATAATAAAAATAGCTGAAATATTAAGGAAACCCTTGAATGTGGAGACGAACACACACGAACCACAAGCGCGGATCAGACAAACTGCTACAGTAACAAAACATGAAGCGTTACATGGAACCAAGAACAATGAAGCGGCATAACTTCTCTTACCCCCATCTCCCATTACCACATCACTACCACCCAAAGAGTGAAACCGAATAGCCAAGTAGAGTCAAGGAGAAAGGAAAGACCGAGGAGAGAGCACTGACTAGACATCCGCCGGATAAGTGCGCAAAGAACTGGGACCTTAAGGAGCCTTATTGTAAATTCTAGTAAAGACTAATGACCACTGCTAACGAGAAACCAATGGCAAGCAGCTGTTGTGATAATGCAAATTAATTTGCAAATGTAATCGGATGAGGTGGAGAGTACTGGAAAATCTGGGGATACGTGATTTCACTCAACGTCCAGGGAACACTAGAAGCAGTACTAAGTAGGATCTTTCATGACCTTTGTGAAAGCTCCTTGTGGGCCAATAATAATAATAATAATAATAATAATAATAATAATAATAGTAATAATAATAATAATAATAATAATAATAGAAATGGATTGAAAAAAGTTAGGATCAATCTCAATGTTGGAGTGCTTTGGAGAAAAGAAAATGCTGATAACCTATGGTTATTTGTTATGATCCGCCTATCTGCATAGAATCGGCAATAAGAACAGCCAAATAGAAAATGTGACAACAGAAACAATAACAACAACAAAAAAACAAAGAGCCCCGAGAAGGGTCAAAGAAGATGGAAAGACCGAGGAGGGAGCACTGGCCAGACCTCCGTTGGACAAGTGCGAAGAGAACTGAGATCTTGGGGAGGCTTAGTGCCACTCAAATTCCAGTATAAACCTATGGCCACTGCCAGCGAGAAATCAATGGTAAGAGGCTGTTGCGATGATGCAAATTTATATGCAAATGCTATCGAAGGAGGGAGAGAGAGCTGGACGTCTGGGGAGACTTGTTGTCACTCAGCTTCCAGAGAACACCACAGGTCTCCAATCAGATCGTTTGCTGACTCGTGTGAAAGCTCCAGGTGAGCCAATAATAATAATAATAATAATAATAATAATAATAATAATAACACCAGAAGACGTAAATAATTAGCAAGAGCTTGGGAAGCGTATTGCTATCCAAATCTGAAGGAAAAATCAATGGTAAGCTGCTGCGTTGAAAACGCAGAAATATTTTCAGTGGTCATCGAAATAGATAAAGAATGCTTAAAATTTCAGAAGATGTCTTGATGTGTGTGAGAGCATCTACTACTACTACTACTACTATTACTACTACTACTACTACTACTAATAATAATAATAATAATAATAATAATAATAATAATAATAATAATAACTAACAGAACCCGTGGAAATTCCATGGTAGTTGAAAACATCATCACATAAGCAAACAATAGAATATTCTTCAACAGAATAATCAGTGTAATGTTAGTTCCGTGAATTAAAACATAAATATTTTTCTAGCCAAATATGGAGAACTGCTTGAGATATATTATTACAAGAAATAGAACTATAGTAAGGCATCATATTTTTCTAAAGATTATAATTTAATCAAAGTGACTTTAAATCAGTTAGTAATAAATATATCACAATCTTTTTTTTTTAATCTGATAATTTGGCATATAAGTAATAAGATTTCATACAAACATGTTATGTGTCAACTTTTGCAATTTTTTCGTAGTTGTGAGAAAATAGTTTGGTTTGGTTGTTTTGCTTTACGGCATATCAACCTTTTCAAGTTATTTAATGCCGAATCCAAAGATTCAGAAAAAAAAACATTTTAATAGAATATATTTGTTGTTTTCATGTCGGTTTCTATTTAACCCATAGTTGGGACCCTAACAGGTACTACCAGTCCGGGTCAGAGTGGACCTGGGAGCAATGGCAATTAAAGGGTGGCTCCACCCTCCCCAAAGCCCGCAAATTGGGGTCTCACTACAGGATATAGTTTAAGGTCATATCCAGGACCGTGAGAAGAAATCAGTAAGCACTGCGATTGGTGAGATTTGGTTAAAGAAAAATAAAAGTGTAGGATGTTGCCAGATGATATGGAAATACTTGCAAATATTTTTCATAACATAAATATTCTTGATTCATTATGAAATTAAATGTTTGAATTTGTTAGATGAAATAAAGTGATTTTTAGATCGGAAATTACTTCAGCCATTTTGGGGACCAACACCTTATAGCCCCCCCCCTCTCTTAAAGAATCTATGAAATATACTGATGTTTAGATGGTAAACTGCTTCAGCCATTTCCCTGACTGACTCCATACACCCCTTCCGTTTCCTCAACCTGCTTCCATAATAATGAGGAGAAATAAGGTACTTTTACAGTATTCTACCCAAGTAATAAGGTACTTGTGCAATATTCTACCTATATGATAAAACAATGAAAAGTCATATTACTCGATTCTTTGACGTGATTTTCGGTTTTAAAAACTTTTATTGACGTCACAGGTAAGATTTTCTAGGGTTTTTTTTTCATATGGGTATTGTACTGTACAGGTACCTTATTTCTTAATTAAAAATGAAACTACTCGATTATTTTGCGTCATTTTCGGTTGTGCTAACTTTTCCATACGTCACGGCTAAGAGTGTCCTTTATCATATATATACTATACTGTAGAAATACCTTATTAATTATTAAAAAATCATACTACTAGATGATTTTACGTGATAGTGTTGACGGTGGGAGGGGCGGCGGCGTTGGTGGTAGTGGTAGTGGTTGTGATGTCGACGTTAGCTGTGGCGGTGGCAGTAGTAGTGGAGGTGGCGTCTTTGGTGCTGATGGTGGTGTTGAAGATTGTTGCGGCAGTGGTGGTATTGATGGTCGTGGTAGTTTTGTGACGGTGGTGATGGTTGATGATGGTGTTGGCGGTCTTTGCTGGTGGTGATTTGCACCGACCACACACTGGCTGGTTTTTCTCTTCCAATCAGAATGTGGTTAGGGCCTCACCAGCGACACCATCTTTTGGGGGAGAGGAAGGGGGGTTATTAGCCATTTAGTAATGTTCCATTTTCCTTTTAAGGGATGTCAAATTGATAACGGTCAAAGCATATACGTGTATTTATATAGAGATAATAATAATAATAATAATAATAATAATAATAATAATAATAATAATAATAATAATAAGAAGAAGAAGAAGAAGAAGAAGAAGAAAAAAGGGATTGAAAATATAGGGATAAAAAATGTGAAAGTCGAAGAAATTAGACGCACACATTTTGATGGAAGTCATGGGGAGTGTAATAAAAGAATTATACAAGTGGGTTAAGAAAACTGGGACCGATTGAAATGTCGAAGTACTTCAGAAACCGCCAGAATCTTGCGGAATGTGGCAAAAAACTTTGAAAAAAGAAGCTAATAATCTATAGTCATTTGTTATAATATTCCCAACTTTTTACTGTGATACTTTTTCGTGCTTTTCTTTTTGATTGGTGACACTGATGACGTCAGCGCAAAACGAACAGATGTGTCTATTTCAAATCGAGATTGTGTTCTTGCTTTCCAGGAATGCATCATTTCTGATGCCATCGATATTCATGATTCACTGCTAAAATTGTATGATATATATATATATATATATATATATATATATATATATATATATATATATATATATCGCTTATTATGCTTTGTGTGTTGAAGACTCTACTAGTAATCGTAACAAAGCATTGTTCAACAGCAATTACTGAACATGGCTTTGATTACTATTTATGATGTCACAGTTGTGTATTCTGTACACCTGTTCATTATGCTACTAGCAGGGAAATCCGACATTGCAGGAAATTGAACGAGGATCAACACATGTTCCACACGGCCAATGTTTTATTGTCATCAAAATCGCTTTTTCAATCGATTGACTGCCTGCTCTAGTCGGAGACACTGAATGTGCGGCCCGGGCGACAAGATCAAAGTGTAGTATCTGTTCCGGTAGATACTGCAAGCTATGACTAGCTATGACTAGCAAAGACCAGATGTGGGGGCAACCCCACATGCCTGACCATTAACCAGCTCCCATTTCCCACCTCTCGGGAGCTGGTCCCCTTTTTCCCTTCCCCCTCCCTTCACTCCTCACATTAAAAATCGGCCTTGTGCCTAATTTGCTCGGTGGGGGAGCAAATAAATACCATCTGTTCCGGCAGATACTGCAAGCAAGGACCATATGTGGGGGCAACTCCAGATGTGGGACCTTGGTCAATGTAGGGGCAACCCTTCATACCAATTGTCACTATCCAGCTCCCCTACTCCCCGGGGAGTTGGTCCCCATTTCCCCTTCACTCCTCACTTTAAAAATCGGCCTTGTGCCTAATTTGCTCGGTGGGGGAGCAAATAAATACCATCTGTTCCGACAGATACTGCAAGCAAAGACCATATGTGGGGGTAACCCCACATATCAGACCTTGGTCAATGTAGGGATCGCCCTACAGACCAACAGTTACTATCCAGCTCCCATTTCCCACCTCTCGGGAGCTGGTCCCCTTTTCCCTCCCTCTCTTTCCACATTAAAAAACGGCCTTGTGCCTAATTTGCTCAGTGGGGAAGCAAATAAATACAACTGTTCTTGTCGGGGACTCAGCACGGTTAACTTAAAGGGCGTCAGATTCCTTATTCCGTGACAGTCTAAAATATATTATAGTTTTCATTACACTGTAGAGAACCGACTGTTGATTTTATTAAATTACTTTAATTAATGGCTTGATTACAAGTTTTAAATGCATGAGTCAAGTATCATAGATCAATTGTGTTTTAAACAGAACCAATCATTTCGAACGCGCTCTTATTTTATCAAAAACATAGTTGAGTTTATACACCTGGATTTTCTGCTTGGTCAATGGTAAAACTTCTCAAATGCATGTGTGATGTTAGGCTGCATAAAGGTGTTAACTTTAGTAAAAATCGGCTGCTTTACCTAACTCGGATTTTTTGGTCATCGATTTCTTCAACAATTCATCTTAATAAACCGATGATAGAAAACAGTTTAAAATATGTAAATACAGAGTGCTTCAAAAGGAATGATCCTATTTCATAATTAAATATTTTATGCGGGAAAATAGCAAAAAAAATAAAGCTTATAACACAAGTATTCTACTTACAGTCAATTTTTATTTCACATGTTACAAGTGTCCAATATCTCCCCTTGCCGCATGAACAACACCAATGCGATGTGAGCATACCTCCCAAAGACGTTGAAACACATGAGGATCAATTGAATTTATCGCTGTTGTTATTCGATATTTTGAGTTTTCTAGGTCAGTTGTCATGGCAGAACAAAGACTACATCTTTTACAAACTCCCCAGAGGAAGAATCACAAACTGTGATGTCAGAAAATATAGGAGGTCAACAGCAAAGAGCAAAGTCTTGGGCTTCTATCCGAACGTTCACTGTAGATTAATCTTTTTGTTGAATGATTTCGGAGGATTTTCGGTTCCCCAAATTCGCATATGGTGTCGGTTGACTTGCTATTTTTAGATGAACAATTGCTTTATCACAGGAAATTAACAGCAATTTGAAGTTTTCATTGTCCTCAATCATTTGCAACATCTGGTAGCAAAATTCATTTGTCGTACGTAGTAATTTTGTAAGCAGCTGAAGAAGCTGCAATCTTTACAATTTCAATTGTAAGCGTTTTTTTAAGCACACGCCATCCGGTTGGTGAGGGAATTGTCAGCTCACAACATGCAAGGCATGTAGATCTCTTTGCGCTCCGAGTAACCGCAACACGGATTCTCTATACTGAATTTCACTCTGAATGCACGCTACATTGTAATAACTGATTTAGTTTTGCAAACCTACTAATTGACGGGCAATTATTTTGTCGCTTTCAAACGCATGAGTCATATTATAACTGGGGAAATCTAATCTTTAACTCCCTCGTTCTGATTCATAAATTTACTTACAAAATATTTGATCATGAAAGGTGGTTATTTTTTAATCACCCTGTATATGCAGAAACAATGAAATCAGCAAATAAATTATTGTTTTCATCTTTATTTCAAAAGAAATCAAAGTTAGCGTTTTATTGTAGGTTTGAACATATTGCAGATAAGTAAAAAAAAAAGTAAGTTATTTCTAAAAATGGTTCAACAATTGAGTTTTGTGTAGATGTATTTTATAATAAGAAACAAGGAAACAAAAAAGAAGTAAAAAATGTTAAAAAAATCCATAAAAGTTTGCCAGCAAAAATGTTTTCTTTATATTTATTTTAAAACACATAAAAATATTATTTTCTATATTCTATTCTGTTGAAAATATTTTGTGCTTTTTTTACAAAATAATTGCCCTCTTTTAAAACGCAAACACAAATGGGTTATCATTTCCGTTTACTTAAATAAATACAGAAGATTTATGTTGAAAACAAATGTTGAAACAAAATCTAAAAGTTATCCCCATTTATTTTGTAATCCTAGTTTAAAATGATTAAATATTAACGTTATTCGGTTATTTATCAAAAGTTAACTTCAGATCATTCGAAATGAGGAATGGATAAAACCTCTCTTTTCGGTCAGTATTTCGGTATTTGTATTGATAATATGTGTTGCCTATTGTACCTCAGATACAGGATCCGAATAGAAGGAAAGAACAAGCGGTTTAGGCGTATAGTGAACACTTTTGTCACTTGAATTTCAATGGTAATATCTTATGCCAGTTCTTTTTTAAATGAATTTTGCCTCTATTTTTCGAAGGAATTATGTTTGTTTTTTAATTTTCGAATATGTTATCGGTTTTATCTTCATTTTCAAATTACATACATTTTACAATATCTATTTTAATACGAGGTGCCTTAAATAAGTTTGCAGATTTTTTTTTCGAACAGGCATAACACTTTTTCATAGACTATCGAAAATTCAGTACATTATTGCTATACATCTCATAAAATACTTAACCAATATTGATGATTTCAGGTTCAAATGATCAGGTACAGCAGAAATTTGTAAACATCCTACTAAAGCCTGATTTTCAAAAATACAATATGGCGTGAGGATACATTAGCAAAACGATATGCAATAAAATTATGATTTAAACTTGGAAAAATATCACATAAACTTATGGAATGTTTCAGACTGCTTTTGGACAATGTTGCATGAATCGAGCATCGGTGTTTGAGTGGCATAAGAGATTCAAATAAGGTTGGGAGTCTGTGAGGGATTATGAGCAGTGTGGGAGAAGTAAGGAAGACAGAAAACGTGAGTTCATTGGCCAAATGAAGAATTTAATGGATAATGACTATCGTGTCTCTATAGAGACTATAAGTGCACATTGTGATGTCACTGTACATACAATTATTCTTGATGAAATAAAAATGCGGAAGATTTGCACGAATGCATCAGTCCACAACTCCATTCTTGTCATAGACTATTTGACCAAGATTGGCATCAAGAGAATCCTCACTCTCGCTGTATCCAGACATTTCTCTCTGTGACTTTTAATTATTTCCAAAACTCAAGGAAAACCTTATAGCCTTTCGTTATGAGTCAGTTGAGGAGATGATAGAGGCTGTGACGAGGGTTGTTAGTATTCTCACACAAGAGAACTTCCATGGGCTTTCCAGATGTTGTTGGAACTGCAGAACAAGTGCATTGCAGCCAAAGGAGATTATTTCGAAGGAGACTAGTGTTTTTAGTGTATCTATCAAGAAAAGTGCCATAAAAAAGTCTGGAAACTTACTGAAGAAACCTCGTATATTTTTAGATGCTTGCTGCATTTAATTATATAAATATATGATGCGGCTCTTTGTACATAATTGCTTTGCGGAGGCATCCTTTATATTTGTTTTTATCTAGTTAGTTCTGATCATGTACTTTTGTGCGAATTTCAATAAGAATTTCGTTTCTCTGTGCAGATATCTGTTTCGTAGTCAGACCATTATATTTATCAAAAGTTAACTTCAGATCATTCGAAATGAGGAATGGATAAAACCTCTCTGTGCGTTTTTCTTTATCCATGTTATTTATCATCCATGTAGATGCTTCTCGTTTCTTTTTTATTATTATTTTCACACCCTTTTTTCACCTTCGCCGTTTCCTCTGCTTTTAATCTGCCGAGGCCGCTATAACCAGATAGTATCTATTTAAGCTGGTGTATTTTCCTAGTCTTTTATTTTATCACCCACACGTTTTAATACTTACGATTTCTTTTTCTCATGTCCTTATTCATACATAAATTGATTAATCTCATCACTTCGGTGTAGTATATTTTGCCTAACATTGTTCTCTTCAAATATTATTGTATTTGTCTTTAGTTTCATGGCGTTAGCTTTTAAAATGCACCTATACTAAGACGAAATCTGTTAGTTTAGTGACACATTATCCTCCATCTCACGGGTCATCGTCAACTCCCGAATTCGACAATATACAAGTTGACAAACTGGTAGGATACATCCACCTCACGGTTGAGAAAATAACACTCATGGTGAGAACTGTAAACCAAATAATACAATATACATAAGTTCTGGCAAAAAAAATCACCTACAAATTCAACAACAAAGTGCACGTAATATTTCTGTGTATTGACGCTTTCAAGTTTACGGTTTTTCTGAAGTCTAACATACTTTCATTTATTTCAGTTTCTGCAACTCATTCAATTCTCTGAAACATAGTTTTCCTTTTTTTTCAGCTATTTGATAGTGTTACTGTTGTCTTTTCGTTTTTCCAACATAATGAACAAGAAATGTTTTGTTTCTGTCGAGTATATTTTTCTGCTATTGTTCTTCATCCGTTTATGTTTTAATGAAACTGGCTTTCGAATATTACAAAGTCATATTTTGTTTGTACTATTCACATTTTTATCTGTCTTTCTTTTAATCTTGTTTGATGCTAAAAAAACAAAGTTTGTTTCAATTCTTCGTGTTTCTTGTTTAGTTTTTTATTATTATGTTTCTACCTTTATTATTTGATTAAAAATTCCTGTCTGATTTCTATCGTATAAATGTTCCTTTATTTGCTATTAGATTTGCCTTTGTTATAAGTTACTATTATTATTAGTAGTAGTATTGTTATTATTGTTATTATTAATATTATTATTATTATTAATAGTATTATTATTATTTATATAAGTTTGTCCGAGATATTCACTGTTTCGAATTGTTATTGTATCATAAAATTATTCTTCATTAAGACTTCGTCGATTTAAAACCAGCAACCTAAATCTAATTAAATAAATGGAAACACATTACGAATTACATTTCAATTACGTTAATTACTTTCAAAATAAACGTATTGCTGATGTTATCCACCTAAATCCAATTAAAAAATGATTTTAAATTAAAGACGGTGAACAACAGAACACAGTCTTTATCCCTTCCAGTACTTTAAGAATTAATTTATTGTTAACGTTTTAAACTAAAAACCTGACACAAACAGTTTATCTCTTACACAAAACATAATTGAATATGCCCAATTAAACATATTGTAAACGGAGTTATATCACTTCTTTTTTCTACAATAAATTTCGCACAGAATAAACCTTATTAGTTTCTTAGAATCCATGATTTTAATTTGTTAGCCAGTTCCCCGTAATAAATGTAGAGATTTACACTATAAAATTGTGATTTAATTACATTGTCAAAAGAACATTTATTATACAAAATAGTTAGTTTATATTGCTAGGGAAAAACCGCATATTATAAGTTCTTCATCAATTATATTCAACTTTCCCCGGAATAAATGCAAATTACGCACAGACACAGAAACAGACACAGACAGACACACACACACACGCACACACACACAAACACACACATATATATATATATATATATATATATATATATATATATATATATTTAAGTTTGGCTACTATATGAAAATTTTGTTTTTCATTTTTTATAATTTTTACTTCATCGTTGGAATATCATTTTGTCGGTAAGTCATTTTAATATCCTGCATTCATTGAATTAACTTACTTTTACGAAATCAGAATAATTTTAGTTTTCAGGGATCATCAGTTATTTTTCATGAAACATTATTTCTAGGCTTTAAAATAAAACAGTATGTAAAACAATGGCTCCCCATAAGTATTAAAACATTACCTCTCTTAAAATATATATATATATATATACATAATAAAAATTACAATTAAATTTACCAAAATGATCCAAGATGGTAAAATTAAAGTTGTTTCATCAAATACTTTTGCATGCAAAATCCGATCCCGCATTTTGCTAATTCCTACCCTCTGATGAGAAGGAAAATATTTCTTCGAAACTCCGCGGATTAAGGACTATCCACTTATCTAGTGTTTCTTTTTCAGATTAAATATGTTTTTAACTCATTTCAAAGTGTTTTAACATGTTTTATTAACTGTTTCCTCGTGTATATATATATATATATATATATATATATATATATATATAGCTTCGAAATACCATAGCTTAAAAACTTTTTACCATTTTCCCTTTATTTTAGTCTTTATTGACCTGATGAATTAATAAAATTCTATATAACATTTAGTCTGTATCTGTTCAATTATATATATATATATATAAATATATATATATATATATATATAAATATATATATATATATATATATATATATATATATATATGAAGCAAGTCGTTATCGAGGCAAGTCTGGTAAAATACGACTGTTTCTTTCTTATAAGAGGGCTTTATTTCAGTTGCGTGTTGTGATGTTATTATTTGAGTAATTTACGAATTATTGATAGTAACAGTTAAATAAATATGTATTCACAAAAATACAGGAAATAGGTAAATGTATCAATAGCTTGCGTGTCCATCTCTGACTTACTTTGTAAACCGGTACTCGTTTCCCGGAAGTGACGTGGTAAACGGAAATGGTGTCATAATTGTCAAAGTAGTTTATTATTCCAGGTAGTAGGAATGCGTCCCCAACGACCCCCTCTCCCAAGCTTTTTGCTCGTAAAAGCTGTTAATACTTCTTTCGTTTAGCATCGATAATTAGTGGATCGATGACCTTTTTTTTCCGAACCGACCGTCGTTTTTCAGAGGATTTTTTTGGGGGGGGCAAGATCGAATGTCTCGAAAATAGTGCCGATCGTTTCTTCCTTCAACAGTGGTGTATTGCTGTGTCATATGCACGACATCTTCTTAATTGGTTTTGATGACGTTTATGGGTATGTTTTAGTCTTTGCACGGTATATTCCATACCACCGATTCACTTATTGATCGTACCCACATCCAAGCGTTTACTGGGGACGGAAGTTTGGTTTTGGTAATAGTTTGTCAAAAACGGATCTCATATTCCGTGCAAACATAGTTTCCGCCATTAGGGTGTTAGGATTAGGTGTAATCCTATACACGTTTAGGAATTGTTGGAAGGCTTCATCTGTCGGGGTACAGTGTATCTTGGATAATCCACGGCACAATATTTGAACATTGTGTCCTAGATTATTCAAGATACAGATTGGATCTATTTACCTGCTACGAAAGATTTTCACTTCGAAACTTACAACACAATTTTGATGTGAAATTCAGTATCCTTTTCATTTTGAAACAATATATAATTTCCCTTACTCTATGATATTTAAAAACATAAAAAACAACTTTTAATTATGATTTTCTATGTTTATTGTTTTTTTTAGCAAATTATGTATAAACAATTATACTATTTGTTAATATTTTCTATGAGAAGACGGGTAGACATCGAAACCCTATAGGTTAAGGAGATATACTTATTGGAATGTATTCTTTGTCTTGCATATAATAAATGTTCTAGATTTGACATTTAACCATTCTATGTCATAAAATGTAAATTACTAAATTTTGATATATATATATATATATGTGTGTGTGTGTGTGTGTGTGTGTGTGTGTGTGTGTGTGTGTGTGTGTGTGTGTGTGTGTGTGTGTGTGTGTGTGTGTGTGTGTGTGTGTGTGTGTTTATATAGAAAGAGAAAGAGATAGGGAGGTCGAGAGTAAGACAGACAGAGAGAAACAAATAAATTACACGTCATTTAACCTTTGTCTGATAAGAGCACGAATTTTGGATGTTGGAAATGTGAGCGAAAATAATGAAGGCTTATTAGACTGCTAGCTAATTTACTGTATATTAAAACACCGATGATTCCATACATTAGCTTTATAATTTTTCACTAATATAAAACGCAGAATATTTTGTGTAGCTTAATTAGCATGTATATCTTCATAGCTTACTATTTCTCTCTATATATACGCTCTCTCTTTCTATCTCTCTCTATCGCCCTCTATCTTTCTCTCTCTCTCTCTCTCTCTCTCTCTCTCTATATATATATATATATATATATATATATATATATATGAACTCCTACAAAGTATTTTCTGATATATATATATATATCAGAAAAGTATATATATATATATATATATATATATATATATATATATATATAACTACTTCATTTACTCACATAAATTTAATATACGAAAGTATAGATTTATGCGTAAACTTTAAGTATTTTCTTCAAAAGTGCTCAATACGTAGGTAGAGCTAGTTAGTAATTTATAAAATATATATGGCGACTAAGCTACACTGAATATTCTGCGTTTCATCCACTGTAGGATTCGTCAGGCTTATGCGCATAAGCCTGACGAATCCTATAGTGGATGAAACGCAGAATATTCAGTGTAGCTTAGTCGCCATATATATTTTATAAATTACTATATATATATATATATATATATATATATCAGAAAATACTTTGTAGGAGTTCCTAAATAAATAGACAAAACTGGAAAGAATTTAAATAATAGACAACCCTTTTTTTCTAGAATTTGTTTTGTTTTAATCCTTAAATGACATTAAATACTCATTATTCAACGACATTTGCGGCTCATTTAGTAAACATTTACATTACGTAATATCGCTGCTGTTTTTGACAACACCTCTGGCATATGCATCAACTTTATTTCAACTGACTTTGTTTCATAGAATGTGTTCAGGTGTTTTACGGGTTTGATAATGTTCTTGGCCATTAGCAACAATGATAATGTTCTTGGCCATTAGCAACAATGTTGGCAAGAAAAATAGGAAAAATTAAAAAAAAGAGAATTAAGGAAAAGAAATTAATGAAAACAGAAAAATTTTGACAAATGAGTATTGAAAAAGAAATGAACTTTAAAAGGGATGCATAACAAACGTATGCCGACAAAAATAAATAATAGAGAAAAAAGAGGATGAACAAAATCGAATTTAAATTAGAAAAATGTTTAGTAAATATAAATGATGGAGGGGGAGCAAACGAGTTCAAGAATACGATTAGGAAAACAAAGATAAAAATGAGAGGGGGTGAAATGAATAAAAACATTAAGCAAGATATGAAATGGAAACGCCGTGAAGAAATGAAAAATGATGGAAAGAAGAAAAAAATGAAAATGCCTGAATGAAACGCGAACGATATAAAATAGATATTATATAATGAAAACTGAGATAAAAACAAATGTAAAAGCTTGAAGTAATGTTTAACTGATTGTTTTCACAGTTTTATATTTTCATAATAATTGTTGTATCCAATCAATATGAACGATCTTCCAAAAGATAATGACTGATAGAAATATTCATTGCAAAAATATACACCGATTATTTCTTTTAAAATAAGACTATTTAATGATAAAATTTGTATTATTCTGTATTAAATTAAAAATTCAAAAATATGATGGATTATCATGAATTAGACTTTAGAAATATAATATAATACATTTTATAATAGAACAAAAGTACTTTCACTTAAAATAAAATATAACTGTTGTTAAACGATGATTATATTCTAAAGGTTTAATTATAGAGTGGTTTAGCAGAAAGAAAATATACAGACGATAGAACTGATAAAACACTAGACGAGAAAAAAGAAAAATGAAGAAAATCAAGAAATGACAAGAAAAGAAAACATAAATGACGGCATATTTCTCAAAAGTAAAATGTCCGCCGTCATTTTTTTCTTTTTCAAATACATCGATAAACGCTGTATGTCTTTCGAGCCGATTAAACATTTTACATTAAATAAAAATACTAAAAAATTATCCATTTAGTTAGAAAAGTAACTTACCTTGTCTTTTATAATATCTATTTGTTATAAATTTGTTTTTTTTTGGCAACGTTTTCGAATCCGTGTGTATAGTAAAACAACCCCTTTAACCCAAATACTAATTAAAAACTCACATTTTTTTAAACGAAAAGACAACAAAAAAGAAACGCGATTTAATGTTTCAACATTTTAGCAACGCTCGACTTAATCCAGTGATTGCTGGAAACTCCCGAGTATCCGGGTAAAATTCTGCAAGAGTACCATTTTTCTTTCATTCACGCCTGTTTTGCAGTTTTTGGACCGGATTAATTACGATTACTGTACTAAGAATATAAGCAACGTGTATTTTCTCTTTTTTTATTTAGATTTTTCCATCACACCAACTTCAACTACAGCAAGGCTTGACAGGGTATATATATATATATATATATATATATATATATATATATATATATATATATATATATACAGACACATATTAACATTAATATATATATATTTAATAACGTTAGTATATATATATATTAATAACGTTAGTATATATATACATATATATAAAATATATATATATGAATGCTAGTATATATATATTTTTATATATATATATATATATATATATATATACATATACGAGCAAACAGTTAATAAAACATGTTAAAAACAATTTGAAAAAGAGTTAAAAACATATTTAATGTGAATATGAGACACTTGATAAATGGATAGTCCTTAACCGCGGAGTTTCGAAGAAATACTTTCCTTCTCATCAGAGGGTAGGAATTAGCAAAATGCGATATCGGATTTTTCATACAAAAGTATTTGATGAAACAATAAGTAAGTCAAAGATCTTACTTGATAACAAAAAAGTGAAGCAATAGGAATATGGTGAAGAAAAAGGTGATTACACGTGAATGGATAGTCTGGTGAAAGGTAAATGATCCAAAGACGGTCAAATCCAAAAAATATAACTTCAAGAAAGTTAATTGAATTTCCATTTGCACAAGTAAAATCCAAGGAAATCCCGTAATTGGAAGATAGTCCAAAATAATTCAAAGGCCGAAATCCATGGAATAATTCACAAATATGTATATGTAATAAAAGAAAAATAAGATATGCTTTTCACACTACTGCCGAGACATAAATATAAATAAGAAAGATCGGGGAAGAAGAAGGGGAAAAATGGTGATAGAATTAAATATAAAATAGAAAAGCAAATGTCAAAATGACCCAGACAGGAAATGTTAAAAGGCGCGAAAAAATATATAGTGCAAAATAATATAGGTCAACAGTAATGTACAGGTTATTACTCAAGAAAATGTCAACAAGAGTTGACACTAAATGGAAAATAAATAAATAAATTAATAAATAAATAGAAACTAAATAATAAATAAACAATAAATAAATAAATAAATAAAAAAATAAATAAAAATAAATAAAATATAAAATAAAAATATAAAAATTATTTAAGGGGAGAGGATGGCTGGTATCTGCAAATTCAGGAAAAAAGCAAGAAAAAAGTAAGTAAATGCATATAGTAAAATATACATACAAGATATGAAAGTGTGGGCAGATTGATATATTTGATAGATAGGAACATTTAAAGACTAAAACAGAAATTGCAGATTAAAAACCGGCCAGGCAAAGAAGAAATAAAGAATCAAAATAAAGGATTATTAAATTATAAAGTATTAAGAAGTTATGTAGAAAAAAACGATAAAGTTAAAGAAAAAATTATATATCTATCTAAAAAGTAAAAGTAATAATTATGTAATTTAAAAATTGCCATAATTAAATTTGGACTTATGTTTAGAGAAAGAGATCAATTCATTTTTAGAATTTATTTTATTGTTACTTTGAGGGGAAGTAATTATATTTATAGCTTCGGTTGTGTAAAGGCGACATGACTTAGAGCCTGGTGTATTAGACTTTACTTTATTATCATGGTCCATTTGAGTGAGAAGGGGGAATTTTTAAAGTTAAGTTTTTTAGTTAAAGTGGTTAGAGAAGTTCCTTGGTTATTATTAGAATTATGGTTGTTAAAAGAGGAAATGTGGTTTGATATTCTTATTATAATTAATGTTGAAGTAGCGCCGATATCTGTATGTATTTATTAAAAGCTCGAGGTCTGGTATTAATATTTATTTGCTGATTTATATTAGTTAAATAATATTTTCATAAATCAGAGTCCATTTTCTGTAGGCTGTTTTTATACCCACTCAACGACGGGTACTTTTGCTAGTATATATATATATATATATATATATATATATATATATTCAAAAATAGCCTACATAAAATGGACTCTGATATATGAAAGTATGATAGGTTATGAAAAGAAAGGGTTGTAAAAGATAGCTTCGAACTTGGGGTATCAAAACCAAAGCAAAATATGACGAAAGTAAAAATAAAATAGATAGACCCCATAATTTATCATACCACACCAGTTCACACTGAAACACTTATCACAATATTCTGTGGATCTATATTAAAAAATCTTGTTAAACTTTGTGACAAATTTCCATTTTATGGAGGTCAGGTTCGAACAAACACCTCATAATTTTATTATACCATATTTCTTCAAATTGAACATAATTATCAAAGTATACTTACGCAGATAGATATGAAACGTCTTTATTAAAGTGTGTGTCTATTTCCATTCTATGGAGGCCAGGCGCGAACGCAGACCCTACAATTTTATTATATCATCCATATTTAAATTAAAACATACTTATCAAAGTATTCTTATGTACATCTATATCAAAAACACTTGTAAACGTTTTTTTTTAATTTTAAATTTTTTATTTCCATACTTTGTGCACCAGGCGCGAACGCAAACTCCACAATTTTAATGAACCAACCGTTCTGCCAGACCAAACATATCCATTCCTGTGTCTCGATACATCTTCTATCATTATATGTAATCAGTTTTTTTAATAATCAACCATATAGGAGCCTATTTATTACCACACACACACACACACACACACAGACATTCAGCTTTATAGATTATTGTTTTTTAGTTTACAGTTCATTTAATGTTCAGCCCAGCTCTTCTCGGCCCCTATTTACTGTTCATAACTTGCCCTCCGTGTGATTACACTTTATGTAAGATTTCAAATGTTTAGACCAAAATTTGTCTGAGAAATTTCGTAGAGGCCTCAGAGGTCTTTTTTTAAACTATACCCCCAATTTTAACCCCTTAACATTTAATGTTTTACGCTCAAATTCAATTAAAATGTTTGACACATGTTCAAGTAGCTTCATCAAAGATTTCAAGTGTTTAGACACAAAATTGTCGGAGGAGTTTGGTAGAGTCTGCAAAAGTCAACTCTGTAAACTTTACCTCTTGGCAGCCAAATGTTGGCCCAAATACTCATTAAAATGCTTGCTGCATGTTTTAATACCCTTTATGTAAAATTTCTAATATTTAGACCCAAAATTGGCTGAATAGTTTGCTAGAGACCGCAAAGATAATATCTTTTGAACTTTGCCGCCTTGGAAGCCAAATATTCAGCAAAAAAAAACGACTAAAAAGCTTTCTATGTGTCTGAATACCCTTTATGTAAAATTTCAAATGGCTGAGTAATTTGGAAGAAATCGCATAGGTCAATCTTTTTTAATTTTGACCTCAATTATGGCCCTTTAACATTTATTGTTTTGGGCTCAAATCAAATTATAACCTAAGATCCATGTAATATATCTCAAATTTCAAGTGTTTAGACCCAACATTGGCGGAGGAGTTTGGTAGAGTTCTCAAAGGTTAAATCGTTTAAGTTTGGCCCCTTGACCGCCAAATTTCTGGACGAAAACCGATTAAAAGTTTTTTTCCAAATCTCAATACCACTTATGTCAAATCTCGAGTCTGTAGACCGAAAATTGACAGAGTTATTTGGTAGGGAAGTGTACACAAACAGACAGACACACATATTTTCACTTTTATAGATATATAGATTACTTGTATATATTATCTATTGTTTATAATGTATGGTTCCCATATCGTAATAAATTATATAGTAAGTCTACTTAGTGATTGGTTATTCCTCAGCATATGCCCTGCTTCTTTCAGCCGTCTTACTTTTAACTGTTCTTCTCTGTCTCTAATGCTTACTTAGTCCTATCATGGTAGATGGTTTCCCTTTTACTTCCAGATATGATCAGCTATATCTGACTTTTCAGTCTCTTCCTGTACCACGGCTTTTCGATGTTTTTCTAACCGTACTTTCAGTAGACGACACGTTCCACTTTTGTACAGTTTTCCACATTTACATATACAGAGTTCTTAGTCATGATTTTTTTTAAGAAACTTGACTTTCACAACCTGTTTCCGGAAAGTTGAATCACTCCTGAATACTGCCCTGATGTCATATAGATTATATAATCAGTGCAAGATTTTCAGACAAGCCATTCATATATGGTATACAAACTGTGATGAGTTTCTGAATGGTGTCCTTTTGTGTCGTGTTCAGATTTCTTGGAGCTAATGCCATGCTCTCTGGATAGTTGTTTCGGTGGAGGGTTTCTCTTAAACTGTCCATCTCCTCTTGATATATACTGCGCTTACTAGATATTGCTTTTACCCGGTGTTGTAGGTAACGGACGGTTTCTTTCTTTATATTATATGAGTGGTGAGAGTGGAAGTTTAGGTACTGTCCAATGAAATTTGGTTTTCGGTATACAAATGACATAAACCTCTGACCAGTGCAGGTTATCAGAACATCTAGGAACGATAATTTGTTGTTATGTTCTTTTTCTATCGTGAACTGTATAGTGTAGCGAATGGAGTTTACATGGTCTTGTAACATCTTCCTGGTGGGACCAGAATATCAATGTGTCATCTACATATCGCCCCCCCCCATTCTTGGCTTTAATGGTGTTGATCCTAATGCAATTCCCTTAAAGTATTTCACGTATGCATTAGCCATTAGTTGGGGCAATGGTGATCCCATCGTCAGACCATTTTCCTGTCGATATATATCAAAACCCTATCACGAAGTATGGAGTTTCTACAGAGAAGGTCAATACCTCCATTATATTTTCAATTGAGTTCAAGTGCGTTCTTTCAGTGAGGCATCCGATGTCAGCTTATCCCTGTTAGAGTCTCGCAAGTGAACGGACACACTACATCTAGACACGATGTAGTTGGAATAAATGGGAGAATTGTTTATTATTTCCACGAAATGAGATGAATTCTTGGCGTATCGTATGGTGGAGTTGTGCCGATGATTGGGGTGATCATATCTACCAGAAATCGGCTCAATGGATGGTATGCTGAATCTCGGCCACTGACAGTGGATCTTAATGGAATAGCGTCCTTGTGAATGTTAGGGAGGTCGTATAGGTTTGGCAGATTGCGGTAATCTTGTACTAGCTGTCTGTATTTTGCAGGTGGTATAAGGTCCTTAGTCTTACTGGGGATATGTGACAGCTTCTTTTCCGTTTACAAGGTCGGATTTTTTTTACGTTGCTACAGTGGTAATGGATAGAGCAGAATATTCCAAGAAATTGGCAGATTTAATAGACTCTGGTGGCTACTTTAAAGTAATTACGAATTACTTAGGACGACTATCCAATCGTGGCTAACGGAACAAAAGCACACTATCTCCGTGAAGAAAGTAAAGGTTCCGCTCGAAATTCTATCTAAATTCCCGAGTTCGACAGAAATTCCCGGGTTCGAAAAAATACGTTGTGAAAATCACACTCAATATAAGAACAGTAGTCTGATTAATCGAAAAGAATACGAATAATCAACCCTCATCTCAAAAATTCATAAAAGGTAATACAAAACAATAGGGGGAAAATTTTGAAATTGTATAAAGACAAAACAGAACAAAAACAGAAATGGGGAATAAAACAAGAGAAAACAGAAAAAGGAAAAAGATCAAATAAATTCCGATAGAAAAGATCTAATGGTATATAAAACGAGACTAAAATAAATACTCGTACCTGGAAACATGAAATGATATTAAAAAGAAAAAATTCAAATCACAGAAACAAACAAGCAAACTGAAGGACATACGACATAAACAAGATGTAAGCAAGAAAGAAGTTTTTAAAAATGAAACAGAAGAGAGAAGTATATAGCAAAAATGAAAATGCAGAGAAAATGCGGAAGGATATCAAAAATGAAAATGCGGAGGGATATCAAAAATGTGAAAGGGAATTGAAAGAAAGGGAGCGGAAAAGAGGAACTATATACAAAACGAGAAAAGGGCGACCGAGAAATATTATCTAAAGACAGAAAAATAGAAAAGATGTAAGCCTACACTAAAACGAGAAGTAAGAAAAAATGTAAAGAGAAAATTATTTATAGAATAATAAAGGATAATAAAAACAAATGACGAAGAAAGTAAATAGCGATAGGCATGCAAAACGTGATGGCAAATCAAAGAAAGAAAGAATAAATAGAAATAAATAGAAATCAGTGATATACAAAATGAAAAATGGAGGTCAAAGAAAATAAGTCAGAAGGAACAAAAGAAAATAAAAGAATAAAATATTGAATGCTCTTTAAAATGAAAGGTAAAACAGGTTTGAAAATACATAATGATGTTGAGAATTATACAGGAATATGAAAGAAAGCGAATAACAAAAAGCGAAAGGTAAAAACAGAGTAAGAAGGCAATGACAGAATTATGCAAATATGATTGAAAACAAAGAAAACATTTCCTTGGCATTTTGACTAAGTACAAATTGCCGTATCTGTTATGATTCTATATCATTCTCTTTTGTCCTCAATCAGTGAAGGAGTCCTACTAGACCGAGTCATTTTATTAATCCAATATTAGTTGGCCGTTTGAGTTTGCCTAGTCATAAAACACGTTTAAATATGTTATTTTAAATTATGTACAGTTCGTATTTATTGCTATAGAGTCATTTATCTATTGATTATTACGCATGAGATTGCACAATAATATATAGTAGTCATTTCAATATTTTAAAATCTTATAGTTCAATTGTGCTCTAAAAATAAACATTCATTTCCGACGCGCCCCTGTCTTATACAAGAATCTACAGTGGATTATATAGGATGATTCTTATTGTTTTTGCGGTGAGAAAACTTCTCAAATGTAATTGTGGTGTTAGGTAGTATACAAATGTACTTTGCTCACAATCGAATTTCCCCTTTTTTATCGGATAATTTCGATTATAGATTTTATATACTCATCAGATGCATTCCCATAAAAAAAACTTATGTAGGAACACTTCCTAACACATCAAGTACTTTATTGCGAAATTTGAAAACAATCAGCCCAGCCATTTACGAGCCTATAGGGAAGTAATACACACAGAGATATTCACGATTCAACTCTGTCTTTCTTCTATATCATGTGTTTTAACAAATCCCCTTAGCTACATGTCGCATTTCTCTATATTTGTGCCCTAGCTTGTTTTCCTCTTTTAACGAGAACCATTAGTCCTTGAAATACCGATAAAAAGAGTATCCATAATACCGCCATTGTCTATTATTTCCTTTATATGTTTTATGCTTCATTCACATGTTGAGCTTTTTCTATATTGATAAATCTCCATATAAAGAATCCTTTACTATTTCTTTAATCCAATAATATATATATATATATGTGTGTGTGTGTGTTTACTTTTTTTACATGGGTTTCACCACTTATGAAGGCCCGGGGCCACTCGAGGATAAAGGTTATTGCGTGTACAGCAATCAATATCGTAGTAATCGTTAGTAATGGAGATTTGATAAACTGGATTACTTCAGGAGGCGGTTTATAAGGAATTGGTTTATGTTGAAGACATCCAAGTTGTAGTCAGGTGGGAAACAGGCAAACGGAAGAGAGTTTCACAGGCGTGCAGCTCTAACAAAGACGATTTGTTCATGGAATCTACGGTTTGATTTAAGCACAGATAAAGAGTGGGGAAAATTATTGACAGTGGTTTCAGATAGATGGGTATTTTTCGGGAAAGATTGGCGAGGGGGAACCAGAGATTGGAACTCAGACGAGCACTTGCCATAAAAGTAACAATAAAACAAAGACAGGCTCACAACGTCTCTTCTATGGGAAAGAGGTTGCAGGAAAAAGAAAAGGGCATCTCCTACTAAGCTACGAAATCTATTTTGTACTCTGTCAAGGCAGGATAAGAGTCTTTAGCAGCTCCTGCCCAGATGTGGCAGCAGTACTCCATCTTAGGACGTGCTTAGCTTTTATATAGATAGAGAACTGCACAGCAGTGAGATCTGTACTGCAGCGGCAGAAGGATCCCACCATTGTTCCAGCGACCTTGACAGCAGATTTGATGTACGTGTTCCATTTCAAATCAGGAGTAAATGTAAATCACAGAAGCTTTTCAAAACATGGAGCCTCCCCAAGAGCCATCCATTTCAATTGGTGCTAGAAGGGGGCCAGAGCGTTGATGGTGTAAAAATAGAAGCTTGGTTTTAGATGCATTAAAAGTAACCAGCCACCTCTCCCCCATTGTACCACGCGCTTAAGATCAGAAGAGAGAGAATTAGAGAGAACTGTCGTTTACGGCCTTTGATGTGTTGCCATAGATGGTAGTGTCATCAGCATAAATGTCAACGAATGATCTAAGTATATATATATATATATATATATATATATATATATAGAGAGAGAGAGAGAGAGAGAGAGAGAGAGAGAGAGAAAGAAAGAAAGAAATTGATAGATAGATAGAGAGAGAGAGAAAGAGACAAAGATAGAGAAAGAGCGAGAGAGGAAATAAAAACGGGTTTGTGTGCGTGAATAATTATTTATATATGAACGCATGTGATAAGTATATTCATCAAACAATTACAATTAATTTATATTATTTTATTTTTAAAATACTATATTAAACATGAATACAATATTTCATTTTTCTTCTCCCGACAAAAAGAGGGTGGACTTGTAAACCTTGTCCGTTCGCTTGTTTGTCTGTTCGTATTTTTCTCAATAAAGACGTCTTGGAATTTTTTGAAATTTTGCACAAATATTGAACATTGATATGAGTAAAAACGTAATAGAACGGATTTTCCAAGAAAACTCCGGTTGGTCCCCCTAGGGGCACCTTTCGGGTTTAAATGGTTAAAATAGACACTTTTGTGATCATTAAAAAATTGATGCCTTTGATTTTTATAAACCTTTCTGAAAAGTTGTAACTAACTGATTTCTACTTAATTTTGTCTATACTTCACGATAACTCTTAGGTGTACCTAAGGGGCTCTCTTTGGGCTAATAAAACCACTCAGTTTTCAGTAATATCTTACCATAGTTGTCCAAAATATTCTGCGTATATTTATTGTTGATCTTATGATTTTATATTTATGTATATATATATATATATATATATATATATATATATATATATATATATATATAAAACAGTTTGAATTAAAGTTTAAAATTCAAAAGTCAAGTATCATGATTGAATTGTGCTTTACATAGAAAAATTAATTTCGAACGCGTTCCTGTATTATCAAAGAACCTACTGTTGGTTTTATATGTCAGACTTTTCTGCTTGTATGGTAATAAAACATTTCAAATACTCTTGTGATATTAGGCTGTATAAGGCGTTAACCCGCATCAAAATCGCCTGTTCCTTATTTCATCGGATTTGTTTTCAATTATCGAAGCTTATCGAAGGCATTCTGTACAAAACCTAATTAAGAGCACTGCAGGATACATAAAGTATTTTTATATGAATTTTTATAAAAACCAACCCAGCGTTTTCAGGGTCCAGAGGGAACGCACTCACACACATATATACAGACAAAGTTCCTTTTATATAATAGTACAGATAGCCAATGTTTAGTTACGCTGTCTGTATAACCCCAGTACTTCCCCTTTTAGCATCCTATTACTATTAATATAAAGAAGAATGGCATTACATCCAACGCAAACCTTGTTGCACATTAGTATCCGGCTATTGAGTAGTTTTCTACTAAACAGCACAGACAAATTGTAGACCGATTTAAATTGACCCTAAGTAGCGGACTAACCGGTCTGGTTTACTCTTGGCATCAGATTCCTTAGTTTTATAAAGATAAATCAAATATTTATCTGGACTCAGATATGAAAATTTTTGACATGATAAACAATTGCACGCTAACAAGACAAATCCCAACGATCTGGAAAAAATGCATACGTATTGCTTTTCTGAAACGATCAAGCATCAACGTATGCAAAGCCATCATTTTCAGATAAATAAAGTCATGAACAAATCTCCCATGCATCTTAATCAGCATATCAAAGATATGTTTCCGAAAGGAATTGGTAACAGAAACCAATACACTGAAAACAACCGGCTCCATCTGCAAAGATATTTGAGACGAGAAAAGACATGGAACTCACAGATCTCAATAGAACCATTTTAATTACGTTTTTCGTTTTTAATTTACTCTAAACAACGAAGTCGTTGGCGCTGAAAAAACCTGATTCATCTTAATTAAGTGGTTGACTCAATAACCAACCAAATGAAAAGAAGAGTGAGCGCAATAGATCATGTTTGAAGCTGTAGAAACAGACACAAACTGAGTCCGGATAAGTTATTATTCTAATACAGCAGTAAGCACATGTATACATCATTTAGCTTTCTAGTAGAGATCACAAAAGTTACCAGTGACAAACATCGTCCCTCTCATAGACATGAACTAACGTCTTAATGACTGAAGTCAAGGAGAAGCTTCCTTGGCCAAGTTACCTCCGTAACAATATATCAGAAAGAGGCTAGTGTACGGCTCTTAACAGTTCGGCTAATAAATCGCCTTTTTTCTTACTAACATGAAAACACTTAATTTAAATCCCACCCTGCAGGCTCAGAAACACAATAAATCCACGGAAAAGCAGTCAATCGCCTGAGAACAGAAGTGGAGAATCAAAAGTTGCTATGGCCAGATATGGCTCAAACCCAGGGTGATAATCTATGAATGTGGGCATTTTGTTATGCAATATTAACCTAATAGTGCAAAGGACTAAGTAAAAAGTGCGATACTGTCGTATGATTGCATGCAAAAATGAAGAATACAAAGTAAGGTTCGTGCATATACAATGCGCTAACAAAACTCATGTTTAACACATTAACTAATTATGAAAAAATCTGCAAGATGTAGACGTACAGAATATGTGCTACATTTGGTTTAATTTAGTTTTACAAAAGATGACAAAAAAGTGTGACCCTTGACCCCTTTGTTTGGACCATTTTTTTTTTTTTGCTCATCAGTTTATATATATATATATATATATATATATATATATATATATAAACTTATTTTCGATGGTTGCCATTTTTAATTTTTATCTAATACTACCATGTGTATATATTTGATAGGTTCATATGTTTAATTCTAGGGATTTTATCTTCAGACTATCAACATGCAAAATGGTGCATAAATGGCATCTATCTATATTTTTATAAAGTAATAGGGTTCGTGTGTTTCTGTCTATGTGTACAGATCTACATCATCAACGAAATATAAAGGAGGTAAGAGGGTAGATCTCTCCTGGTAGAGAAACATTAGAACCCATTTTAGGATGTTTCTGTTATAGGAGACATAAGAATCTTTGCCTAATTTCTTTATATACTAGTCTACAAACCACCCCCATATCGAATGACTTATGCTCATTTGCATATCACATTATATTAAATCTCTTTAACTAATTACCTCGACCTTATTACATATTGGAAATATTCTAATCATTTCAACTGTACTATTTACAAAATCTATTTAACATTTAATCTATCTTCTATCTTCTATCTATCTATATCTATATCTATATCTATCTTCTATATATCTATAAAAACAGAGATGTGTGTGTGCCACAGACGATTTCTGATTGGTTAATCCAATAATCACATCTCCTAAAAAACAATCGTTTCTACGCTCTTACCTTTACCATAAAATATTATGGCTTTATTTATTGTCCATCTTGGAAGGGTTTAATTTTTTAATAACTTGTTATTTACAAATTAAAAAAATACGAAACTATTATGCGAAACTAAACTACACGAAATACGCGCACACACACGCACACACACACACGTTCACTACCGTCACGTTGTTATGGCAACCAAACCCGCTGACTTCTTTTTCTCATTTCACTCGTGGTCTTAAATTCATTTCGGGTTTGTATTACTGTACACATAGATTCGAATAAGTTGCCAAAAAACAAATATATAACAAATAAATGTTATCAAAGGCAAATTTTTCGTGTTTTTATTCAATTTAACATGTTTATTCAGCTCGAAAAGCATACAGTGTTTACCGATGTATTGGAAAATTCAAGATGGCGGCCGATTCTCTCTTTAACACGGTAAGTTTGGAAAAAGGTGTAATAAATAAAAATCCGGTTAAAATACTGTTAAAAACTCGCTCAATATATGTTACCGTGACATAGGTTGACATATATTCGGCGGGTTTTTAATAGTATTTTGTATAGTTTTTTATTTATAACACCTTTTCCCAAACTTACGGTGTTAAAGAATGTGTGAGACGCCATCTTGAATTTTCCAACACATCGGTAAACACTGTATTCTTTTCGAGCTGAATAAACATGTTAAATTGAATAAAAACACGAAAAATATATCCAGTTTTTATCGGTTTTTTACCTTCTCTGCAGAAGTACAAAAAAAAACAAAAAAAAAAACGGAAGGTACTTTTACAGAATGTTAAACTAACCCTAACCGATGTTTTATGTTTAGTTTAGGAAAAGTCAGAAGAAATAAAAGTCATTATTGCATGAAATATACGTATTTAGTTGAAGTATTGTTTATGTCAATTCTTTCGAAGAAATTTAGCAAGAATACCTGTAAACCAGGAAATCGGTAAAATGTCATCATGGATGAATACTTGTCTATTATAATTTCTACCCTTGACAAAAACTTAGCCATAACAAAAGAAATTTATTGTTCAGATTGTTTTTGAGATTGATTTCTAAAAAGATATTTTATAAATAAAATCGACTTTAAAATTAAAGACTTAAATTACAATAATTGAATTTAAACATTCTTATTTCAATATTTGGCACATAACACCTGCAAAAATGATCACAATGTCAGGATTTCATTTTATTTCAGAATCGATGGCAAATACTAATATTTAACATTAGTTAATCATTTAAGCCGATAAAAAGCCCTTTTTTTCCGAGTCATAAAAGGATTTGGAGTTTCCTAATCAACCTTTCGGGTGCAGTTGCACGCTCTCAAAATAACTAAAGTGTTGGCTTTAAAAAAATTGGTTCATTAAAACTAAACAGGTTTAGTTTTAATAAAAAAAAAAATTTAAAAAAAATCGCTTTGGTAATTAGATATGTCGTATGGTTATCCCTAATCGCTGAATAAAACCGCTAACGAGTTGAATGATTACGACATAAAATTAAACTCGGGTTCCTGAAACGGAAACTTCGTTTGTTTTTGTTTTTTTCTTATCAATATATTTACATTGTTATTTTGGTTTCATTTTCAATCATTCGAACAGTTTTCTTTTTCAAGTAATCCAAGTTACAAAATTCCCACTGTTTACTATGCTAAAATCACAATGACTAATGTATACCTATTAACCCTTATCCTTGAGTGGCCTCTGGGCCTTGATAAGTGGTGACACCCATGTAAAAAAAAAAAAAATCACTCGAACAGTTTTCTTTTTATAATGTACAGTTTTAAAAGTTTAAAAACTATATAGTTTTTACTTCAGGAAAATTAATGGGTCAGTTTTTACGATGTGCCCTGTTAAAATACTGTTAAAAACTCGCTCAATATATGTTACCGTGACATAGGTTGATATATATTCGGCGGGTTTTTAATAGTATTTTGTATAGTTTTTTTATTTATAACACCTTTTCCCAAACTTACGGTGTTAAAGAGGGTGTGAGACGCCATCTTGAATTTCCCAACACATCGGTAAACACTGTATGTTTTTCGAGCTGAATAAATATATTACATTGAATAAAAACACAAAAAAGATATCCAGTTAGGTAGAAAAGTAACTTATCTTGCCTTTGATAACATTTATTTATATATTTGTTTTTGACTATTTTTTCGAATCTATGTGTACAGTAATCTTGCCAGGATGCGGAGGAAAATGAATGAAGGGGGAGGGGAATAAAATAAAAACATTTTGGAAACAGAGTAAGTTTGAAAGAATTGCTTTGCACAGAAAGAAATTAATGAAAAAATAAAATTAAATTTATTTTCTTTCTTGATTTTTTTTTTAGTTTTTTATGAAAAAGGAAGTCAAAATTAAGACTATAAAAAACAATTTTTATTAAGAGCGAACCTCAGTCGTCAGGTCTGTAAAAAAAAGACGTGGAATAATAAATGTTTTCTAATACAAATTGTTTTTACTTATGTGTTCATTTGTCTCTTTGAAGTTCGTTTGTTTAATATATCGGTTTGCAATATAATTTTGTCATTCTGTCAGACTCAAATTTTAAATCTATATATCTATAAAAGTGAAAGTGTGTGTGTGTGTGTCTGTGTACATTTCCCTACGAAATAACTCTGTCAATTTTTAGTCTACAGACTCGAAATTTGATATACAGGGTACTGAGATTTGGAAAAATCTATGTGATCGGTTTTTAGCCAGAAATTTGGCGATTAAGGGGTCAAAGTTCAACGATTTGAGCTTTGAGAACTCTACCAAACTTCTCCGACAATTTTGGGTCTACACACTTTAAATTTTAGATATAGCTTCCGTGGACATGAATCTTACTTAATAACTTGATTTGAGCCCAAAACAATAAATTTTCAGGGGTCATAATAGGGGTCAAAGTTTAAAAAATTACCCCCTTTTTTTTGCTCAGCATACACCTCCAAACACCCGGGCAACGCCGGGCACCCATGCTAGTATTTTTATAAAGTAATAGGGTTCGTGTGTTTCTGTCTGTGTGTACATCTCTCCATCATCAACGAAATATAAAGGAGGTAAGAGGGTAGATCTCTCCTGGTAGAGAAACATTAGAACCCATTTTAGGATGTTTCTGTTATAGGAGACATAAGAATCTTTGCCTAATTTCTTTATATACTATTCTACAAACCACCCCCATATCGAATGACTTATGCTCATTTGCATATCACATTATATTAAATCTCTTTAACTAATTACCTCGACCTTATTACATATTGGAAATATTCTAATCATTTCAACTGTACTATTTACAAAATCTATTTAACATTTAATCTATCTATCTATATATCACATTATATTAAATCTCTTTAACTAATTACCTCGACCTATATATATCTATAAAAACAGAGATGTGTGTGCCACAGACGATTTCTGATTGGTTAATCCAATAATCACATCTCCTAAAAAACAATCATTTCTACGCTCTTACCTTTACCATAAAATATTATGGCTTTATTTATTGTCTATCTTGGAAGGGTTTAATTTTTTAATAACTTGTTATTTACAAATTAAAAAAATACGAAACTATTATACGAAACTAAACTACACGAAACGCGCACACACGCACACACACACGTTCACTACCGTCACGTTGTTATGGCAACCAAACCCGCTGACTTACATAAACAGTAAACACACACAGTAAATGTGATTTTCTTCATTTTCTCATTTCACTCGTGGTCTTAAATTCATTTCGGGTTTGTATTACTGTACACATAGATTCGAATAAGTTGCCAAAAAACAAATATATAACAAATAAATGTTATCAAAGGCAAGATAAATTACTTTTCTACCAAACTGGATATATTTTTCGTGTTTTTATTCAATTTAACATGTTTATTCAGCTCGAAAAGCATACAGTGTTTACCGATGTATTGGAAAATTCAAGATGGCGGCCGATTCTCTCTTTAACACGGTAAGTTTGGAAAAAGGTGTAATAAATAAAAAACCGGTTAAGATACTGTTAAAAACTCGCTCAATATATGTTACCGTGACATAGGTTGACATATATTCGGCGGGTTTTTAATAGTATTTTGTATAGTTTTTTATTTATAACACCTTTTCCCAAACTTACGGTGTTAAAGAATGTGTGAGACGCCATCTTGAATTTTCCAACACATCGGTAAACACTGTATTCTTTTCGAGCTGAATAAACATGTTAAATTGAATAAAAACACGAAAAATATATCCAGTTTTTATCGGTTTTTTACCTTCTCTGCAGAAGTACAAAAAAAAACAAAAAAACGGAAGGTACTTTTACAGAATGTTAAACTAACCCTAACCGATGTTTTATGTTTAGTTTAGGAAAAGTCAGAAGAAACAAAAGTCATTATTGCATGAAATATACGTATTTAGTTGAAGTATTGTTTATGTCAATTCTTTCGAAGAAATTTAGCAAGAATACCTGTAAACCAGGAAATCGGTAAAATGTCATCATGGATGAATACTTGTCTATTATAATTTCTACCCTTGACAAAAACTTAGCCATAACAAAAGAAATTTATTGTTCAGATTGTTTTTGAGATTGATTTCTAAAAAGATATTTTATAAATAAAATCGACTTTAAAATAAAAGACTTAAATTACAATAATTGAATTTAAACATTCTTATTTCAATATTTGGCACATAACACCTGCAAAAATGATCACAATGTCAGGATTTCATTTTATTTCAGAATCGATGGCAAATTGTGTAGATTGATATCTCATTATATTAAATACTAATATTTAACATTAGTTTATCATTTAAGCCGATAAAAAGCCCTTTTTTTTCGAGTCATAAAAGGATTTGGAGTTTCCTAATCAACCTTTCGGGTGCAGTTGCACGCTCTCAAAATAACTAAAGTGTTGGCTTTAAAAAAATTGGTTCATTAAAACTAAACTTTTTGTTTTTGTTTCCTTTTTCGGCGAATATTCAAACTAAAACCTTTCAAGCATTATTTTTTGAATTAGTTGTGGTTCAGTGGATTTTTATTTTAAAATAAACAAACAATCCAATTCAGTTACGATTCTTCATTTAAAATGAAAATTTAAAAAAATCTTTCATTTACGTTTTTTTTAACAGTTTTTTCTTCACATATTTTTTAAATTTTAATAACACAATAAGTCATAATTCATCATTTTTTATAAAAACATGTCATTCGGTTAACACAAAATCTACTTTGGTATTTTTGAAACTTAATTATTTATAGTTTGTTTTCGGTGCAATCAAACTGTAAAACAATTCTTTCAAGATTGAGGTAGCATAAAAGAAATCTGCTTAAACTGAATATAGTCATAAAAAGGTGCTCAATATCCGTGGGATAGCCTCTCTTCGTATCTCTTCTGCCGAAATATCTTGTGGAGAATTTATCACCCACTTCTTTTTTCCGGTGGGTGGGTACATTTTCGTGTTTTCGTTCGTTCTTTTATTTTGAATTTTTTGTTGGGATAACGATGGAGTTGACATATGATAATGAAAAACTGCTCAATATCCTTATTATAGCAGGTGTGGCCAAACCGAACTTCATGTCGACCCTGGCAACGCTGGGTATCCATGTTAATATATATATATATATATATATATATATATATATATATATATATATATATATATATATATATATATATATATATATATATAGCGATTAAGCTTAATCGCCATATATATTTAAAAACTTACTACATCTGTCAGGGGCGGGTGTGTTAATGAAACCTAAGAATAAGCGAAGTAAAAAAAATAGAAAAATGAACGTTACGTGAAAAATGGCTTAAATAACCTTGTTTCAATATTAAAATTTTAAAAATCGAAAAAAAAACAGACATCTCACACCACGATTGGAATACAAAACCTTTAGATAATGACCCAACGCTCTAACCAACTGAGCTAACACGACGTATATGAAATTGTGGCAGTTCTTCAAATATTTAAACTAAATCAGGTTATGACGTCGTCTGACGCATGCGTAGAACCGCCCTCGTCATGAGAGGAGGAATTTTGCTTATCCTCCCTGTAGAAAAGTGCTGATTTCAGGATGAAAACATTAACGTTTTTCGCCAATTTTTCGATAGTTGTCGGGCGAAGGATAAGGTTTTCATATGAGACCAAATTTATGAATTTTTGTTCTGTCTGTCGAAAGTTTTTAGCAGACACACAAACATACATACATACATTTTCACTTTTACATATATAGATTATTTTTTTAAAAAGTGATCACTGTAATTTTGGAATATACGAGGAGTGTGCAATAAGTAATGCCCCTGACCCACTTTCCATAGCCGTAGAGCAACGAAACTTGACACAGTTATTAGTGTTTCTCTACATAGGAACCACCCAGAGTTATGCATTTCTGCCATCGTTTGATGCAGCTCTGGAGACTGTTTTTGTAGAACCCCTCAGGTTGGTCCTCCAACCACGACGTGACTTCAGAAATCAAGGCTGCATCATCTGGGAAACGCTTTCCTTTCAAAAACAACTTCCTGGCTGGGAAGAGGTAAAAGTCAGAGGGTGCAAGGTCAGGAGAGTAGGGAGGATGAGGTAGGATTTCATAACCACACGCCTGTGCTTCTGATCTGGCGACATGCGAGTTGTGGACCAGAGCGTTGTCCTGCAGGAGGAGGGTACCTTTGCTGATCTTGCCTCGCATCTTGATTTTGATAGCTTCCCTTAATTTCCTCAAAAGTGAAGCATAATAGGCTCCTGTAGTTGTGGTACCCTTTGTCAGGAAAGCTGTCATCACTACTCTGTCCTGGTCTCAGAAGACTGTGAGCATGACCTTGCCAGCGGAGGGCTGCACCCTTGCCTTCTTTGTAGGTGGTGAGTCCAAGTGCTACCACTGCATTGACTGGGCTTTGGTCTCTGGATCATAGTGATGGACCCAGGTTTCATCCAGTGTAATCAGTTTCTGGAAAAAAATTTGACTCATCTTCTTGGCACATCTCCAAATTCATCCTCGAGCCCTCGACGCGTTCTCGCTTCTGAAATGGTGTGAGCAACCTGGGAATCTATCTGGCAGACATCTTATGCATATGCAAATGGTCATGAATGATAGTTTCCACAGACCTGTACTAATCTTGACATATTGAGCTATTTGGCAAATAGTAATGTGCCGATCTTCCACAATGGCAGCCTCAACTTGAGGGACAGATGCCTCATCAATGGAAGAAGGGGGGCGACTATGTCTGGGAGCTGTTTCCACAGACCTCCGGCCATGTTTGAATTCACGATGCGAGCGTTTTACAAGGTCATATGATGGGGCATTATCACCATAAGTTTCTTTTCATTTCATCAAAAGTTTGTTGTGATGTGCGTCCTTTCAAATACAAAAACCGGATCATTGTTCGACATCCAACAGGCTACATTTCACACCTGACTCAGTTCAAACACCTGTAAAAAAGAACCCACAATTAGTTCAGAGCTGTAATTTGCCACATAATCCGTAGAGCTATAAATCATTGCACTTGCAAAATTTCAGCTATCTCAGACAACTGAAAGTGGGTCAGGGGCATTACTTATTGCACGCCCTCGTATATTCCCAGCAACGTATAAGTAGCATAGGAACGTTATTTGATTTGGGGATAGGCGAAAGGAATCAAGCCACAAAAACCAGTGAGTTAGATGGGAATATTATTTATTAGGTTTCTAAATTTTTTAGATGAGGATTGATTATTTCGATTCATCGTTCTCATCTTGAGTGTGATTTTCACAACATTTCGATCGATGTAACCTCCGATCTTTTTCAGATGCATCTTGTCAAACTCGGGAATGTTTCTGTCAAACTCGGGAATTTGGACGGAATTTCGAGCGGAATCCTTTATTTACTTCACAGAGGTAACGTGCTCTTGTTCCGTCAGCCATGACTGGATAGAGGTCCTAAGTAATTCGCAATAGTATTTTCTTCGGTCGCCCACACTCAGGA